>NC_051159.1:78289963-78414963 GCF_013339745.2 Dermacentor silvarum
TCAGTTGCTCCTCTGGGTGTGGTAGGAGAAGGACGAGCGGTTAACCGAAGGTCTAGGGGCTAGCGCCATTAAAGACACTTAAAGGTCGCCTAAAGCTTGTTTTTCTTTTTTTTTTTTTACAGCGGAGTTAAGCTTTTCGCAAGTCCGTTTCGTGCCGACAGAAAGTTCCGCCCAGCTGTGTGTCGCCGAGTTTCACACACGTGCGTAGGGCGGAGTCTCGCCGCGGCATGCGGGCGCTTCGCCTTCCCTCTCCCCAGGCAAGGAGAAGCAAGTGTTAGCTCAGCAGTGACGTCACTGATATGCTAGGAAGCTCTGAGCAGTCGGCACGCCTAAAGCCCCTCCATCCACGCGCCACCGCCACTTTTGCTAAGTAGCGCCAACCTTTCATGTGCGCCGCTGTTCCCTGATTCGTCGCTCAAACCAGTTCCGCTTCCACAGTTTCCGCTTCCGGGGTTTCTGTTTCCGGTTTTTCTTCTTCCGGGATTTCCGGTTCCTGAATTTTCGCTTGTTCCACGGTCGCACCTCTACGCAGCAGTGACGTCGCTTCCGTAAAATCGGAAGCTGGGACTACGTAAGTTCCGCTCGACTCCGGAAACTGAGGGGGTGAGCGAGGAAAGAGCGTGGAGGAGGAGGGTAGGATGGCGGTACTTAAAATGGTCGGCGAAAACGCGTATGGAGGGGCTTTAGGCACGCCTAAAGCCTTTCTCGTCTAGTGAACACGCGTGCCCAGCTGCCATGGGGCGACCGAAGAAAGGCAAGAGTCCCGAGGAAGAAGCCGCCTACGAGGAAGCTCGGCGCGCGGCTCTGCGGGACTACGATCGACGAAGGAGAGCAGATACTGCCCATCGCGCCGAGGCCGCCGCCGACAAACGCCGTCGCCGAGCCGAGGATCACTAGTTTCGGGCCAGAGACAACGAACGCTGCCGACTGAATGCTCGGCGCCGCCGGGAATTGGTTCCGGGCCGACGCGTCACCGAGAACTTCCAACGCCAAGCCCGCACATCCATGGGAGGTGCGAACGACCGGTTCCAGCACGAATTCCTCTGCATAGACTCGGGACTAGCTCCGACGTGACCCAGCCTTGCACCCCGAGTGCCAACTGGCAACATTTTAACGCGACAGCGTTAAGGGCCCCGTATCGCAGAGAATCCGGCGTCGGCGTAAGCATCGGCGTCCGTGGCATCCGTGGCGGAGAAATTCATTCCGAACCACCCCAACCACAGAGGCTCTCCGCCTGGCGCAAGGGGTTAGTGAACAAAAATTGAATTTCTCAAAGTAAAATCTGCAGAAAAATTGTAAAGTACGACTTAAGTACAACCTACAGACATGATAGCGTCGAGTTGTAATTTGAATATACGAGAAAAAAGTCTGATAAGCAGCCAGGGATCTTTGAGTGCTATCGCATTCCACTTTTTAACTCATTAAGGTCCCAGAAAAATCCACCGGTTACATTTCAGTGATTTTTTTGTGCTAGATGATACTTTTACACTGCAAGTACATTGCGAAAGTTCCATGAGTGCCGCTTCATTCGTTGAAACGCCACGATTGTTTACTTTATAAAGTAAGCTTGGCCTTTCTGGGAGCAAAACCTGATGTAGGTCACCAAATGTGAATGCTATATTTTGGAGCTTCAAAAAACAGAAAGGCTTGCAGCGAAGAGAGAAACACACTTTGTGTAAGCCCTCATAACCTTGTGGTAGCAAAATGAGCATTTTAGTGGAAAATATTCTTTGCTGAGAGGTGTTCTTACTATTCAAGTGTGCAGCATGATTTAACGGGGAAGGACTTTGGTGTTGCTTTCAGAGGCGCGCGCGATAAAAAGATATTATTGATGCAGATCTACACGTGATATCTTACGATGAATGCAGGTTTTCAAAACTAAAGCATTCAGCATTTGGTTCAGCAGTAGTTGAAACATTCAACAGACTGGTGGCATCTCCTCCAATAACAGTCTGTTCTTGCATTTCAGTCCTGTTGTATGATTTGGTCGGCAACATTTTCATTAGAATTTTATCACCTTTCATGAGATGGGGTCAACGTCTGATTCCCCAATGCGGGTTGCTCTACTTTCATTGCATAACTCATCTCAATTGGCAGAAGAATATAGATCGTCTTTGTTGTTTTCTGTTTCCTCCCACCTATTTTCCGATTTGTAATAAAATTCTGCATAAGTATTCTGCTGCTTTAAATAATGTTCATGCGATATTAAATGCATCTTTATTCATCTGAACTTAATGCAACACTGCTGGCTATTTTATTGACTCTGAAGATAATAGCGTCATCTTTCTCGGCAGCAAGAAAGGAACCAGGAGGAATAGTAGCAATATTGATGTAATACTTAATATACTTTTTAACTGCAATGTTATCTGAAGTGTTGGTAGTACGCAAAAAATATTTAGAAAATAGTCAGCGAAAAATAATAGTAAAAAAGCCGCCGCGTGTGCTTCGAGAACAAGCACACCGCTCTAGCATACACGTAGGCCCAGTGTACTTCACAAAGTACACCTACATTCATTTTCTCGCGACGCTATATATACAGGGTGTTTCATTTTAGCTGCACCAAATGTTTAAAAATTGCCTGTGGCAGATAGCCCAATTATAATCCTTGATCTAAACTACTCGATCAGGCTGCCATTCCTTCCATGTGAGATTACACCTAATTGAATAATTAACATATTTACGCTAATTAACTTTCTAATTATTTACTTTATGGCACATCTTTCAATCTACGAATTACAGCCGCTGAGTTCGCAAGGCGTATCCACTTGGAACGAATTCTCAGGACTGAACCAGTTTCGAGATATTAATTTTCAATGTGTCCGACGAAATGCATGGGCGTTCCACTTAAATTTGGGCTTCAATGCATAAAACAGCGTTTTCGTCAAAAAGTTAACTGGTATACCCACGCATTTCGTCGGACACATTGAAAATTAACATCTCGAAACTGGTTCAGTCCTGAGAATTCGTTCCAAGTGGATAAGCCTTGCGAACCAAGCGGCTGTAACTCGTAGATTGAAAGATGTGCCGTAAAATAATTCGTTAAGAAGTTAATTAGCATAAATATGTTAATTATTCAATTAGGTGTTGTAATCTCACATGGAAGGAATCGCCGCCTGATCGAGTAGTTTAGATCAAGGATTATAATTCGGCTATCTGCCACAGGCAATTTTTTTTAAATTTGGTGCAGCTAAAATGAAACACCCTGTATGTATTGTATATGGTACGTCATGGCATGCATCGTTTAGGCCATTCTATATAAAACTTCCACACAAGCCTCAGCTTCGTGAAGCATATGATGTGCTTGATAAAAAATAAAGAACGTGTATGTACAGCAGCACCTGCTACGTTCAGCACTTCTCCAAGTTTGGCGATGAATAAATTAAATACATAATGCAACTGACAAAAAAAACTACAATGTGGTCGTCTTGGCAGGATTCTTTTTAGCAACATGGCGTACTAAGGAACACAATATATTTCTTCTTTAATTATTTACAAATGAAAATGGTACTGTACTTTTAATAGTACGCTGGTATCTAATGGGTTAAGCGTCCTCCAATTTTGATGGTGTTTCGCTCTACTTTGGTTCTAGGCAACGTTGAGGGAATGTTGAAAACCGAGCCTTTCTGAATTGTAAAGCATGCACTTCGATTTTTGGACACGCGCGCGTCTGGGTGCAACAGCAAACAATTATTAAAATAATAAATAAAGGTGCTAGGGCCTTCACATTTTGATATAGACGGCTTACATTGCGCCTGGAAAAACGTCTTTCCAGTGATGCAGTTGTGTTTAAAAGTAAAGCCGACTTTAAGGGGATCGGTGTAAGCTTGGTCTTTGTAAGCTGGTTTTCCCGCGTTGTGTGTTGAATTTAAGCCTACTCATAAAGAAAAATGCGATCTAAACAGGGCCTGATCACGCTATCACGTTCCACTCTTGAAGGCGAAGCTTAAGCGTGCTCCATTTTTTCTTTTCACAGGGTGTTGTCCTCTGACGTAGCGCCATAACGCGCTCGGTTTTGATATGGCCTCAATTTAGCTTTGAAATATACCTACATCGTTTTTCTTTTAAAAGCTGAACTAATTCTTCTTAATTTCTTATAATAAAAGGATCTACAACCGTCACTTTTTCTAAATGTTTTAGCCGAAATTGACTAGCGCAGTGCTGCCACAAGCTCATCTCGCTCATAACAGAACGAATGGAAACGTTCCCGTTGTGAGTTTACTGCTGAAAGAAATACTTGCAACGCTTTTATAGAACATTTGCTTATACTACTTGCTAATTGAGTAAACTCGAGTAAAGTAAGAAGTCTAGTAAAAATTTAGTAAAGTTTTTAGCCAAGTGTTCAAAGTCTGTCATAACCCACGTTTCCTTTACATTGACTCCCTGAAGTAATTGCGAATTGTTTGCCGCAATTTCTTTTTGAAGTCAGAGTTGGCAAGGGTGACAGGTCCACCTTCCTTTGTCAGCCTGTAGCACGCAGAAACCAATTTCACGGATGTTGTAAACAACTTGCCCCATCACCACATTTTCTCGCCTGGGCCGGCGCGGTTACCATGACTTCCCATTGCCCTCAACATTCTGCAGAAGGCAACTTTTGGTGGATCTTGGACCAGCCTTTTTATTGCGATAGCAATTATATGGACACTTCAACCGTATTTCTGCCGTCGCCGTCGTCGTCGCCGTCGTCGTCGCCGTCGTCGTCGCCGTCGCCGTGAGGTTCCCTATAGATAAAATCTTCACCGCGCGCCGTATGCCCGAGCGGAAGCGTGCGGAGACGCGCGCTATCACGGAGAGCGAACGCACTCAATTACCCAGGCGCAAGCAAGGAAGCGGGAAGCCAGCGCCGGAGGAAGCGCGGGGGGGGCGCACTTCTACTCTGCCAACAACCGCGTTCGTCGCTCGTCCGCACCGTCTCTTATCTCCACACGGCTCTGACCTTTATGCACCGTGCATTCACCGCTCAGTTTCCGTTGAAGCGATAGACCGCACGTACCTTCGCCCGCTGCGGCGTATGGGCTCGCTGCCAGCGTTTTCACTGTCGTTGTCTGCAGTCATTCAGTGTGATCTATTCATGTTTTTTTCTTGCTATTCTCCTATTAATATCCAGGATCTCATGTGCTCGAACGTTAGGTGCAGCGCAATAGTTTCGTCCTTTCTTCAGTACTTCAGGCACGACTTTTGGGGTATTTACTCTGCCAAGCAAGAGAAAGCTATTAGCCCATGCCAGCTTGCGCGTAGTCATCCTTTTTGGCAACTGGCGTAAATTGCGAAGCATTCCTTGCCATGACATTTCCGTCGTCCTAGCTGCCAGAGACCTGATGCGCTGCAACGTTTGTGCAACAATTAAGGAAGGGTCACAGGTAAGGGAAATAACACGTAACCAGTCTTGGTAAAGGCACTCGTGATGCCAGATTTCGCAACGCAGAATCTTGCAAATGCTCTTGCCATGCTCTCAACTTAGCACTTCGCCCTACACAGTACTATAAAATTTCCCTTATTTTCACAAAGGATAAACAAAGTATCTCAAATAACTCACCGAAGATATCGGGGGAAACCAACTACGAACGTCGTATAACGCATGAAAATAAAAAGGAAAAAAGTTTAGTTATTAGCAAAGCTCATAATCAAGTTATAAACGCCGCAGTTTTGCCACACATTACACAGAACATGACCCTCTGCTTTCACCAATTGTAAACTCGGCGTAATGTACAATTGCCTCGGGGCACTGGGAAGCATAGTATGTGATAACGGTCCTATAACACTTTGGAGCACTTCGTTAAATAAAGTTGCCAGAAGCGTCTAATTAGCTGACGCCCGTTGAAAGTTGGCGGTTGAAATAAGCCCCTATTCCCTCAGAATGTCAACTTTGTGCCATGCTGAATTCTGTCAGAACATTGGGCAAATTTCCTACGCGGTTCGTAAAATACGCTTGTAAAGCTTTCGATACACGCCAGCGATAACATGGCACCAATTCTGTGCAAATATAGAATTACTACCACCTGTTCTTTGATGACGCCGGGGAAACCTTGTGAGTGTTTTAATATCGCATTTATGCAATAAAAGAACGAAGGTTTAGTAGTTGTCATTTAGCCTATAATCAACCTACACACTTGAAATGTTTTCGGTGTATTACCCCTAATACTCTTCACATTTCCTCTTCATATAGCTCAGATATATAAGAAGCGCATTTGAAAGAAAAAAATACGGACACAGAAAAATAAAGCGTTCAAAAATCTCGGCGCTTCATGGGTGCCCTCATTCCTCGTGTATATGTTCTTCCAAGTACGCTCCTACAACTAAGTCATGAATTACTAACTAGCTTATCAAGACGTCTTAAGCTCTAAGTATAAACTCCATGAATTATTTAGTTCTTCAAGTACGCCAGTTAAAATAAGCATATAACATTTTCCTTTCGATGCAAAAACTTCCTTGCAGAGCAATGTTGGAAGCAATGCGAACATTTAGCAACATATACATATATATTCTCTAGGTAGAAGCTGCCCGTATACCATTAGAAATGAAGATTAGTTAGCTCAATTCTTCTTTATTCTGTTTTCCGACGGTTATCAGCATTGGTATAAATTAAGTAAAACTATGATCTTCCTAGGGCGGGGGCGGGGGGGGGGGGGGGGGATCGAACCCCTGAGTTTCCCAGACATACATAGGCTCGAGCACCTGGGGCACGAGCCTACGTATGCTTGTGTGCGTATATGTTGTTGCGTGTAGATGTACATGCGTACATCCACTGGATGTCTCAATGAAGACTTTCAAACATTTTTAAAGGTTGCCTGTGGCCAGTGTTGCCAGGTCCAACGAGGCGGCGTAGCCAAAAGCTAGAGAAGTTGTAGCCCAAATGTAGCCAAACAGAAAAAAAGTGCAAAATATTTTGTAGCCAAATATAGCCATTTTATTTGCAATTTTATTTGTGTATACATTTTCACATTCAACTACGGCAATCCTTTTTTTGCACAAGCCGTCGTAACAAAATGTCCGCGCCGCCGTGACGGTCGGCCCTTTACATCAACAGCGGCATCATGCTTGCACAGAACACTTTTTCGTTGGCCCCGGAAGCTCTTAAGTTCCAGCGAATCGCTGCAGTGCTTTTATTTTATGACAGATAGTACAAAGTTCTTATTTTTAGTTATTTACTCTGCTTTTTAGCGGTCGTGAACACAAAATAATGCTCAGCGTCATCGATCTCTCACGTTATCTTTGCCTACGGCGTAGAAGTTCAGCTGTCCAGCGATCTGCGACGGCGACGTGCTCACTGCTTCTTTTTTGATGAGCTAAAACAAGTATTTCGCGCTACGATATCTCGCGTTATTTGTCGCATCGTTCTATCTTGTGTTCTCGTTTCCTTTGTTTTTTAATCAGCTTGGGCCACATTAGCTGGGACACACACTACCTATATAGTGTCAATTTACATCAACCTGGCCGCCATCTTAGGTCTCTAGCACGCCAAGAACATGCATTAAGAAAAGGGACAGGCAACAGATGCCCCTCACTGTCAGAATTGGTGTAAGTGGAGCTTTAAAAGATTACTGCGCAAACCGGCACACTAGTGTAAGAAGCGCGCAGTCGTTTTCGGCGACGAGCAACTCCCGAACTCGCTCGAAATGGTAAAAGCCGCGATGGCGCACAAAGAGCAATGATAAACAACAAATTGATGACAGTGGTAATGTTGTGATAACCGGTTACTCTCAAAAGGCAAACCATGCTGATGGCTAATAAAGTTTTAGAATAGGGTCCCCTAAAGTTTGGGGCCCCAAAGAGCTTTGCGGGTGTTAGCATTGGGGCATGCAGGAATGAAGAGTTTTTGGAATAGCCGTTTTGCGCTTGCAGCGTCACTATGGCGTCAAAGAAAAGCTGTTATAAATATTAAAATAAGATATACCATTTTATAATAAGAAAAGTAATCTGGACTTTCGTGTTTTCACCTTTAATTACAATTTATAACTTATTCTATTAGCAGCATGCAACTTGTTGCGCTTATAGTTTCGAGTAACCGACTTTACGCGCCTACAGCCAGCCAAGTCAATCCGTGATAGGCCTACGAGCCATTAAATCTACAATTGAATTCGGAATCAGTGGCGTATAATAAATCAATCTTCATTACACATGTTAGTTGACAGAAAGCGATAACCGCAATCACTTCTTCTAGCATACGAACTTCACGCGTTATCACGAATCGAGCCCAGTTTTGTGCTAGGTTAGAGCCGTCGCTTTGATGAGCGCCACCATGCTTGTTGACGAAAGCTTTTTGGGCAGCTTTTGGGGCTCCCACTAAATCAATGAAATGACGTGCCCGACGCTAAACCTAAACACAGTTACCGTCTTGCGCATGCGCAGTGGGTCCCAATACGTCTGAGGCCCCTATTCTAAAACTCTAATAATTGCTGGGGTTTTACTGCCAAAACCACGATATGATTGGGAGGCATGACGCAGTGGGGGACTGCGGATTAATTTTGGCCACCTCGGGTTCTTTAACGTACTCCTAAGCACACGGCTCTTCCTGCATTTCGACTTGATCGAAATGTGGCTGCCGTGGCCGGGAATAAAACCTGCGTCCTCGAGCCAGCAGCACGACATCTCACAAGCTAAGCTAACAGGGTGACTGACGTTCATGTGACGTGGTGCACTGATCTCTTCGTGACTAACATGTTTCGATATTAGCAGAATGTGTATCTGCAACCATGACGTTACGGGCAAACCATCTAGTAGTAAAAGCACCAGAGCCCGCCTTTGGTTGGGGTCTTGCTCCCATTTTTTTTATACGTTCTCGCATACTTGGCCCACTTGCCCATGTTTGGATTCTCCTCTCTGAGGAGGATCCGATCTTACGTCCAACCTATCGAAATGAATCTCGATCTAAGCACGAACAAAAATTCATCTAGCAGGAAAAGGAAAATGGCAGTAAAGCTTCGCGCCAGAAACGTGGAGTAGGTCGAAAGCTGTGCCCGGCACGATACTTCATCCGGATACATGCCCATGAACACACTGGAGCGCGTCATCCACCCGTGCTTCCCTTCTTTCATGTCGGCGCCACGATCGCCCGACGGCCCCGACCCTATGTTATTGCTCTCCCTTCCTGAGCATTGCCATGCACAGCCAAATCGCAGATTTCAGTAGCCCAAATATAGCCACATAGCCAACTCGTCCAAGTCGACGCCAAAAGATTTTTTCCGTAGCCCAATTTGGCTATATATAGCCAAACCTGGCAACACTGCCTGTGGCAGGTAGCATAATTCTAGTTCATGAGCTGGTCTACCCGAGGAGGCGGACATTACTCGCACAACAAAAGGAAATGCATAGTCTACTAGTTAATTCTTGTTAACTAGTAGATTATGCATTTCCTTTTGTTGTGCAAGTAATGTCCGCCTCCTCGGGCAGACCAGCTCTTGAACTAGAATTACGCTATCTGTCCATAGGCATCCTTTAAAAATATTTGAAAGTATCCGGTATATACAGACTTGAGTCCGCGCTCTCAACGTGTATGTTTTTTTGGTTTCCAAGCACTATGTTGTGTTTGTACGGGTAAACAAGAGATCATGTATACAATGACGCACCTAAAGTCGCGCAAATCGAGTATCTTGAGTATCCGGCTATGCGAACCTGTGTTTGCACACGTGTGCTTCTGCTTGTGGGCGGGAGACTTTGTTCTCAACCGATGTGGTTCGGCGAAGAAGCATATGATACCAGTAAACAAGCTCACAGACTAAGTATAGTTAGCCGTTCTAAGCGGGAAGTGGGTGCGATACGGTGTCACTTCCTGTGCAAGGTCTCGTGTAGCCACGCTGTTTCGCTTTCTCATTTGCTCACCAGGAAGCTACATAATGCAGTCTGCATAGCATCAAGCAGACTAGCAGGGACAGGAAATATTGCTTTACATGTTTACTTCTCGTCGATAAGAAACGCCAACCGCCTTCTTCACTTCCGTTTGAAGCGCTTAGACTCAGGAAGACAGGTAAGCCGACCCCAACATTGCTCTTACCTTTTGCCCTAGATTGTACAAAGGGACAGCGATGGCTTAATGATATTTTCCCATTAAGGAACGCTATCCTGACGGCGTCCTTTATCTGACGTCGGCGTACCCTCCTCTGAGTGGCTTGCCACCGTTAAACTATATACTGAATGGTGAGAAGTAGGTGGCAAAATTTTCTTCTGGTGCTGACATCAGCCGCTGTTACAGTGACATCTTGAATATTTAAGATATATATAAATTCTGGGGTTTCACGTGTCAAAAACCTACGACTTGATTACGAGGCACGCCGTAGTGAGGGACTCCGGATTAATTTCGACCACCTGGGGTACCGTGCTTTGGGTAACGTGCACCGAAAGCTCGGTACATAGGTGTTTCTGCGTTTCCCCCCATCGAGATGCGGCCGCCGCGGCCGGGATTTGATCCCGCGACCTCGTGCTTAGCAGCGCGACTCTTCGATATTGTAACAGGGCGTCTGTACGTGGAAGAGAAGGAAGACGAAAAGTGTGTTTTGGGTCTGGCGGCCTCGCCCCATGCAGTGTTTTAGCGCCGAGCCTTCTAAATAAATGCCTCCCGACTTGTAACATTTCTGGCGGAAGTGCTGGGTACCACGTCCGGCCACGCAACCTTTCCCATAAAGTTTTCGCCACAGTCACCGCCTTGCCGGCCATCCACCATTTCCACCCGGCATGTCTACCGACGCAGACGCGACGATGTCATCACCTGCTTGTCCTTGCCAACTGTAGAAGGAGCTACGCTCCTATGAAGGAAAAGCTGGGGAAGACCAATTAATTGCTGACCCATTACGAAAGGATGAGCAGGAGCAACAAATGAGACTCGAAGGGCCATCTTACAAATATAGTGTTCCCTAGTTACATAAGCTCATTGTGAAACCTTGGCTGACTCGGCCGGCACAGCTCACGATGGTCCGGCAACTGGCTGCTAGGGCTGCTGAGTCCGAGGTTAACCGATGTATGTATTTGAGAAGGCGTTGACATTCTGTACCGCAGGAAACTGGGTCTGGAGCTTTTTATTTTTAATGCGATTCGCATTCTGTGCTTACTTCAGGCGTTTTGAGCCTATCCGTCCGTCCGTCCGTCCGTCCGTCCGTCCGTCCGTCCGTCCGTCTGTCCGTCTGTCCGTCTGTCTGTCGTCTGTCTGTCTGTCTGTCTGTCTGTCTGTCTGTCTGTCTGTCTGTCTGTCTGTCTGTCTGTCTGTCTGTCTGTCTGTCTGTCTGTCTGTCTGTCTGTCTGTCTGTCTGTCTGTCTGTCTGTCTGTCTGCCTGTCTGTCTGTCTGTCTGTCTGTCTGTCTGTCTGTCTGTCTGTCTGTCTGTCTGTCTGTCTGTCTGTCTGTCTGTCTGTCTGTCTGTCTGTCTGTCTGTCTGTCTGTCTGTCTGTCTGTCTGTCTGTCTGTCTGTCTGTCTGTCTGTCTGTCTGTCTGTCTGTCTGTCTGTCTGTCTGTCTGTCTGTCTGTCTGTCTGTCTGTCTGTCTGTCTGTCTGTCTGTCTGTCTGTCTGTCTGTCTGTCTGTCTGTCTGTCTGTCTGTCTGTCTGTCTGTCTGTCTGTCTGTCTGTCTGTCTGTCTGTCTGTCTGTCTGTCTGTCTGTCTGTCTGTCTGTCTGTCTGTCTGTCTGTCTGTCTGTCTGTCTGTCTGTCTGTCTGTCTGTCTGTCTGTCTGTCTGTCTGTCTGTCTGTCCGTCCGTCCGTCCGTCCGTCCGTCCGTCCGTCCGTCCGTCCGTCCGTCCGTCCGTCCGTCCGTCCGTCCGTCCGTCCGTCCGTCCGTCCGTCCGTCCGTCCGTCCGTCCGTCCGTCCGTCCGTCCGTCCGTCCGTCCGTCCGTCCGTCCGTCCGTCCGTCCGTCCGTCCGTCCGTCCGTCCGTCCGTCCGTCCGTCCGTCCGTCCGTCCGTCCGTCCGTCTGTCCGTCCGTCTGTTTATTTATTTATTTATTTATTTATTTATTTATTTATTTATTTATTTATTTATTTATCTAACCTCTTAAGCCGACCCCATAGCCCAACTTGTCTACCAGCTTTGGCCAGTAGGTCGGGATTCAGTCGTCGTAATTCCATCGTTCTCACTCCAGCTTCGTCATCCGACACTTGTCATGCCGTTGTCGTCACATCATCGCCGTCACACAGGCTTTCTGATACAGTCATCATCACTCCATTTCCATCATACACTCGTCTTCATCTAATTGTCCTCATACCGTTGTCATATGCAATCATCTTCATCGAGTCGTGGTCATACAGCCGCCGTCATGCATTCTTTGTCATAACGCCATCGTGATGCCGCCGCCATCGTTCAATCGTCATCATCCGACTCCCGTCATGCCTTCGCGGTCATGGCATCGTCGTCACACTGTCATCTTACCAACGTCATCACTTCAGTAGCCTCATCAAATTGCCACCATGCTGGGGTCGTCATATCACGGAAGTATGTCACGGAAGACCTACCCTCATCGATCTACCGACATCATTCCTTCTTCGTCAATCGATAGTAATCATGCTGTCGTCATTCAATTATGCACCATTGTCATGCCATCGTCGACATTGCATCGTCGCCAGACAGTCGCTGTCGTGCATCTGTCGTCATATACCGCCGTCGTCATTCCAGCTCTGTCGTCTAGTTGTCGTCATGCCATCGTTGTCATGCGCTTGTTGTCATCCCATTTCCCTCATGTCCTCGTCTCGCTGTCATCCTTATACCATGGTCATAATTTATTAATCATCTCATTGTCGTCATGCGTTCGTCGTCATACCGCCTTTGTCATTCTTTCGACGTCTTTGCTTCGTCGTCATTCCATCGCCACTTGCGTTGGTGTCATACATGCGTCGTCATGTCTACATGTTCATAGGCGACCTTGGCAAGCAACACGGCCATAGCGGAGTGGGACGATACCGTGGTATGTCGCATACAGCCGAAGTAATGAAACAATTGCCACCACAGATGTTAAATAAACGTGACTTTAGTATGTCGCTGCATTGCTCGAATGCTAATCGCATTACCGTCGACAGTCGTCGTTGGATGAGTTCTGCCGTAATTTTTTCGCTTTAACTTTATCCTCGTTCACACTGGCCTAGTTCTTCTTTCCTCCATGTTGAGAGAGGTCGAGGTGCAGAAGCATTTCAGAATCAGAATCAGAATTTAATATTAAAGGTTGGGACATATTACAAGTATTTAGTATACAGAAGGAGATCCCGTAGTCAAAGACTGTATCGGGACCTCCTGTACAATAGTATTTATGATAGTTAACATCTCAAAGTAACTGTAGCAGACAATAAGGTAGTACACAAGCCAAAGGAAAAGAGGGTTAGCAGAACGAAATACTCAGTAGATTGTAAAGAATAACAAGGTTTAGCATATATCTCACGGCAACAAGAACAATCGTATGAAAAGAATATATATATATATATATATATATATATATATGTAATAAAAAATTAATAACCGTTTATTCGCTTTGTTACAAGAATAAAGAAATTACTAAAAAAAACGGACGAAACAAAAAGATATATAAAATAAACAAGACGCAATAAACCTTCTCGTTGGTCTTTCAATTGTAAATGCATTTTTAGTGATCCTTTAAATTGGTGTAGAGATCTTGCGTTTTTTATTATTAGTGGAAGAGTGTTCCATATTGATATCGAGGTGAATTCTACGTTCTGTTTACCATTGTTAGTGCGGACTCTTGGTATAACGAAATTGTTGTTCAAGGCGAATCTGGTGGTACCGTAAATCATCAGGTTAGGTGGTGAAAATGGGATCAGTGGTAGCTCGTTATTCAGAAATCTGTAGAAAAAGATACTATAGGTTGTACTTAGTGAGTTCAGAGATGGCAAGGATGTTATTCTCGTGTAGTAGATTTCAAATTACAATCAAGTAGAATGCCAAGGAAAGATGAATATGAGCTTGGAGGAAGACAGTGGGGACCAAAAGTGATAGGTGGAATGGATGTTGAGGTTCGCTGATGAGAAGAAAATACAACAAATTTAGTCTTAATTGCTATAATAGATAACATGTTCACATTACACCACCTTAGAATATTTTCTAAATCAGTATTTAGTTTAGCAACGAGAGATGAGATATCTTTATGAAAGGTGAATATAGTGCTATCATCAGCGTATAGAATGCATTTTGTGGAAGAGAGACAATTAGATAGATCATTAATATAAATCAAAAACAGAAGTGGCCCGAGGATTAGAACCCTGCGGCACACCAATGTTAGTAGTTCTCTGTCGAGAATACACATTGGAAATAGAAACAACTTGAACTCTGGTATATAAGTAGCTTTTTAGTAGTAGTGAAAGGGCAGGACCGCAAATGCCAATTGCCTGGAGCTTAGAGAATATGATATTGTAATTTATGCTATCAAATGCTTGCGTTAGATCGATAAAAACTGAGGCCACAAGAAATCCTTCATCGCTAAATTTTTTTAGTTCGTCAGTAAGATGGATGAGTGCCAGCTTTGTGGAATATCCAGGACGAAAACCAAATTGACATGAAGAGAGGATATTAAATTTATAGAGGTATTTCGTTAGCCATATTTCATTTAGTTTCTCAATAACTTTCCCGAAGAATGGTAGAATACAAATGGGTCTGTAGTTATGTAATGAGCTATCGCCTTTCTTTAGAACTGGGATGACTTTACCACGCTAGAGTTCACAAGGGAATAAACTAGTCTTTAATAATAAATTAACAATAACTGAAAGTATATCTGAAATTAGGTGCGCGAATTATTTAATGTAAGCAGGGTGCACCTCACCAATTCCAGCGCTGGTTATTTTTAGTTTTTTTACAACAGAGGGGGGGGGGGGGGGGGGGGGGAGCTATTTCTTCTGCCGTTGTAGGAAATAATAAGAATCAATGAGGAAACGGTTCACCTTGATGCTCTGTGTGGGAGGAGGTAAATTGTTAACAACGCAAAAAAATATACTGAAAGCATCAGCTATATCAGGAGGGGACTTGTGTTCTACTCCATCACTTAAAATTCTGGATACCTGGTCTAGTCGTGTGTTTCTGTTTAAAAAGGAGTTGACTATCTCCCACTTTTTTTAGTGTTATTTGCCGCCTGTAAAATTCTTTGCTTGAAATACAGTCGTTTAGCTGTTTCTAGTTTACAGTTAGGCGTGTTACAGAAGCTTTTATATCGGGCACGTAAGTTCATGTTAAACGGTTGCTTTTTAGTTTTCCTATATAAATTATCCCGTTTGCGCAATGCTACTAATGCGGACTGTGAGAGCCATCGATTGTGAGGAAAGGCCATGTTTTTTTTTTTTTTAATTTCATCTTAGAGGTGAACTGTCGTAAGTCTGATATAATTAGTGAAAATGTGGAAAAGGCTTCCTGCGGGTCGTTTAGGGATTTGATTTCAGACCAATTTGTATTATCAACAGCAGTTATGAAGCCATCTTTGTCCAGAAGATGTGAAGGTGGACAAGGTCGCACATTAGAATTGAAGTGTAAGAGCAGGGGGTAATGGTCACCGATGCCGAATTTCAAAACTTTCGCCTCTGGTGAACAAAGCAAGTTAGAAAGAGCATTATCAATAAATGTGCTAGTGCCATTAGAGACTTCGCCTGTGGGAACATCAATTAAGCAGTCATATCCGTATATAGCTATGGAACAAACTAGTATAGTTAATAGAGATGGGTGATGGTTCATCGAGGGAATATAATGTTTATATCACCCATTATAACAACATTTTTGTTTTCTAGTGATACGGTATGTAAAATACGATCAAGATTGGTACAGAAATCGTTGACTGGCGATGAAAGAGAGCGGTAAATGCAGCCAAATATAAAAGTCTTGTCTTGAGCAAGGAAGCAGTTACGGAGTTCGATCCAAACAGATTCACAATTAGTAACGGTTAAGCATAGGTCATGTCTTCTTCGATCGGCAATATTAGAAGAAGCATATATGGCTTCACCACCATGACTACTTGTTAACCTATTGCCGTATTCCGATTTAAAGTTAGGGAAGCAATACAGATTTTAGTCGTTGTCAGATAACCAAGTTTCAGTTACGGCAATTAATGAAAACGAACTGGTTAGCGATGCGAGAAAATTATTGATGGCATCGAACTATTTACGAAGACTCCTCGTGTTAAAATGAATGATGGAATGAAATCCGTTTAAGAAGGAGTTCACTTGACCGGGTTTCAGTAGAGAAGCCATATTTGTTAAGTCAGTTGGAAAAACAGTGAGTTTTATTCTATTTTGCTGACGTCAGATTCATCTCTGCTGAACTCTGACTGTTGGTAGTCTTCCTAGCCTTGATTTGGCAGTTATCAGTCCAAAGGAACATCCAGTTTTTTTTCTTTCTTTAGAGTTAGAGCTTCGGAAGAGAGAGTCTTGTTACATGGGGTTAGATGTTCGCTTACAAAGACGGGAGTGTTGAAAGAGCCAGAGCATCCACTGTCACTAAGGCAAAGTTTGGCTTCACGTGCTTTGCTAACAAAGTCGGCTTTCTTAGCTCTCGAGCAGAAACAAGCAATGATGTTTTTTTTTTTTGGTCATTTGATCTGGTGGGTACGCGATGAACAATGTCCAGATCGCTAGGCGATACAGGATAGCCAATTCTATCTCCTACCGTTTGCATGATTGTAACACAGTCCTCTCCTTGCGAGCAGGGAACACCCTTTATCTCGACATTGCCAAGGCGAGAGTACTGTTCAAGTTCCTCAACTTTGCGAGTCAATGAATGGTTCTGGGATTTCAGTTGCTTGTGTTCGATTACCATGGCATTTTGGCTGCGTAATTCCTCAACAAGTCCGTTCAAGAGCTCAGCGCTTGTGTTCAATGAATAAATTTCTTTCTGGAGCTCGACAACATCAATCCCTGACTCTTTCACTTTCAGCAAAATCCTACCAAATACGAGCTCAAGCGTGCTTTTAGCCATGTTGTTAATCTTATCTTCTAGCTCCTCAATTATTTGACAGTTCTGCATTCGTGGGCATGGTGTAAGAATTAAACACAGATTCAAGCAAAACAAAAAACAAAAAGAGGAAAAGTGCATAGTTGTTGGCAGCAGCAGCAGAGGCGGAAAAAGAACAGAAAACAAAATGTTTCAACGTATGAATACCTGCGCAAACAGAGGATTCAGGCGACGTGAGTCGTACAATTACGTCTACTATTAAATTCCCATAGAACAGCCGAGGCGTATCGCTTGCCGAGCCCGTCAAATTCTAAAAATCTTTGGAATCGCTGACAGGTGCATTCGGGCTAACAAAACCAATCCCAGAGACACCGGCAAAAATTCGCAGAGACCTGAGTGAGAGAGCTGTCGAGTTGAAATTTTGCAGACGGTTATATAGTCGGTACTTCTCAGAGCATGAAACTTCGCGTGATAAAATGCCTAAATTTGCCAATAATTGACACCTTTTTGGTGTAAGAGGATTTTCCTCTAGGCATAAACAATAAAAGAAAGCTAATTGAAAGCTTCCAACTCTTCGTCGTTCAAGATCTGCAGCAGTGTCTCTGCAAACTTATTGTCCGTTACCCAACGGTTGTAGTTTCCGGGTCGGTCTGGCTTTAGTCCAGCCTTTCTTCGTTTGAAATCAGACCGCCCGCGTTCCAGGGCACATCCAATGCAGGTATTGAGCATCTGACGTTGTCACAGGAGCCAAGTTCTTAAAGCACGTTCCCGGTCGCGTAATTCATTTTCCAGGGCAGCTGGGCCCTCGGACTGTGGCGCCGCCGCACGGGAGAACGTGAACCACGGCGGCGCCTTGGATCTGTTTGTGCCCCGGTGGCCGCGGTGCCGGGCGCCGACGCGAAGCGGTGGTTGTCAGTGGTGTGGGGGTGTTGGGTGTGGCGCAGCGTAGCAACACCCCAAATAAAAAAATACTGCTCCAGCCAGGTAGACTGCTCCCTCCCTGATAGTGAGATTATATTTGGATCATCAAAACAGTGATGCGTTTATTTAGGAATAGCCGAAGGACGGGAAAAGGCAGACCACTGTCACCTGCCAGACTTGTAGACACAACTGTGGCTGCTGTTAAGGGATCGATGCTATTCCTAAATAAACGCATCACTGTTTTGATGATTCAAATATGATCTCACTATCAGGGAGGGAGCAGTTTACCTGACTGTGGCAGTATTTTTTTATTTGGGGTGTTGCTACGCTGCGCTCTGCAACACCCCAACAACCGCCGCTTCACGTCGGCGCCCAGCACCGCGGCTTCCGCCGTCGCACCGGGGCACAAACATACCCGAGGCGCCGCCATGATTCACGTTCTCCCGTGCGGCGGTGCCACATTCCGAGGGCCCAGCTGCCCTGGAAAATGAATTGCGCTTCCCGGTCGTCTTCTGTCAGCCTCCAGGCACAGGCGACGGGTGGTGTAGGGGCCACTCCAGCCCTGAAGCCTCCGAAGAGATACTCATGCACACAAGAAAGATTACAAGCAAGAAAATAGACACACGGGGAAATGAAGGCGCCTGCATGTGTTCCGTCGGCGGTGGAAGTGAATGTTCCATTTGCAATACCCTTCAAACGTAACAAATTCACAAAGTTGTAAATTCATGCATAAAATTTGTTCGCTTTTGATACTCCAACGGATGAAGTTTATAGAAATGTGATATTTGTTTTCATTGCACAGATGCGTATTTTTAAACTTCATGCTTCTATTTTTATTTTTAAATTTACCAATTTCCTGCCATTCTTGTCAAAAATTCCGTGGTCTTGATCAAAATGCTAATCGCTGCAGTCACTGTAATTCGACAAATTTCATTCAAATCAGTTAGGCAGTTTTCTCATAAAAGCATTCCTGTGTTTTACATGTGTTTAAGTAGCTGGCATCGGAGATAGGCCCGAGCTAAACCTTCCTTCCGAGCTAAACAATGCATCGTGCCGATTCTATAGGAAACACATGAAACAAAACCCTGATGTATACGCAAGCCCGTGGCCACAGTGGTTAACGAAAAAAAGACGCCCAGGAAAAGGAATATTCGACGAAAGCTTCGCGGGAGCCGTTTATCTCTGCCAGATATCTCTCCGGAATGCCGACGAGCGTCGGAATGCCGACGAGCAAAAATCATCGATTCATTGACAATAGAGCAACTAGTTGGCCATCTTCGAGATAACGCTAATAGATAAGCGATAGAGATGCATAAGCGCGCTCGTTTCCAAGTACCGAGGTGAAGCGACAGTCTCAGGGTGTGCTTCTTTTTATTGTGTATTTTTAGTTGTGCGTCATGGCATACGTCATAGCGGAAATTTCAACACGTGGTGCCGAAAAAAAGGAAACTAGAATAGGAAGAACAAATAAAGCAATGTTACACATGTACCATATTTTGATAGTAAACACACATCATACACCAAAATGAGACGTATAGTACAACACACAACAAAAAACCTAGACCTCAGAAAGTAATATTTCCTTAACTTTCTCCTTAAACTCTGCTGGGGAGATCCTCTCCTGTTTTTTACAGGAGAGGTTAAATATATTGGGGCATTTGTTCAGGAGTTCTGATATTAGTGACATTCGTTTCTGTAAACCATAATTTGTACGGGATCTGGACTTAGCTTTATTATTTGGTCGTAGTTCGTATGGTACCTGTTTAACAGGATATTTTTCATCAAACAGAGTTCTATTAGTTCTGTGTTGGCGCATGATTGCCAATGATAGTTTTAGTTTAGATAAATGCTTTATCGGTACGATGTTATAGTAACTAAAATATGGAATTATGCTCTCAGTGTAGGGAACGCTTCCAACTGCTCGTATTGCCCGCTTTTGTAACGAGAAAAGAGAAGTTCGTCTCGGTGGTCGTAGACCAAACCAGAGATGAGTATGGGAAGCATGAGTGCACAAGGGCAGGATATATTTCTCCCTTAGCGTCTGAAGCGAAGAAGTGTCTTAATTTATTTACCTGCCCAATGGCTTTAGATACGTCAATTCTTAGCGAGTCGACATTGGGCGTCCATGAAAGGTTCTCACGAAATACGACACCTAAGAATCTGATTGTTGTTGTCTGTTGGAGTGGTGTTCCCTGAAATTGAAAGGTAAGGTTGGCAGATACGTAGTTCCTTTAACTTTGAATAGCATGTACTATGTTTTCTTTGTATTGAGTGGAAATTTATTTGCCTTTAACCAGGAGTGAGGATTTTCTATCCATATATTCGCCTGTGTAAAGAGAAAAAGAGAGCGAGAGAGGAAAGGCAGGGAGGTTAACCAGAGGCGAGTTTCCAGTTTGCTAACCTGCACTGGGGTGGGCGATATAGGTGTTGGAAAGCGGGCAAAGAAAGAGAGAGAGAGAGGACAAAAAAAGGAACAGGCCACGGAAAAGGCGTTCCGATCACAGGCGTTCACATAGGCAGGTCGCTCTCAGGAAGCGCAGTAGCGCTTGCACAGCCTTCTGATGTGATAAGTCGCGTCGATGTTGCAAAATTCTTTCTTCTGAGAGAGGCTGGTTGTCCAACTGGTTCAGCATGACAGAAAGCGATTGTCTCTGCAGACTGTACTGTGGGCACTGGCAAAGAACGTGCCAACTTGTTTCCACGTCGCCGCAATCGTCACATGCTGGGCTGTCGGTCATCCCTATCCGGAACGCGTAGGCATTGGTGAATGCGACGCCCAGCCATAGCCTAGACAAAAGGGTCGCATCTCTTCGGGGATGTCTTGGTGGAAGTCGAAGGCTTAAGGTTGGATCAAGGGTGTATAAACGGGCGTGCATAAAATGTGGTTTATTTCACTCTGATGTAGTGCATTGGCGTGCAAGTAGGCGGAGCGTCCTTGCAGCATATGTCCTAGACAGCGGGATTGATATGCGGTTGTCTTCTGCATAAGCTGAACGAACAGCTTGATCGGCACGTTCATTGCCACTGAAAAATTGTTTCATGTCCTTTCTCAGTCAGGTGGTGTATGGTATTTGTGATTTCAAATACCAACTGTTCATGGGGACCGCGCCGTAAGGCTGACAGTAAACACTGCAGTGCCGTCTAGCTTCGAGTCTCCGCCTGTGTAAACATTTCATTCGTGTTAATCCCAGAGAAAAATACGTTTGTGTCGTCGGCATATAGTATCATATTTTTACGTCCTTGAACATTAACAATATTATTTATGAAAAGTAAAAAAAAAGTACATGTCCAAGAATAGACCCTTGAGATACTGCAAATTTAATATAGCTAGTCTTGGATTTGACGTTATTAATAACTGTAAAATGTGACCTGGAAGTTAATGGTTCTTTACTGAAGACAACACTACACAACGGATACCAAAAAAGGGTAGTTTACGAAATAGAAGCTCATGATGTTCACACTCAAACGCTTTTCTAAAATCTACGAAGATACTTAGAGTTTTTTTGTTTCTATATTCTCAAGAATTATTTCTTTAATCCCAAGGAGGGCTCTCTCTACAGATCTTACAAAATCCGCATTGCTCCTCTGGTATTATACTGTCAGCATTTAGGAACCCTGTTATTATTTTATTAATGATGAGTTCTGCAGTCTTTGAGAATGCAGTGGATAGATATTGACCTCTAGTTATTTAAATCATCCAATGATCCTGCTCTGTAAAGTGCGGTAACTCTAGCTTCTTTCATTTTGTTTGGAAACTTGCCTGTCATCATCATGACGTTGTACAGATGTGTGCCACTATAACTGAAACTATGTCACTCACAGCGTTCAGCGGTTTCACTTTGACTTCATCCGGGCCACAGGCACAGTTGTCTTTTAGGGACATAGCAACGTCCTGCACTTCGCGTTGATCTGTTGGAGGTAAAAACACTGATGAAAAAGAGTTTCCAGCAATATAACTTTCGCAAGGTATGCGAGAAGAATCTTCTGAGCAGCACCCACGGTAAAAAAGTGGTGGTTAAACAAGTCTGCAATCTCGTTCTCGGTGGCCTCATGTCTCTGGAATTGTACCCTACTATCCCTTGGAGTTTCATTTGTTATTTCCTTGAATGTCTCCCATATCACTCTAGAGTTACCGCCAGAACTAAGAAATGTATTAATATAGATCTTCGATTTAGCCTCTTATGTCCTTATTCAGTTTATTACGCGTCTTTTTGTAGTCACCAAGTTAACTTTCTTCTCGCATGTTTAAGAATACTTGAAAAAACCAATCTCGATATTTGGTCATATTATAAAGTTCCTTCTATGGTTTTCGAACCATCTTGTGTTTTCTTGGAAGACTTAGAGACTTAGTGGAAAGCACTGGTTATATATTAACATAAAACGCCATAAAAATGTACTGTCAGAATCGTTAGCTTCAAACACAGTATTCCAATTGAAACCTGAAACGAGCTCCACGAGCTCTTTCCTATTATGTTGGGAGTATTTTCTTTCTAAAAAGCTTTTACATGATCTAGTTGGTTGTTTACCAGGCAGGGAGCTATATATTGGGAAATGATCATTATTGGGAAATGATCAGTCGGATATTAAAACACCCGCTTTAACCTCACTACATGTCAAAGCTCCTTACACAAAGGTCAAGTATCGCTTCATAACTCGAGGTTATTCTTGTTCGTACATTGATTACATTGGAACATTTATACCTTTCTAGCACCTCTCTCAAAGATTTAGACATTGCGCTATCTAGGCTTACATCCATGTTAAAATCTCCCGTCATAATGGTTTCGAACTTAACTGGTTCGAGATTGGCTCAAGAGATTTGGCTCAAGAGAAGATTGGCTCAAGAGAAACTGGCTCAAGAGATTTTTCTACTAATTTTTCTGTAAACTTTAAATGTTTGAAAGATGCAGATGGTGGCCTATAAATAATAAGAAACAGGATGTTGATGAGTTCTATCGATATGCATTCATAGCTCTCATCTATTATCCTAAGCTCCGAGATTACTCGATCCGGCATGTCTGGCCGTATATAGATACAAGCACCGCCTTCCCGTTTTTCTGGTCGGAATGCTGACACGCAATCATACCCATTCACAGGAACACACTCATCGTCGGAAAAGAACCATGTCTCAGTGAAACAAATCAAGTCAAAGGGGTGTTCAATATCGGAGAGCATTTGTTGCACTTCATCAAACTTGTTTCATAGGCTTCTAGCATTTAGATGAAACAGCGAAAGATTAACTTTAACTGCGGCAAAGCATGACAAAAATCCTGGACTGAGAACAGCATTTCACACTACTAAACTAAAGGCTTAATTTATTAGGATCATTTGACACAATCATTTCAATCGTTCCAGGCCTTCCTTGCTTCGTACAATGACTGCTCGCGCACCAGCTTCGCGCTTCACAAACACTTTCCCGTTGGTATGCCATACGAACGCGTAGCCAGATTGTGCTGCCCATTCTTTCGCCATTTTGAGAAGGCTACAAGAAAGCAGTGTCAGGTTTTCACAAATGTAGACGTTATCACTTTCATCTTTGAACGCGCGCTTGTTTGAGAGCCATGATCACGCGCGTCTTGAACCGCTATTTTGGACATTCCGCCATTTCCTTCGAGGCATGACGTAGGCGCGACGCTTACAAAATGGCGCTGATGGCCCCGATTTGCTTTCGTAACGTGACGCAAATTTGACGTTTCGCCTAAGAAACTGTAATGTAGGCATTGAACCGAGCGTTCTTGATAAAGCAAAACAGTTTTCCTCCCCAGTAAAAATAAAGTAGCTAGCTCAAAGCGCACGATTATTCCATCAAAATCATTTCTCGCTTCCATCGTCTGCATGCGCACAAGCTGTCGTCTGCTTCATTAGCTAGGATGCGTGTCCTCGGGAAACGGAATAAGTCATCGTATATCGGCGCCCACGCGCTTGTTTTCTACCTTGAGATAACATACGCGACCTACCAGGGATGATGAGCGCATGCTCTAGGCCGCGTTATCGCTATCTCGTGAACGCAAGTGACTCAGCCCGACTCGTCTGGCTGAGAAGCAGCCGAATATCATCGATAGCGTTGCGCGCGCCACAGGTATCCGCCTGCGCTACGCAAGCGCCGGCACTGTCATCTCTTGTCTACTTCGCTGCTTGCTCGCACCGCGAGAGGATAAAATCCCTATATAAGAAAAGTACCGCCATCTACTCTTTCCTCCGCCGCCTCCTCTCCTAAAGCGCTTGCTTTTATTGCGATAGCAATTATATGGACACTTCCACCGGATTTCTGCCGTTGGCGTCGCCGTCGCCGTGAGGTTCCGTATAGATAAAATGTTCGCCGCGCGCCGTATGGCCGAGCGGAAGCGTGCGGGGACGCACGCTGTCCCGGAGGCGCATTTACATTCGCACGCTCGTGCAGCCGGTCGATTGCAGCGCGCCCGCGCGGCGCTAAAGGGAACTACAGATCTAGGTACTTGCTGGCGACGCGTTCCCGCAAACGCCCCTAGCTCTGTGAGTCCCTGCGCCCTAGCGCCGCCGCCTCCCCAGCTTCTGCATGGCTCCACGGAGCGCGCCGCGCTAAAGGCCAGACGGCCGCGCCGCCGTGGTCCGTCAGAATGATGCATTGCGTTAATGGTGTTGAAAACTGACTGGCCACAATTTGTCACTTAGCTTGGATCTCAATTTCTTTCCCCTTTTAGTTTTACCATACGTTACCGCATACGGTAAGGTGCGCACCATGTTTTGCAAGCCGAGCCGGACCAAGCCTAAACATAGCGAGCAAGTGGCGTCCGCCACAGAGCCCACGCCGTGCATATCCGCGTCTCGCGTGCGTTTTTCACCATGGTAGGACCAAGAGACGAGTTAAATTTAATTCACCTTCTGCAACGTGGCGAAGTGGCAGCAAGTATGTCAGTCCCTCTAACCGGAAGCATAACCTTGAGCTGAACTGAACTTGTTTGTGGCCGTAGCCTTCGTACAGGGGAGTAATATACTCAGGCCGAATGAGAAAAAAATTCAAATAACCGAAAATCAATCAAAGAAACAGAACATAAAACGTTGCAGGGGAAAAAAAACACTTCGGGTTGGTGGCGCCATCTAGTGACGAAGATTTTACTTAGAGGGGGCGCCGAGTTTTTATTGCAGTAATATTCCACTCACGACGTCGTGATTCCACTTATCTGCTGGTGCAAAGTGTCGGCAGCGGTGCAATTTAAAACAAACAGTCCTATTTTTTAAACGCAAGGCCTGAAGGTTAACCGCTGTCATCATTATCAAGTTACCGTACGCATCGAGCACACACGCAGCTCAAACGTATTCAGTCATCGCGGTACGTTACCGCACTTACCACACCGTAACACGGCACTACTAAAACTAATTGACTAAACATTCGCGACAGGAGCAGAGCAGCAATGTATTGTCTTCTTGCCTGCTTACTAATGGCAAGAAATTAGCCTCTAGCACTGTGACATAATCAGTTCTTTCAGGTATGACTACGAGCTTGATGCTCTACCATTCGTCCACGATCACATGCATACTTCCCTCCGACTTCATGATCGGCCAAATGTAATCACGTTTTAAAACTTCGCCAGCGCACAAATGCCATCGTCGTTTAAACATTGACCACATGACACTAACGTAAGTCCGTACGGTTGTATACACTGTCGCTAATCGCGTAAAAATCCCGTGTTTCTCTAGTTAATGCCCGTTCAGTATCTGCGCTAGAACCCAACAGTCGGCTCGCCACGGCCGCACTAGAAAACGATCGTCTTCTCAACGTGGTCGTCATCGCGCTGTTTGCGCACGCACAGCTCCGTTCGCGCAAACGCGTTGTTCCATCTTGTATCGCTTCGTTTTATCTCAAACAATGCAGGATAGACATCGATTCCAATTTCCAGCAGTGTGCACGCCTCCTGCTCGCGGAGAGTTTCCGAGCCTGGTCCAGTGGAGGCGTTCCCGCGGCTATGGCGGCGAGCGGGGACTAGGGGGCTCGACGTAGATAGGTGCGCGCGACCCCTAGGACCGAAAAGCACCTAGATGCGTAGTTCCCGTTAGTGCCGCGCGGGTGCGCTGCAGTCATCCGGCTGTACGGGCGCGCGAATGTAAATGCGCGTCCCGCGCAGCGAACGCACTCAATTTCCCACGCGCAAGCAAGGAAGCGGGAAGCGAGGGCCGGAGGGACCGGGGGGGGGGGGGGGGGGGGGGGGCGCATTTCTACTCTGCCAACAACCGCGCTCGTCGCTCGCCCACACCGTCTCTTATCTCCACACGGCTCTGACCTTTATGCGCTGTGCATTCGCCGCTCAGTTTCCGTTGAAGCGATAGACCGCACCTACCTTCGCCCTCTGCGGCGTATATGCGCTTGCTGCCAGCGTTTTGACAGTCGTTGTCTGCAGTCATTCAGGATGATCTATCCATGTTTGTTTCTGCGCGCTAACACCACAGTTAGTAATAGTCGGGCCACATTTTCCAACGCACGCTACACATGCAATGCTGCCCGGAGCGGCAGTGCAGCGCTACAGGTGTGTCCCTTCGCACGCGCTGCCCACGGGAAGCGCTTCTCATCAACACCACCGTTTCACACGCGCCTTCTCGTGGTCATCGAGTCTCTCTTCGTGTCGGTCTACTTACGCCGCAGCACACCTGCTTACTTAATCAGCTCATGTTTACTACAATTCATATTGCTACCAAAGCCGCTCACCTTACTTCGTATGACATTGCTGTGTTGCTATCGCATTCATTGCTTCGCCCTTAGGGCGAAACTGTGACATTTTTTTTCTTTACTTTTTGCTTGCGAAAGCCAAGTCGACGGTGGCGCACCTAGAAAGTCCACGTTGAAGCTTTCAGGCCGGGCGCGCGCCGCCGCCGCCGCCGGCGACTGCGGCTGCGCAGAGGACTTTCAACATGGCTCTGAGGCGGAAAAAAAAGAAAATATAAAGAAGTGAAAAGCGCGCGCTATCATCGTCCAATCGGAGATACAGGAGAGAGAGAATCGGCGTTTATCAAAGGATGGCGGTACTTTTCTTATATAGGGACTTTACGAGAGGAAACTTCAAGGCGCCACCTTGCGTACATTTCTTCTTATAAATTAAAAATTCGCCGTTGTCATAGCCTTTTATCACGCGAAATGTCATTAATATCGATTACGATACAAACGCAGTAGTGGAAAGTGCGAAAAATCGCAGAAACTTTGCTACTTTCAACCAATATTATTGCAAATAAACGTGTTCTTAATAAAAATATGGTTCGAAACACAAATGCCAACACCACCCGAGAGAGATGCAAATGTCATGAGTACGCGTTGTGAACAAAAGATTTTCATGGACCCCAAATGACAGGGAAAATGCGGCGATACGCATGCCTCTATACTGCCATTGCATACGGCCGCTCATTACCATAATTCGCGCGGCTAGTCGCACCACATATTATGGCGGAAGATCTCTGCAATGGCGGCCCAGCGCAATGTCACGCAAAGTCAAATTGACGTTTACGAAACGGCCCTTCCTGTGACGCTCTTCACGGGATATTCCTTCAGCCAAACAACAAGCTGACATGCCGGCTATCTTGGAACGCCACTACATATTCGCGAAATTGCAGATGCATTGCACGGGCTTCGGCACGCTACCGTTCACTTTCTCTTTAAAGCACTTAAGTCGCAATATAGGTGCCAAGGACCACAAAAAAGTATTAGTCGATAAAATTTGCAGCCCCACGTCACGTTTCGTCATTCTGATGAAAAAGCAAAATTGCACTTTCCGAAACTTCTGTTTCCCGGGACAAATTTCAAAACACGTGACCTCTGGACAGCCAATGAAACAGCCAAGATGGCGGATAATGGCGGCCGTGCAGGTGCCATGCGTGTCGAGAATAGAGCCTTTGGTTCACAAACCGGACGATAACACCGGGCGTCTTTCCCGATTTCGCATGTAGCCTATGTACCTTCATGATGTCATTTTGAGTCGCAGGCGGCACCTTCGATTTCTTTGCTATGTCGTTTACTTTGGCCATAAGATCTTCGTTGTCGATTTCAGGGATACCATGTATTTCCAGGTTTAGGCGACGGCTACGAAATTCAAGGTCGTCTATGTCCCGTCTTATTATTATCATATCTTCACTGGGGCTATCTTTTTCAAGGTTGTCGACCCTTTTCGTTAAATCTTTAGCCAACTTTTCTTGAGCGAGTAGGCGTGCGGGGAAATCATCGAACTTATCTGAGAGCAACCGCACAGAAGTTTGTAGCGCTCACACTTTATAGGGCAAAGAGTGTATCCATTTTCTGATTTAATGACATTAGGTGTTCTGCAATAATTTTCTCAATTCTTTTTCCTTAGCAAATGCAACTTCTTTACAGCGAAATTAGAAACCTTAATTATCCATGCAACAAAAAATAAAATTGTGTTAGTTAAATGGGTACAGGGACCAATTAGCTTTTTTGAGAGCATCAATAAATGTTGTACACTTGATTTTCCAATAAAGCAGACAGCGCACACAAAGAACAAGCTAAGACTTGGATGGAATGTAAACCTAAAAGTCAGCAAAGGTGCATTCACAATGATCTCATGAATAAATCTTTCCAGCAAACAATGTTCTAAAAATATCTTTTGCCAGAATCATAGCTGGAAAAGCTATACCATTGTCACAATACACGCACACAAAACTTATTTGTGGTCCTTTCCAATGTTATGAAATAGAATTACAACTAAACTGTGTGGATGGACTACCACAAAGAGCTACTTCTAGGCCCTGGAGCCATGTTCTTGGTTAGGAGGCCCACCATTTCTGCTAAACGGCATGGCTTGGTTATCAAATTGGAATACTTTGCTGCAATCTTCTGCTGACAACCGGGAACTCCCATAGAGAAAGTTGGTCGATGATATCACGGGTGCAGAACTTCCTTCTTCGTGCCACCTCAGGGAAAGATGCAGCTGCTTACACAGGGAGTGGCGGGCTCAATGGTACTTTGCATGAGTACTTTGCATGAGTTAAAACTAGTGCGTTGCATGAGTCAAAATTAGTGATTTCCCTTAAAATCAGTCAATGCACCTAGGAGACTTTCAGTAAGGACCACTGACACAAAAAAATCACCGCATATCCACGAAGTGAAGGATGATGAGTGGGCGAAGCACCGGAGGATCATTCGGGTAGCCGTGAATCCCCCGTATATATATATATATATATATATATATATATGCATAAATATATCATAAGAAGCCAACAAACATTGACACTGGGTGGGTGTCCCGGTTGGTGCTTCGGGCGCTCAAAGGCAAGGAACCCCCGAAAGGGGAGGAGATAGAATTAATATGGGTTCCGGCCCACTCCGCAGTGGAGGGCAATGAGTTTGCCCACCAGCAGGCCCGAGCGCTATCACACCGAGCCGCAGCCGCGGAGAGGGAAGAGGAGGACGCAAAGAGCTAACCACTGGTCACGTACAAAGACATAGTGGAATATTACAGAAACGGGAGACAGAGCTTCCCCGAGCCACACCTCACGTTAACGAGGGAGCAGCAGACTACATATAGGCAGATCCAGACAGAGTCGTTTCCCCACCCCCGATTACTAACCCGCATGTACCCGAGCCAGTACGGGCAAGAATGCCCCGTGTGTCACGAGCCAGGTACACTGCAACACATGATTGCAGAATGTAAATTTAGCCAACAACACCCACCACTCCTCACCAATCCTAACCCCAACATGATCCCCCTACCCATCCAACCCCTTAGAGAGCGATGGAAGATCTTGCTGTCCAGCCCCGACCTGGAAGACCAGCTTTGGCTCGTAACCAGGGGCCAGGCGGCGAGAGCAGCATATGGATTCCCGTGAAGTGGGAACCACTTCCATCCGGCGCATGCGCTCGGGCCTGCTCGTGAAATAAAGTTTTTCATTCATTCATTGACACCAAGGACAACGTAGGTATATACTTATACGTATATATACTGAACATGTGTAAAGTATATACAGCGCTTATATATATCCCTTGTGCACCGCAGCGCCCCTAGTGGTCTCCATGCAAACCAGAGCTACGGATAGACAACGGACGACGAGGGACAAGGCTCGGCTCTAAGGTGCTTCGCCCCTAAAACTTTGTGAGCCAGTTTCGCGCTTTTTAGGTAGTTGCCGACCCCACAACTATAACATAGAGCTTCAATTGCTTGAGCAGCAGAAATAATTATTACATCACATTTGATGCAGGTATTTTGAAATTTTCTCCAATTTCAGCACTATTTTAGACGTTTCACATCTCCGAAACAATAGTTGGCATTCATGCGGTGTCACAAACAACTCAAGCGCGAGCCAGTTGGCTCAATGCAGTAGTTGACGGTGATTTAATGACCTTGTCACTAAAAGCCGTCAAATTGACCCTTCCAATTACGCGCATCTTCTTTAAATGGAGGAGGACTCTCTCCCCTGTTATCATGTCGAGAGCTGAATGGCCTCTGTTTTCGCAGCATAGTCATGTGTGTATGTGTGTATGCGTCAGTTGTGTCTGGTGCGATGAGGCCACCACATCGAGTTTTGGTGACATAAATAGACTTCTGTTTCACGTCCGAAGCCACACTGCACTTGGCGCATGTTTTGAGCTGTCAGACTAAAAGGAAATGTAATAATTATTAATATTTCTGTATTATTGAACTAGGCATTGAGGCTCCATGGCGTAGAAACTGAGCTGACAGCTATCGAATATTGGTATAAAAACGAGCGAAAAGTTCTGTCGTATACTCCTAAAAAAGAAACAGATTTAACTCTTGTAAACCTAGTTATCAGGAGCGAAAGGTCTGTTTGGCTTGGTTTTGCAGACTACGCACACAGTATTTCATTAATGCAAGCTTCCCCGATTGGTAAGCTTCTCTATAACGTGCTAATCTGGCCTCCTTTTGCCCCGGTGTTTCAGCAGCCAACTTTGCCTTTGCTTGAGATTTCGCAGCCTACCGTCTGGCTATATCTACTGGATGATTGGATTCCGCCTGTCGCTTGCGCTGAAGCACACGCACAGACGGCCCAGCCAGCGCGCCATTCATGGCGAGACTGAGCGACCAAGCACCAGCGCAGCAGCCATTAAGGGCCTGTATACACGCTCGAGCCGCCCATCGCCGCAAGCCGCATCGCACGCGGGCGGTTCAGTGGCGGCGGGCGGTTGGAGCAACCGGGCACAAAATTCGATTCACGCTGGGACCGGCGCGAGCGGTGCCGTACGCATGCGCCCTCTGGCTGGCAAAACAGATAACCAGCGACTGGCAACAGCGCGGTCGCAGCGTTTGTGTGCTGGCGACCAGCAAAAGTTTGGCCCTAGCCAGGATTTTGTTATTACGTTTGTTTTCTTATTAGGTAATTTTCTGATTAGTTAGCTCGAGCGGTTCGCATGTACCGGCATCCACACTCCGATTTGGGGACGCGACGTCTGTTGAGAGCTGGCAACCGACAGGCGGGGCATAGATGTTCCAAGTCGGCAACTATCGTCAACAGCAGACGACAGTGGCATATTTTTGTCGACGTGGGTTCAAGCTTCCGCGTCACGGCGAAAACGCAACTCTTGCACTGTCATACTCTGTTGACTGCATGTGTTGCGTTGGCGCGCTGAGCCACCTCTCGAACACTATGCAGTGATCTGACCTGCGCCTTTTTTTTTTTTTTTTCGTTTTCTTTCCTTTTTTTTTTTTTAATCATTGCTACCGCATACTGTTGTAACAACATACATCGCTATGTACTCGGTTGTGTGCGGCGTGACGGCGCATTCTTTGTAGATGTGCTAGCGAAAGCTTGTAAGACCGCGCGTGCGTTTTTAAGCCAATGAACAAGGGATTTGTCGCAGCAACAGCGTACCACGCTGAAGCGCCGCAGCGTTATACAGGGTGTTCATTTATAAGTTTTAAAATTTTTTTAGAAATCCTCCGTGGCAGGTAGCATAATTCTTATCGTTCATCTGGGTTATTCGATGCGGCGGACATTAGTAACACGAGAAATCCCATATTGAACTAATTAAAAAATGACTAATCAACTTCTTAGTTAATTACTTTACGGCACATATTGTGATTTACGAATTGGAGCCGGTGAGCTGGTCAGGCGTATCCACTTGGGATGAATTTCCAGAATGACGCCAGTTTGGAGATATGTTCCCTCAAACTCGCCCTAAAAATGCACTGTTGTTCCACTTACTTTTTTACCAAAATGCTGTTTTATACATTGAAGCACGAAAGTAACTGGAACGCCCATGTGTTTCGTCCCACACTTTGGAAAATAATATCTCAAAGCTGGCGTCATCCTGGAAATTCATTTCAAGTGCATGCGTCTTGCAAACTCACCAGCTATAATTCGTAAATTGCAATGTGTCGTAAAGTAATTAACTAAGAAGTTCATTAGTCAATTTTTGTTACTTGAATATGTGTTTCGAGTTTTTGTGCTACTAATGTCCACCTCATCGAATAACCCAGCTCAACGATAAGAATTATGCTACCTGCCACAGGCGATTTTTAAAATTTCCGTAAAACTTTACAATGAACGCCCTGTATATTAACATACTCACATTTTTTTTTAGTAGCTGCCAAGTTAAAAGTGAGCGTACAATTGATTACATTATGGATTATGACAGTGTCACACAGCACTCGTGTTTGTTCATTCTGTGTTATGTCGTTGTTCAATTGATGAAAGAAGCCGGCGAAGCAGTGCCCCCGAGCCCGACCAGAATTACTTACAAACTATTAGGTAACCTCGAAGCTCAGGCCCTAGAGACGCTTCTAGACCCCTTCAATGACTTTTGGACATCACGCAAGCTATCGCAAGAATGAAAAACAGCTGAAGTACGCTTTATCCCCAAACCGGGCAAGTCCCCGCACATTGACAACCTGTGGCTGATATCCCTCACATAATGCATAAGCATAATCATGAAAAGGATAGTACTCAAATGCCTCCAACAACACCTGGACGAAATCCAGCAAATGTCAGACCCCATGTTTGGCTTTATACGACATCTTGAGACCCAGGACGTGCTAATGCAATTGAAGAAGGAGATCGTCATCCCTGCCACACACCACGGGCCATTCTCGCGCTGGACCTGAAGGGGGCATTTGACAACGTGGCACACGAGGCAATACTTCGGAATCTCAACAACGCAGGCTCAACAACACAGTGGCTTATTTAAGCCACTGAAAAGTAAGATTGGGTGTTCAGCCTTGCTGGTGTGGCATTTCATAGGTTGCAACCCACCATATTTTTAACCAAGCAATAAGTAAATTATATGGTCACGCCCTACCATCAGTACGACTGAAGTGTTCCTTCCCCAAGGAGTCTCACTGCCACCTTCCCCATTTTGTAAACACTTTGTAAATACAAACTAGCACATGGTATGTAATCACATTATATGCTGTCTGTATGCTTGGTGAAGTGCACCAAGCATTTTCTCACCCTTAAAATCTGGGCTAAAGCTGTCTTTTTTTATGATAATTATGCAATAACCTTACTCAATAGATTGCTGTGAGAACAATAGTTGGCTTAACAGTAGCACTGCACACATAACCTCATACCACATTGCAGACATACTCTATAGAGGCTGGCCACAATCAGCGTAACTGAAAGCCAGCTGAACAGGGTGCGAGTTCATGTGTATCAAATAAATGTCTGTTCCATTGAGAGGTTATATATCTGTCGGTGATATAATTATCAATTCAGAATACATATGGCAAAAGAACAATACACAAGACAACACAATCAAGTTCCCTGTGAGAAGCTGCTTTTTGCCACTATTACATGCAGCAAAAAGAGACTTCATTAAGCACCACTATGGCTTGCGTGCCTCTTTGTGCATTGTACAAGAAGTAAAGGTGGGCGAATGTAAACGTTTTCAAATACGAATTGAATAAAATATTATTTATCAAATATTCCATAGTCATACGACAACACACGTACCTGTAGTAACAATATTTATTTTCATATAAAAAAATTAGGTACCACACCTTAACTAGTGCAAAAAGAGAGCTAAATATTGGGCACAAAGGATAAGTTTTAAATGCAAGACTACTAATTGTTACGTAAAAAAATCGACATGCAACAGTCTATCAACAACTTTAGAGCCTGGCTGCAAAGAAGCTTTTCAAGAAAGAATGGCCTGTGAATGGCTAGCTTTCAAAAACGTGCAATATATTGTTCCCAAGAAAACATCAAAGTTGTAGAAAAAAATAATAGCCGATGAAGGACCTACGTGTCATAGACATATGTAAAACTGCTCGTTGCAAGGAAAACAGCCCAGACTTGTAGCATAAAAGATCAGTCTGCTAGATCAAGAAATGTGTGGTCACCTTTCGTGTGAAAAAAAGCCTATGGGAAAGTTTTGTTGCCAATATCACTGAAAGATACTTTCGTCAACGTGCTTGCCTTTGGGAGGGTACATAAACTTGTTCACATGCAAGTACCTGTCGCGTATTCATTGTTAAAGTTCAATTAATATAATGACACGAGAGCCTCCTCTGATTAGGAAAAAATAATAGTTGTGTGGTCATATATAGATAACATTTAGAATGTCAAGGTACCCTTTTACATATTATGCAAGTACTCATGAAAGACAAGACTGCAAGAAACAGTATAAACTAATGCAAAATCTATAACTGATTATGTCAATGAGATTTCCATTTCATGCGGCAAAGTATTTCACAGGGCCGATAGGATGTGACATCTGTGATTCAGAGATACGTCATTGTATCGGGGCACAAGTATTGTACAACTGATAATTTTGGGAATAAGGAAATAACAAGCATTGATTCCCGGTATGTCACCATGCCACTTGTATCTTAAAAAGGACTATCACTTATATGTCAAGCTTGCATCATTATGTTATATGACCATACATGTGTACCCCATCTGTAATGAACCGTTGCTTTAAGTTATGACCACTGTCGTGTCATTCCCGTACATTAATTGTGGTTTTGCACAATACACCTAGAAAACTTTTAAGTGGCATTGCAGTACTTTTTCTTGTATGTGCACACTGGCTTTCTGTCACAACACCCATTTCGCATCCATGATAAATGCTGCAGTCAAGCAAAATATAGTTTCAGACTAAGGTACCTAAACTGCTTTCATTCCAGAAAACCCCAAACAAGGTTTAGATTCTTGAGGACACAAGTTACTTCCGTCCTTTGATCTAAGGCTGTTTTCTGCATGCAATGAATGTTAGGATTTCTGCTGTGCAAATTAATGTTAACCTGATAAAATGGATGGCAAGCCAAACTTGCATTCGTGATACTAGTTACTACTGGGGCCAGATTAACCTATGGGCTAAGGGGGCTGCAGCTCCAGGCTAGGGGGACCTGTGAGGAAAATGTTTCCTTGAATTAAACTTTATTTCTTGCGTACAGTACAGAGTAAAACATAATGTGAACAAATACATTGGGATCCCTAGCTCGAGGCCAGTTGGAATCCATAAAAATGTAGAGGAAGCAAAGCAATTAATTTAGCACAGACACATGTACTTAAACTCAGCAACAATATGTACTTTACATTAGAAGAAGTAGAGAATACAATACAAAGAATCTTCAAAATGCAAACGGTATCATTCAACATCTACAAGTAAAGGAAAATGCACCAGAAAAAAGAAAAAGGAAGCGGTGAATGTATTAATAAACATACGAAAGAAGATCACGAAAATGCAGTTTTAATTATCTCTGAAAATTGGCTGCATTTCTAACTGACGTGGGCGGAACGTTCCTCTCGACTACTCCAACACTTCAAATTCTCCGTTTACCACACACATTACAAGCCTTTAGAACCAGAAAATTTTGTTTTAGTGCACTGTGTGTACAGCGTCCTGATTCGGTAAAGTTGGTAGCAGGGAGTGGGTAGTCAGTAACGATGCTATTATTAACCATTACAAGAGTTTAAAAATTTAGTAATGATAAACGGTAAAATGTGTACGTGTTGAAAGAGCGGTGTCGTGTTAGCATTGTATTGTGAGGAAGTCATAAAGTGGACAGCCCTCTTGTGAAGTTTTATAAATGGCTCAATGTATGAATGGCCCAGAGATGTAACACAGTACCACAGATGGCTGTGGAACAAGCTGAAACAAATTTCTCGAATGGTTTCTGTTTCAAAACAATTTCGGCTCTTGAGCAGAATATCACAAGCCTTGCCGAGATTTTTGCAAAGCTTGTCAATGTGAGGTTTACATAGAAACAACTCATCTAATTTGTACAACCCCTTGATGGGCCCCTCAGAAATTTAAGAGGACCGTTCGCCAGGGCCCTGTGGAAAATTTTAGTTATACTATAAATGTTGTAAAGTGTCTTCCAAGGAGTATTCTACCACAAGAATTCTTTAAAACGGCATAGTAGCAGCCGAAATAGAAGCAAAGAATCTGTAGTACGAGAACGTGACCTGCTCTTCGTGCACAGAGGCATTCTTTCTTTGCCCACCCAGCAACGCAAAGGACCTTTCTTTCTTGCCTACTCCCATATAAGAAATGAGGGTTCACCTCCTTCTCTCTTTTTTTTTTTGCAAAACACCTAATGCACCTTTCTTCATTTTTTAATTTAGATCACGACAACGGCATAATACATCCATGTTACATTTACAAGTCGAACTGCAATGAGTTTGTTGACATGATGGCAGATAATTAATGTAAGGAGATGGATCGTTGCGAAGGTGCATGAAGCTAAACATTGTTCCCTCGTCAATTCCACGCCTTACGTCTCTGATGTTGCCTAGCTTTCTGTTGTCCTTTGGTGCAGGCTACATGGTGACGTTCACAAAAGATTTACAGATGTTAGGCCCTTCTCGCATGCCCGTCTTGTACGATGAATTACTGTGGCGGTTAGCACTGGTAACATCAGTAGCCACCCTAACCGTGATTACGCAGCAACATGGCACCGCCCATGCAGCCCAGACCACCCGCTTCAATCTCAATTTGCCCTTTTACTAGCTGTACGCCCTGACAGCAATAATAAATGGTAAAATACATCACTGCGTAGTCTCATCTCATGCTGAGGACAAAGCATTAGGTATTTTTTGTTGTTCTTATTGAGATCAGCTGTTTGTTTTGACACTGCTAGGACTACACAGGCAGTAAAAGTGGTTCGGTTTCTATTTAGCAGGTGACACCACAGCAGTAGCAATGGTGATGCATTGACGATGCAGAACGCTACGAAGGCGTCATTGTTCACTGCATCATTAATTCCTACTCTGCTCTAGTACGGTACGTGATGACAGTGGTGAGCAAACGTCAAATACACGCTGAGCAGATGGCGCGGTGCATGTGAACATTTATCAGGGTGTTCACTTTTACTCAAACTGGCTCAGGAGGCTGTATTGAACTGCTCAGATAGCGTGCTCGATGAAGCGAAGCTCAACAGTAGCATTCATGGATACGCAGCCTTTAGTTACAACGTAGGAACATTTGTTGTGTCACTGCTCCAACAGTAGCTGATGTATCGAAAGGATGGCAAGCAGACGCTGAGAAGCTGACGCAGCATGGATGAACACATCTTGAGGGGAATTCAGCCTTCCTATTGGCTAAGAAGCCCTGCCGCTGCCCCAGTGCTGCAAGGAACTACTGAGATGGAGTATAACTGGCAAAGCACATTGTTCAGCATGAAAGGTTGGGCAGTGGCAGAGAAGGCTGCGTTGCAGTGTCGTCACATCCGCAAAAAATAGCATGCGGCACATTTGCATTGTTTACATTACAGCACATGACACCTAGCACAAAATTAATAATTGCAATACGTGGAGCAGTGATATAACTTTTAAGCTGTTCCCTAGCCTCCCCTCTTCGTAAAGAGTAAAATGTGCAGTGACAACACTGGAAACAAACAACACGTGTTACAAAGCAAGGAAAGCTGGTTTGATACAAAACACATACTGAGATGCAAAGAGCACAAACGAACAGTCAGTGCTTCTGCACTGTTTACATCAGAGCACATGCATAAAAAGCACCCTAAAGAGCTTGTAGTGTGTGTCCAACTCAGCAGCTGCTTAGCTACAAGAAAGTTCGGCCAAGGAGAAGGAGGTTTCATTATTATTCAATGTATGTGTACAAGTACGGCTTGTTTCCGCCTCCTTGAATTTTGGTTTTGGCATCCTTGAATTTTGAGTCTAATGTTCTGTATAAACCGTTCTGTATGCACGGTTCACTTCAGAGCATATGCATATCAGCATAAAACGAATACTTATACGCCTAGCACCACTGCGACACATTGCACGTATACATAACAGTACCCTTCACCTCGTACAGTAAGAACCCCAGCACTCAAACGCTCTGTACGTGTTCGCGGTCACCAAGGCGCATCGCAGCCCCCCAAAACAGCTCACATGAAGCAGGCACAAACAGCACATTACGAATGGCTGCGATGACGCGACAATAAAGCTAATCGCTACAGGTTATATGGTCACTTCTTAAACACAAACCAGCACTGCACAATGCACATGCACGTATGAGCTTCGCAGCGATGAAGCGCGCACACACAACACCTAGGCACACCATACGCTGAGATGGGCGACCGCACTATTTTCGTTCTGGAGCGTACTGAATGCATGTGTCATGCTTAGAATGCGCGTGCATGTGATTACTGCACGAGCGAAATACGGCCCAACACACACGAAATCGCCGGTTCATTTGCTTCCGAACTTCGCGTAAACACAACACATTTCCGTCTGTTGCCGTTGACGATCGCACGCACTGAAGAGGTCAGGCAGGGTACACTGAATGCATGTGTCATGCTTAGAATGCGCGTGCATGTGATGGCCTTCGCGTTTGTACTCCTGGTACTGCACAAGCGAAATACGGCCCAACCCACACGAAATCGCCGGTTTCATTGCTTCCGAACTTCGCGTAAACACAACACATTTCCGTCTGTTGCCGTTCACGATCGCACGCACTGAAGAGGTCGGGCAGGGTACAGCGGATTGCTGCGTTCGACGACTATCTCTGCGAGTGCTCGATAACTCTTGCAATGATCCCCAAAAAAACACGAAAAACAAACTGTCACAGCAGCCTAGGCGCCTAGGCCTCGCGCTTCGCTTCGCTTCGCTTCGAACCAGCGCCATGTTTGTGCGGTCGCCGCATACATGCTGCATGGTGGAAAAAAGTTCACGACCGCCTCTTGTGACGTCAGAGCGGCCATTTTAAGCGGACCGCGCGAGGGCGGTGCGGCTTGCGGCGATGTGCGGCTCGAGCGTGTACAGGCCCTTAAAGGCCTGTACACGCTCGAGCCGCTCATCGCCGCAAGCCGCACCGCATGCTGGCGGTTCAGTGGCTGCGGACGGTTGAAGCAACCGGGCACAAAATTCGATTCACGCTGGGACCGGCGCGAGCGGTGCCGTACGCATGCGCCCTCTGGCTGGCAAAACAGATAACCAGCGACTGGCAACATGCAACAGCGCGGTCGCAGCGTTTGTGTGCTGGCGACCAGCAAAATTTTGGCCCGAGCCAGGATTTTGCTTATTACGTTTGTTTTCTTATTAGGTAATTTTCTGATTAGTGAGCTCGAGCGGTTCGCATGTGCCGGCATCCGCACTCCGATTTGGGGACGCGACGTATGTTAAGAGCCGGCAACCGAGAGGCGGGGCAAAGATGTTCTAAGTCGGCAACTATCGTCAACAGCAGACGACACTGGCATATTTTTGTCGGCGTGGGTTCAAGCTTCCGCGTCACGGCGAAAACGCAAAACTCTTGCACTGTCATACTCTGTTGACTGCATGTGTTGCTGCGTTGGCGCGCTGAGCCACCTCTCGAACACTATGCAGTGATCTTACCTGCGCCTTTTTTTTTTTTTTTCGTTTTCCTTTCTTTCTTTTTTTAAATCATTGCTACCGCATACTGTTGTAACAACATACATCGCTATGTACTCGGTTGTGTGCGGCGTGACGGCGCATTTTTTGTAGATGTGCTAGCGAAAGCTTGCAAGACCGCGCGTGCGTTTTTAAGCCAATGAACAAGGGATTTGTCGCAGCAACAGCGTAGCACGCTGAAGCGCCGCAGCGTTATACAGGGTGTTCATTTATAAGTTTTAAAATTTTTTTAGAAATCCTCTGTGGCAGGTAGCATAATTCTTATCGTTGAGCTGGGTTATTCGATGACGAGAAATCCCATATTGGACTAACTAAAAAAATGACTAATCAACTTCTTAGTTAATTATTGTACAGCACATATTGTGATTTACGAATTGGAGCCGGTGAGCTTGGCAGGCGTATCCACTTGGGATGAATTTCCAGAATGACGCCAGTTTGGAGATATGTGCCATCAAACTCGCCCTAAAAATGCACTGTTGTTCCACTTACTTTTTTACCAAAATGCTGTTTTATACATTGAAGCACTAAAGTAACTGGAACGCCCATGTATTTCGTCCCACACTTTGGAAATAATATCTCAAAGCTGGCGTCATCCTGGAAATTCATTTCAAGTGGATGCGTCTTGCAAGCTCACCTTGCAAGCTTTTTGTTACTTGAATAGTGTTTCGATTTTTTGTGCTACTAATGTCCACCTCATCGAATAACCCAGCTCAACGATAAGAATTATGCTACCTGCCACAGGCGATTTTTAAAATTCCGTAACACTTTAAAATGAACGCCCTGTATATTAACATACTCTTATATCTATTATCGCGGAATACAGCTGTGTAGATCGACAAGTCACCTCTCTTCATCACCGAGCACGCGAGTGAATATTCAACTACGGCTTGTTGATTTACTTACGGTTTTTTTTTAGTAGCTGCCAAGTTAAAAGTGAGCGTACAATTGATTAACTGATGGAATATGACCGTGTCACACAGCACTCGTGTTTGTTCATTCTGTGTTATGTCGTTGTTCCATTGATGAAAAAAGCCGGCGAAGCAGTGCCCCCGGACCTGACCAGAATCTTCGAGGCTAACCTCGAGATCAGGCCCTAGAGACGCTTCTAGACCCCTTCAATGACTTTTGGACATCACGCAAGCTATCACAAGAATGAAAAACAGCTGAAGTACGCTTTATTCCCCAAACCGGGCAAGTCCCCGCACATTGACAACCTGTGGCTGATATCCCTCACATCATGCATAAGCATAATCATGAAAAGGATAGTACTCAAATGCCTCCAACAACACCTGGACGAAACCCAGCAAATGCCAGACCCCATGTTTGGCTTTATACGACATCTTGAGACCCAGGACGTGCTAATGCAATTGAAGAAGGAGATTGTCATCCCTGCCACACACCACGGGCCATTCTCGCGCTAGACCTGAAGGGGGCATTTGACAACGTGGCACACGAGGCGATATTTCGGAATCTCAACAACACAGGCTCAACAACACAGTGGCGTATTTAAGCCACTGAAAAGTAAGGATGGATGTTCAGCCTTGCTGGTGTGGCATTTCATAGGTTGTAACCCACCATATTTTTAACCAAGCAATAAGGAAATTATATGGTCACGCCGTACCATCAGTACAACTGAAGTGTTGCTTCCCCAAGGAGTCTCACTGCCACCTTCCCCATTTTGCGAACACTTCGTAAATACAAACTAGCACATGGTATGTAGTCACATTATATGCTGTCTGTATGCTTGGTGAAGTGCACCAAGCATTTTCTCACCCTTAAAACCTGGGCTAATGCTGTCTTTTTTTAATAATAATTATGCAATAACCTTACTCAATACATTGCTGTGAGAACAATAGTTGGCTTAACAGTAGCACTGCACACATAACCTCATACCACATTGCAGACATACTCTATAGAGGCTGGCCACAATCAGCGTAACTGAAAGCCAGCTGAACAGGGTGCGAGTTCATGTGTATCAAATAAATGTCTGTTCCATTGAGAGGTTATATATCTGTCTGTGATATAATTATCAATTCAGAATACATATGGCAGAAGAACAATACACAAGACAACACAATCAAGTTCCCTGTGAGAAGCTGCTTTTTGCCACTATTACATGCAGCAAAAAGAGACTTCATTAAGCACCACTATGGCTTGCGTGCCTCTTTGTGCATTGTACAAGAAGTAAAGGTGGGCGAATGTAAACATTTTCAAATACGAATTGAATAAAATATTATTTATCAAATATTCAATAGTCATACGACGACACACGTACCTGTAGTAACAATATTTATTTTCATATAAAAAAATTAGGTACCACACCTTAACTAGTGCAAAAAGAGAGCTAAATATTGGGCACAAAGGATAAGTTTTAAATGCAAGACTACTAATTGTTACGTAAAAAAATCGACATAAACAGTCTATCAACAACTTTAGAGCCTGGCTGCAAAGAAGCTTTTCAAGAAAGAATGGCCTCTGAATGGCTAGCTTTCAAAAACGTGCAATATATTGTTCCTAAGAAAACATCAAAGTTGTAGAAAAAAAAAAGAATAGCCGATGAAGGACCTACGTGTTGTAGACATATGTAAAACTACTCGTTGCAAGGAAAGCAGCACAGACTTGTAGCATAAAAGATCAGTCTGCTAGATCAAGAAATGTGTGGTCACCTTTCGCGTGAAAAAAAGCCTATGGGAAAGTTTTCTTGCCAATATGACTGAAAGATACTTTCGTAAACGTGCTTGCTTTGGGAGGCTGCATACACTTGTTCACATGCAAGTACTTGTCGCATATTCATTGTTAAAGAAGTTCAATTAATATAATGACACGAGAGCCTCCTCTGATTAGGAAAAAATAATAGTTGTGTGGTCATATATAGATAACATTTAGAATGTCAAGGTACCCTTTTCCATACTATGCAAGTACTCATGAAAGACAAGACTGCAAGAAACAGCATAAAACTAATGCAAAATCTATAACTGATTATGTCAATGAGATTTCCATTTCATGTGGCAAAGTATTTCACAGGGCAGATAGGATGTGACATCTGTGATTCAGAGATACGTCATTGTATCGGGGCACAAGTATTGTACAACTGATAATTTTGGGAATAAAGAAATAACAAGCATTGATTCCCGGTATGTCACCATGCCACTTGTATCTTAAAAAGGACTATCACTTATATGTCAAGCTTGCACCATTATGTTTATGTGACCATACATGTGTACCCCATCTGTAATGAACCGTTGCTTTAAGTTATGACCACTGTCATGTTATTCCCGTACATTAATTGTGGTTTTGCACAAAGCGGCATTGCAGTACTTTTTCTTGTATGTGCACACTGGCTTTCTGTCACAACACCCACTTCGCATCCATGATAAATGCTGCAGTCAAGCAAAATAGAGTTTCAGACTAAGGTACCTAAACTGCTTTCATTCCAGAAAACCCCAAACAAGGTTTAGATTCTTCAGGACACAAGCTACTTGCAGTCCTTTGATCTAAGGCTGTTTTCTGCATGCAATGAATGTTAGGATTTCTGCTGTGCAAATCAATGTTAACCTGATAAAAGGGATGGCAAGCCAAAACTTGCATTCGTGATACTAGTTACTACTGGGGCCAGATTAACCCATGGGCTAAGGGGGCTGCAGCTCCAGGCTAGGGGGCCCTGTGAGAAAAATGTTTCCTTGAATTAAACTTTATTTCTTGCGTACAGTACAGAGTAAAACATAATGTGAACAAATACATTGGGATCCCTAGCTCAAGGCCAGTTGCAATCCATAAAAATGTAGAGGAAGCAAAGCAATTAATTTAGCACAGACACATGTACTTAAACTCGGCAACAATATGCACTTTACATTAGAAGAAGTAGAGAATACAATACAAAGAATCTTCAAAATGCAAACGGTATCATTGAACATCTACAAGTAAAGGAAAATGCACCAGAAAAAGAGAAAGGAAGCGGTGAATGTATTAATAAACATACGAAAGAAGATCACGAAAATGCAGTTTTAATTATCTCTGAAAATTAGCTGCATTTCTAGCTTACGTGGGCTGAACGTTCCTCTCGACTACTCCAACACTTCAAATTCTCCGTTTACCACACACATTACAAGCCTTTGGAACCAGAAAATTTTGTTTTAGTGCACTGCGTGTACAGCGTCCTGATTCGGTAAAGTTGGTAGCAGAGAGTGGGTAGTCAGTAACGATGCTACTATTAACCATTACAAGAGTTTAAAAATTTAGTAATGAAGTAAACTGGTAAAATGTGTACGTGTTGAAAGAGCGGTGTCGTGTTAGCATTGTATTGTGAGGAAGTCATAAAGTGGACAGCCCTCTTTTGAAGTTTTATAAATGGCTCAATGTATGAATGGCCCAGAGATGTAACACAGTACCACAGATGGCTGTGGAACAAGCTGAAATAAATTTCTCGAAGGGTTTCTGTATCAAAACAATTTCGGCTCTTGAGCAGAATATAACAAGCCTTGCCGAGATTTTTGCAAAGCTTGTCAATGTGAGGTTTACATAGAAACAACTCATCTAATTTGTACAACCCCTTGATGGGCCCCTCAGAAATTTAAGAGGACCATTCGCCAGGGCCCAGTGGAAAATTTTAGTTATACTATAAAAGTTGTAAAGTGTCTTCCAAGGAATATTCTACCACAAGAATTCTTTAAAACAGCATAGTAGCAGCCGAAATAGAAGCGGAAGAATCTGTAGTACAAGAACGTGACCTGCTCTTCATGCACAGAGGCATTCTTTCTTTGCCCAACCAGCAACGCAAAGGACCTTTCTCTCTTGCCTACTCCCATATAGGGAAATGAGGGTTCACCTCCTTCTCTCTCTTTTTTTTTTGCAAAACACCTAATGCACCTTTCTTCATTTTTTTTATTTAGATCACGACAACAGCATAATACATCCATGTTACATTTACAAGTCGAACTTCAATGAGTTTGTTGACATGATGGCAGATAATTAATGTAAGGAGATGGATCGTTGCGAAGGTGCATGAAGCTAAACATTGTTCCCTCGTCAATTCCACGCCTTACGTCTCTCATGTTGCCTAGCTTTGTTGTCCTTTGGTGCAGGCTACATGGTGACGTTCACAAAAGATTTACAGATGTTAGGCCCTTCTCGCATGCCCGTCTTGTACGATGAATTACTGTGGCGGTTAGCACTGGTAACATCAGTAGCCACCCTAACCATGATTACGCAGCAACATGGCACCGCCCATGCAGCCCAGACCACCCGCTTCAATCTCAATTTGCCCTTTTACTAGCTGTACGCCCTGACAGCAATAAATAAATGGTAAAATCCATCACTGCGTAGTCTCATCTCATGCTGAGGACAAAGCATTAGGTATTTCTTGTTGTTCTTATTGAGATCAGCTGTTTGTTTTGACACTGCTAGGACTACACAGGCAGTAAAAGTGGTTCGGTTTCTATTTAGCAGGTGGACACCACAGCAGTAGCAATGGTGATGCATTGACGATGCAGAACGCTACGAAGGCGTCATTGTTCACTGCATCATTAATTCCTACTCTGCTCTAGTACGGTACGTGATGACAGCTGGTGAGCAAACGTCAAATACACGCTGAGCAGATGGCACGGTGCATGTGAACATTTATCAGGGTGTTCACTTTTACTAAAACTGGCTCAGGAGGCTGTATTGAACTGCTCAGATAGCGTGTCGATGAAGCGAAGCCCAACAGTAGCATTCATGGAAACGCAGCCTTTAGTTACAACGTAGGAACATTTGTTGCGTCACTGCTCCAACAGTGGCTGATGTATCGAAAGGATGGCAAGCAGACGCTGAGCAGCTGACGCAGCATGGATGAACACATCTTGAGGGGAATTCAGCCTTCCTATTGGCTAAGAGCCCTGCCGCTGCCCCAGTGCTGCAAGGAACTACTGAGATGGAGTATAACTGGCAAAGCACATCGTTCAGCATGAAAGGTTGGGCAGTGGCAGAGAAGCTGCGTTGCAGTGTCGTCACATCCGCAAAAAATAGCATGCGGCACATTTGCATTGTTTACATTACAGCACATGACACCTAGCACAAAATTAATAATTGCAATATGTGGAGCAGTGATATAACTTTTAAGCTGTTCCCTAGCCTCCCCTCTTCGTGAAGAGTAAAATGTGCAGTGACAACACTGGAAACAAACAACACGTGTACAAAGCAAGGAAAGCTGGTTTGATACAAAACCCATACTGAGATGCAAAGAGCACAAACGACCAGCAGTGCTTCTGCACTGTTTAATTCAGAGCACATGCATAAAAAGCACCCTAAAGAGCTTGTAGTGTGTGCCCAACTCAGCAGCTGCTTAGCTACAAGAAAGTTCGGCCAAGGAGAAGGAGGTTTCATTATTTTTCAATGTATGTGTACAAGTACGGTTTGTTTCCGCCTCCTTGAATTTTGGTTTTGGCATCCTTGAATTTTGGGTCTAATGTTCTGTACAAACCGTTCTGTATGCACGGTTCACTTCAGAGCATATGCATATCGCATAAAACGAATACTTATACGCCTAGCACCACTGCGACACATTGCACGTATACATAACAGTACCCTTCACCTCGTACAGTAAGAACCCAGCACTCAAACGCTCTGTACGTGTTCGCGGTCACCAAGGCGCATCGCAGCCCCCAAAACAGCTCACATGAAGCCAAGGCACAAACAGCACATTACGAATGGCTGCGATGACGCGACAATAAAGCTAATCGCTACAGGTTATATGGTCACTTCTTAAACACAAACCAGCACTGCACAATGCACATGCACGTATGAGCTTCGCAGCGATGAAGCGCGCACACACAACACCTAGGCACACCATACGCTGAGATGGGCGACCGCACTATTTTCGTTCTGGAGCGTACTGAATGCATGTGTCATGCTTAGAATGCGCGTGCATGTGATGGCCTTCGCGTTTGTACTGCTGGTACTGCACAAGCGAAATACGGCCCAACACACACGAAATCGCCGGTTTCATTGCTTCCGAACTTCGCGTAAACACAACACATTTCCGTCTGTTGCCGTTGACGATCGCACGCACTGAAGAGGTCAGGCAGGGTACACTGAATGCATGTGTCATGCTTAGAATGCGCGTGCATGTGATGGCCTTCGCGTTTGTACTGCTGGTACTGCACAAGCGAAATACGGCCCAACACACACGAAATCGCCGGTTTCATTGCTTCCGAACTTCGCGTAAACACAACACATTTCCGTCTGTTGCCGTTGACGATCGCACGCACTGAAGAGGTCGGGCAGGGTACAGCGGATTGCTGCGTTCGACGACTATCTCTGCGAGTGCTCGATAACTCTTGCAATGATCCCAAAAAAACCACGAAAAACAAACTGTCACAGCAGCCTAGGCGCCTAGGCCTCGCGCTTCGCTTCGAACCAGCGCCATGTTTGTGCGGTCGCCGCATACATGCTGCATGGTGGAAAAAAGTTCACGACCGCCTCTTGTGACGTCAGAGCGGCCATTTTAAGCGGACCGCGCGAGGGCGGTGCGGCTTGCGGCGATGTGCGGCTCGAGGGGATTTAAGGCCTGTACACGCTCGAGCCGCACATCGCCGCAAGCCGCACCGCATGCTGGCGGTTCAGTGGCAGCGGGCGGTTGGAGCAACCGGGCACAAAATTCGATTCACGCTGGGACCGGCGCGAGCGGTGCCGTACGCATGCGCCCTCTGGCTGGCAAAACAGATAACCAGCGACTGGCAACATGCAACAGCGCGGTCGCAGCGTTTGTGTGCTGGCGACCAGCAAAATTTTGGCCCGAGCCAGGATTTTGTTATTACGTTTGTTTTCTTATTAGGTAATTTTCTGATTAGTGAGCTCGAGCGGTTCGCATGTGCCGGCATCCGCACTCCGATTTGGGGACGCGACGTATGTTAAGAGCCCGCAACCGAGAGGCGGGGCAAAGATGTTCTAAGTCGGCAACTATCGTCAACAGCAGACGACACTGGCATATTTTTGTCGGCGTGGGTTCAAGCTTCCGCGTCACGGCGAAAACGCAAAACTCTTGCACTGTCATACTCTGTTGACTGCATGTGTTGCGTTGGCGCGCTGAGCCACCTCTCGAACACTATGCAGTGATCTTACCTGCGCCTTTTTTTTTCGTTTTCCTTTCTTTCTTTTTTTTTTAAATCATTGCTACCGCATACTGTTGTAACAACATACATCGCTATGTACTCGGTTGTGTGCGGCGTGACGGCGCATTTTTTGTAGATGTGCTAGCGAAAGCTTGCAAGACCGCGCGTGCGTTTTTAAGCCAATGAACAAGGGATTTGTCGCAGCAACAGCGTAGCACGCTGAAGCGCCGCAGCGTTATACAGGGTGTTCATTTATAAGTTTAAAATTTTTTTAGAAATCCTCTGTGGCAGGTAGCATAATTGTTATCGTTGAGCTGGGTTATTCGATGAGGCGGACATTAGTAACACGAGAAATCCCATATTGAACTAATTAAAAAATGACTAATCAACTTCTTAGTTAATTATTGTACAGCACATATTGTGATTTACGAATTCGAGCCGGTGAGCTTGGCAGGCGTATCCACTTGGGATGAATTTCCAGAATGACGCCAGTTTGGAGATATGTGCCATCAAACTCGCCCTAAAAATGCACTGTTGTTCCACTTACTTTTTTACCAAAATGCTGTTTTATACATTGAAGCACTAAAGTAACTGGAACGCCCATGTATTTCGTCCCACACTTTGGAAAATAATATCTCAAAGCTGGCGTCATCCTGGAAATTCATTTCAAGTGGATGCGTCTTGCAAGCTCACCTTGCAAGCTTTTTGTTACTTGAATATGTGTTTCGATTTTTTGTGCTACTAATGTCCACCTCATCGAATAACCCCAGCTCAACGATAAGAATTATGCTACCTGCCACAGGCGATTTTTAAAAATTCCGTAACACTTTAAAATGAACGCCCTGTATATTAACATACTCTTATATCTATTATCGCGGAATACAGCTGTGTAGATCGACAAGTCGCTTCTCTTCATCACCGAGCACGCGAGTGAATATTCAACTACGGCTTGTTGATTTACTTACGGTTTTTTTTTAGTAGCTGCCAAGTTAAAAGTGAGCGTACAATTGATTACATGATGGAATATGACCGTGTCACACAGCACTCGTGTTTGTTCGTTCTGTGTTATGTCGTTGTTCCATTGATGAAAAAAGCCGGCGAAGCAGTGCCCCCGGACCCGACCAGAATCTTCGAGGTCAGGCCCTAGAGACGCTTCTAGACCCCTTCAATGACTTTTGGACATCACGCAAGCTATCGCAAGAATGAAAAACAGCTGAAGTACGCTTTATCCCCAAACCGGGCAAGTCCCCGCACATTTACAACCTGTGGCTGAAATCCGTCACATCATGCATAAGCATAATCATGAAAAGGATAGTACTCAAATGCCTCCAACAACACCTGGACGAAACCCAGCAAATGCCAGACCCCATGTTTGGCTTTATACTACATCTTGAGACCCAGGACGTGCTAATGCAATTGAAGAAGGAGATCGTCATCCCTGCCACACACCACGGGCCATTCTCGTGCTAGACCTGAAGGGGGCATTTGACAATGTGGCACACGAGGCGATCCTTCGGAATCTCAACAACACAGGCTCAACAACACAGTGGCGTATTTAAGCCACTGAAAAGTAAGGATGGATGTTCAGCCTTGCTGGTGTGGCATTTCATAGGTTGTAACCTACCATATTTTTAACCAAGCAATAAGGAAATTATATGGTCACGCCGTACCATCAGTACAACTGAAGTGTTGCTTCCCCAAGGAGTCTCACTGCCACCTTCCCCATTTTGTAAACACTTTGTAAATACAAACTAGCACATGGTATGTAGTCACATTATATGCTGTCTGTATGCTTGGTGAAGTGCACCAAGCATTTTCTCACCCTTAAAACCTGGGCTAATGCTGTCTTTTTTTTAATAATAATTATGCAATAACCTTACTTAATACATTGCTGTGAGAACAATAGTTGGCTTAACAGTAGCACTGCACACATACCCTCATACCACATTGCAGACATACTCTATAGAGGCTGGCCACAATCAGCGTAACTGAAAGCCAGCTGAACAGGGTGCGAGTTCATGTGTATCAAATAAATGTCTGTTCCATTGAGAGGTTATATATCTGTCTGTGATATAATTATCAATTCAGAATACATATGGCAGAAGAACAATACACAAGACAACACAATCAAGTTCCCTGTGAGAAGCTGCTTTTTGCCACTATTACATGCAGCAAAAAGAGACTTCATTAAGCACCACTATGGCTTGCGTGCCTCTTTGTGCATTGTACAAGAAGTAAAGGTGGGCGAATGTAAACGTTTTCAAATACGAATTGAATAAAATATTATTTATCAAATATTCAATAGTCATACGACGACACACGTACCTGTAGTAACAATATTTATTTTCATATAAAAAAATTAGGGTACCACACCTTAACTAGTGCAAAAAGAGAGCTAAATATTGGGCACAAAGGATAAGTTTTAAATGCAAGACTACTAATTGTTACGTAAAAAAATCGACATAAACAGTCTATCAACAACTTTAGAGCCTGGCTGCAAAGAAGCTTTTCAAGAAAGAATGGCCTCTGAATGGCTAGCTTTCAAAAACGTGCAATATATTGTTCCCAAGAAAACATCAAAGTTGTAGAAAAAAAAAGAATAGCCGATGAAGGACCTACGTGTTGTAGACATATGTAAAACTACTCGTTGCAAGGAAAACAGCACAGACTTGTAGCATAAAAGATCAGTCTGCTAGATCAAGAAATGTGTGGTCACCTTTCGCATGAAAAAAAAGTCTATGGGAAAGTTTTCTTGCCAATATGACTGAAAGATACTTTCGTAAACGTGCTTGCCTTTGGGAGGCTACATACACTTGTTCACATGCAAGTACCTGTCGCGTATTCATTGTTAAAGAAGTTCAATTAATATAATGACACGAGAGCCTCCTCTGATTAGGAAAAAATAATAGTTGTGTGGTCATATATAGATAACATTTAGAATGTCAAGGTACCCTTTTCCATATTATGCAAGTACTCATGAAAGACAAGACTGCAAGAAACAGCATAAAACTAATGCAAAATCTATAACTGATTATGTCAATGAGATTTCCATTTCATGTGGCAAAGTATTTCACAGGGCAGATAGGATGTGACATCTGTGATTCAGAGATACGTCATTGTATCGGGGCACAAGTATTGTACAACTGATAATTTTTGGAATAAAGAAATAACAAGCATTGATTCCCGGTATGTCACCATGCCACTTGTATCTTAAAAAGGACTATCACTTATATGTCAAGCTTGCACCATTATGTTTATGTGACCATACATGTGTACCCCATCTGTAATGAACCAGTTGCTTTAAGTTATGGCCACTGTCATGTCATTCCCGTACATTAATTGTGGTTTTGCACAATACACCTAGAAAACTTTTGAGCGGCATTGCAGTACTTTTTCTTGTATGTGCACACTGGCTTTCTGTCACAACACCCACTTCGCATCCATGATAAATGCTGCCGTCAAGCAAAATAGAGTTTCAGACTAAGGTACCTAAACTGCTTTCATTCCAGAAAACCCCAAACAAGGTTTAGATTCTTGAGGACACAAGTTACTTGCGTCCTTTGATGTAAGGCTGTTTTCTGCATGCAATGAATGTTAAGATTTCTGCTGTGCAAATCAATGTTAACCTGATAAAAGGGATGGCAAGCCAAAACTTGCATTCGTGATACTAGTTGCTACTGGGGCCAGATTAACCTATTTGCTAAGGGGGCTGCAGCTCCAGGCTAGGGGCCCTGTGAGAAAAATATTTCCTTGAATTAAACTTTATTTCTTGCGTTCAATACAGAGTAAAACGTAATGTGAACAAATACATTGGGATCCCTAGCTCGAGGCCAGTTGCAAACCATAAAAAATGTAGAGGATGCAAAGCAATTAATTTAGCACAGACACATGTACTTAAATTCAGCAACAATATGCACTTTACATAAGAAGTAGAGAATACAATACAAATAATCCTCAAAATGCAAACGGTATCATTCAACATTTACAAGGAAAATGCACCAGAAAAAAGAAAAAGGAAGCGTTGAATGTATTAATAAACATACGAAAGAAGATCACGAAAATGCTGTTTTAATTATCTCTGAAAATTAGCTGCATTTCTAACTTACGTGGGCTGAACGTTCCTATCGACTACTCCAACACTTCAAATTCTCTGTTTACCACACACATTACAAGCCTTTGGAACCAGAAAATTTTGTTTTAGTGCACTGCGTGTACAGCGTCCTGATTCGGTAAAGTTGGTAGCAGAGAGTGGGTAGTCAGTAACGATGCTACTATTAACCATTACAAGAGTTTAAAAATTTAGTAATGAAGTAAACGGTAAAATGTGTACGTGTTGAAAGAGCGGTGTCGTGTTAGCATTGTATTGTGAGGAAGTCATAAAGTGGGCAGCCCTCCTTTGAAGTTTTATAAATGGCTCAATGTATGAATGGCCCAGAGATGTAACACAGTACCACAGATGGCTGTGGAACAAGCTGAAATAAATTTCTCGAAGGGTTTCTGTATCAAAACAATTTCGGCTCTTGAGCAGAATATAACAAGCCTTGCCGAGATTTTTGCAAAGCTTGTCAATGTGAGGTTTACATCGAAACAACTCATCTAATTATAATTAGTACAACCCCTTGATGGGCCCCTCAGAAATTTAAGAGGACCGTTCACCAGGGCCCTGTGGAAAATTTTAGTTATACTATAAAAGTTGTAAAGTGTCTTCCAAGGAGTATTCTACCACAAGAATTCTTTAAAACAGCATAGTAGCAGCCGAAATAGAAGCAAAGAATCTGTAGTACAAGAATGTGACCTGCTCTTCGTGCACAGAGGCATTCTTTCTTTGCCCAACCAGCAACGCAAAGGACCTTTCTCTCTTGCCTACTCCCATATAAGAAATGAGAGTTCACCTCCTCTCTCTTTTTTTTTTTTGCAAAACACCTAATGCACCTTTCATTTTTTTTATTTAGATCACGACAACGACATAATACATCCATGTTACATTTACAAGTCGAACAGCAATGAGTTTGTTGACATGATGGCAGATAATTAATGTAAGGAGATGGATCGTTGCGAAGGTGCATGAAGCTAAACATTGTTCCCTCGTCAATTCCACGCCTTACGTTTCTCATGTTGCCTAGCTTTCTGTTTTCCTTTGGTGCAGGCTACATGGTGACGTTCACAAAAGATTTACAGATGTTAGGCCCTTCTCGCATGCTCGTCTTGTACGATGAATTACTGTGGTGTTTAGCACTGGTAACATCAGTAGCCACCCTAACCGTGATTACGCAGCAACATGGCACCGCCCATGCAGCCTAGACCACCCGCTTTAATCTCAATTTGCCCTTTTACTAGCTGTACGCCCTGATAGCAATAAATAAATGGTAAAATCCATCACTGCGTAGTCTCATCTCATGTTGAGGACGAAGCATTAGGTATTTCTTGTTGTTCTTATTGAGATCAGCTGTTTGTTTTGACACTGCTAGGACTACACAGGCAGTAAAAGTGGTTCGGTTTCTATTTAGCAGGTGGCACCACAGCAGTAGCAATGGTGATGCATTGACGATGCAGAACGCTACGAAGGCGTCATTGTTCACTGCATCATTAATTCCTACTCTGCTCTAGTACGGTACGTGATGACAGTGGTGGGCAAATGTCAAATACACGCTGAGCAGATGGCGCGGTGCATGTGAACATTTATCAGGGTGTTCACTTTTACTAAAACTGGCTCAGGAGGCTGTATTGAACTGCTCAGATAGCGTGTCGATGAAGCGAAGCCCAACAGTAGCATTCATAGGAAACGCAGCCTTTAGTTACAACGTAGGAACATCTGTTGCGTCACTGCTCCAACAGTGGCTGATGTATCGAAAGGATGGCAAGCAGACGCTGAGCAGGTGACGCAGCATGGATGAACACATCTTAAGGGGAATTCAGCCTCCCTATTGGCTAAGAAGCCCTGCCGCTGCCCCAGTGCTGCAAGGACCTACTGAGATGCAGTATAACTCGCAAAGCACATTGTTCAGCATGAAAGGTTGGGCAGTGGCAGAGAAGGTGCGTTGCAGTGTCGTCACATCCGCAAAAAATAGCATGCAGCACATTTGCATTGTTTACATTACAGCACATGACACCTAGCACAAAATTAATAATTGCAATATGTGGAGCAGTGATATAACTTTTAAGCTGTTCCCTAGCCTCCCCTCTTCGTAAAGAGTAAAATGTGCAGTGACAACACTGGAAACAAACAACACGTGTACAAAGCAAGGAAAGCTGGTTTGATACAAAACCCATACTGAGATGCAAAGAGCACCAACGACCAGCAGTGCTTCTGCACTGTTTACTTCAGAGCACATGCATAAAAAGCACCCTAAAGAGCTTGTAGTGTGTGTCCAACTCAGCAGCTGCTTAGCTACAAGAAAGTTCGGCCAAGGAGAAGGAGGTTTCATTATTTTTCAATGTATGTGTACAAGTACGGTTTGTTTCCGCCTCCTTGAATTTTGGTTTTGGCATCCTTGAATTAATGTTCTGTACAAACCGTTCTGTATGCACGGTTCACTTCGGAGCATATGCATATCGCATAAAACGAATACTTATACGCCTAGCACCACTGCGACACATTGCACGTATACATAACAGTACCCTTCACCTCGTACAGTAAGAACCCCAGCACTCAAACGCTCTGTACGTGTTCGCGGTCACCAAGGCGCATCGCAGCCCCCAAAACAGCTCACATGAAGCAAGGCACAAACAGCACATTACGAATGTCTGCGATGACGCGACAATAAGGCTAATCGCTACAGGTCATATGGTCACACAAACCAGCACTGCACAATGCACATACACGTATGAGCTTCGCCGCGATGAAGCGCGCACACACAATACCTAGGTACACCATACGCTGAGATGGGCGACCGCACTATTTTCGTTCTGGCGCGTACTGAATGCATGTGTCATGCTTAGAATGCGCGTGTATGTGATGACCTTCGCGTTTGTACTGCTGGTACTGCACAAGCGAAATACGACCCAACACACACGAAAGCGCCGGTTTCATTGCTTCCGACGCTCGCGTAAACACAACACATTTCCATCTGTTGCCGTTGACGATCGCACGCGCTGAAGGGGTCAGGCAGGGTACATCGGATTGCTGCGTTCGACGATTATCTCCGCGAGTGCTCGATAACTGTTGCAATGATACCACAAAAACACAAAAACGACAAAAAAAAAAAAAACTGCCACAGCAGCCTAGGCGCCTAGGCCTCGCGCTTCGCTTCGAACCAGCGCCATGTTTGTGCGGTCGCCGCATACATGCTGCATACTGGAAAAAGTTCACGACCGCCTCTCGTGACGTCAGAGCGACCATTTTAAGCGGACCGCGCGAGGGCGGTGCGGCTTGCGGCGATGTGCGGCTCGAGCGTGTACAGGCCCTTAAGGAGGAACCGGCCCATTGTTAAGCCAGAGAGTCGCCACCGGCCGCCCCGTCGGTCTGGTGCGCTCTTACTGCTTTGACCAGCTATCACCAGCTAAGGGCAGCTATTACCAGCTATTACCTGCTATTCCTGCTATATCTGTACATATTTGTACATATTGTATAAAGCTTTCGTCTCCTCTTCGCCTGCTTCAAGACTCAGTCTCTCGTCCCGGACCCCGAGTCACAATACGGTCACGGAAGTTCTTAAGTTTCGCCGCTGCCTGCTCGCTCCTGCGTGTTATGTATAAACACATTTACATCCTAGCCCATATTCCTGCAACACGCACAACATGCAGAAAGTTTCCCCAACTACTCACTTGTCATGCCAAATTGTTGTTCTATAATGTGCCATCGGCTTGCGCGCAACTCCTTGTCCAGGAAATCAACGTTTGATATGTCATATCAACAGGCATGCGCGTGGACGGTCTCTAAAAAGGCTTCCATTGCGAAGCTACTTTTTTATTATATGATATTTAGGAGATGCTGACGCCTTTAATTGGCGCCGGCTACTCCTTTTCACATAGAGGTACGAAAGAAAAAAAAAATTACCTACACGCATTAAAATTAAATGTCAACTCCAAATCACAATAACACAAAGTCCAGTCACATAAGTACACTAATACCACACTAATACTGAAAGTCAACTCAGAAACACAGCAACACAAAGTTCAGTCACAAAGGCACATTAAGTTAAACACAACATCCCGTCACATAAGTACACTAATGCCACACTAAAAGTGAAAGTCCACTCAGAAAAACGGCACATAGGTGCACTAAAGTAAACACAAAGTCCGGTCTCGTAACTATACTAAAATCACGGCATGCACGTAAGATGGCATGGATTCGATTCAAATGAAAGTACATGAACCTAGGTGTCGAATTGATCATAGAGGGAGTTTATCACAGATAAACACTCTTTTAAATAGTTTCCGAGAATATTGCTCGCTTCTAGAAATCTTTGGAGGGCCATTAACGCTCGTCTTTGCAACGAATATGTTGGCCAAGGACCTAATATCTTTCTGAGGCTGAAGGGCCTGTGGTCTAATGTCTCTAAATCGCGTCCTAAACGTTGTCTGTGTGCGTCGTGTCGCGGAAATTTTAACAGAAGATGCTGCACATCCTCATCTGCGTGGCCACAAGTACATTCTGGACTATCAGCTCGAAATTTTTTGTAGAAAATGCTTTGTGTACGCGGTACCGAGCCGCAGATGGTGAATGAGTGTTTCAAAGGCTCTGGCTGTATACAATGTGGACGTGATTTTGAATTGAAGCTCAGGGTCAATGTGAAATAAATCTGAAGATTTCGAATTTTGATCAAACCATGTCGCTTTGCAACCACTGACTGAGATCTGTCTTAGTATGTGCCGCAGTTCTCCTTGCGTGGGAGGGAGACCGTATGTGTCGGTATTAATATGCGCTTGTCTAGCAGCCATGTCTGCTGCAACATTCCCAGGGATATTGCAGTGGCCAGGTATCCATTGGAACATTATTGTGCGAGTTTTTTCGCTTGCCTTTGTGAGCTCCTTTAGTGTCTCATAAACTACCGCCATGTTTTGGGAATTGCTGATGCCACCACGAAGTGATGACAAAGCTGCTTGTGAGTCACAAAGGATGACCCATTGGTTCCCTTTTTGCGTTGAACTTACTTCTTTCTCGAAGCGAAGCTACTTCTTTGTCGGCGTCTCAACAGCGGTATGGGAAGGCTTAACAAAAACGACCTTATTGGCTGGTCATGACCTATGAGATTTTATGGCATGAGCCGTACATTGATTCTTTGCTTGTGAAACAATTGGCGCCACAACTGTGCTGCTCGCTTCTGATTGGCGCTTGCTTTGCAGCTGCCGCAAAAAAAGGGATCTCTCCCCCATTAGGGGAGTTGCCGCGCGTTGCTAGCGCTTTTCGTGAATCTTGCCGCTCGCTTGCCGCTCGCGCGTTTTTCTCGCGAGTGTGGACGTACCTTCGGGGTTGCGCTCTAAAATTTGCGTTTTGCCGCTCCGATACCGAAACTGGCCGTACGCAGAGCGCCATAAGAGCTGCCACCGTAAGGCGTGCCACCTCGTTTGATTTCTTTACGTCTGCACGTTGACCGCCTGTGGGCGATTATTATCGTTTCATCTCCAGAAAATCATGTCTCGGCGACCTACCGTTGCTTGCGGTGCAAACGCGCGACGATGGATTGGGCGCTTCAGCGGGCCATCGCAGCGAGCTGCTCTGCGTCATGACCGCTTAACATGGGCTACGCTTCCAGTGCTGTTAGCCCGTCTAGTTTCATTATCGGAGATGCAAAAGGGGAATTTTGAACAAATATCTCAACAATGAATGACGTTTTTGAAACCGAGTAAATTGATTTCGCCTCCTGCGGCGTCCTCCTCTAATACGGCTATCACAATGTTAGTGTTAATACAGGTGATTAAATTGATAAAAAAGTAATTAGCCAATCCTAGTTAATAATGAACGGACTGCGATGGCTTCTCCACTATCTTTTGATCGCCGAGCTGAAATAATGAATTGTGAAGAAACCATTATCAGATTGGTTAATACTACTTTATGAAGTAGGATTAATTAACGTAGCTTTAGGGAATATGCTTTAATTTGTGTATATGGTGATTTTTTTGTTGTTCAGTGTTCTTTTTTATTCACGCACACTAATGCACCAATGTAATGATTTGTATTGCTAATGAAATCTATAATTTTGCACCGTTTCTCACTTTGATTGTGTTTGATATTTCCTGCACTTCCAAGAAGGCATTACCACTCCTTTGTGTAGTTCCTGCAAGGGCCCTGAAAGTGTCTGAAAATAAATAAATAAATAAATAAATAAATAAATAAATAAATAAATAAATAAATAAATAAATAAATAAATAAATAAATAAATAAATAAATAAATAAATAAATAAATAAATAATGATATTTCCATCAACCTAGGTCATGTGTTATATGTACTCGTATGCGCGAGAATAATAGTCAGTTGATAGTTCAGCCAAGTTCTTGTCTGCGTCCTTTTTGCCCTGCGTTTTCATTTCAACTGTTTAAACTCGTCTTAAGGTAGCACTCAGTGGCGCAGAGACGTGATGTGCGCAATTTCTGCACTCTGGTGGCACATAACTTCAGTTTGGTGCACTTCATTTAACTAGTGTCATATTACACTAATCTAGCACACACTTACCCCGTTATGAAGTTAACTGTCTCATTTGACAAATGATTTTTGCATGCACTGTCTCGATCTCTCACGAGCTTGCTCATTCGCTTTAACCACGGCCATGTTGTGACTTCACGACATACAGGAAGCCGATGCCGCCATGTCTATGATGGCACTAACCTACGAACGGCACGCTGTGGTGCGCTTTGGTCCATGCATTGACACCATTGACTTCAGCCTGCTTTCAAGTTCGTCTCCAGAGCGATTTGACGCTTTCGGCTACATCCGCGCTTTCGATGTTGAGGTGAGAAGACATCAGCTAATTTGTTGGTTTTAATAGCCGGATATAAAAAAATTCATGAGCCATTCCACTCTGTGAAGGTGGATTACCAGCGAAGCTGTTTAGCGCACGACACAGAGGTGATACATAATTTTGAACAAAGATACGAACATATTTATTGTCCTGAACGGTGGTCATCATGACGATAAGTGCGTACACACATTCGCAATTTCGAAGAATCGCAAGTGGCAAGGACGGGCGAATGCTGCTAACCACGCCGCCGAGCAAACTCGGGACGTCGAACGCAAGCGACAATAGCGACGAGCAGAGAATCGTACGAAGCAACGGAAGGAGAAGTTGCACGAAAGGGTAGGAAAAGTAAAAGGAAAGGGAAGGACAAGTAGCCGGTCAGGTACATGCACGAAAAGATTCCTTTACCTCCATTTTCTCAACAGGAAAAAGGCTGGTGATTTTTTTTCGCTGTCTGCTGTCGTGTTCAGAAAGTTATTCACGCCACGCCATCTAGGTAGATAGATAGATAGATAGATAGATAGATAGATAGATAGATAGATAGATAGATAGATACATAGATAGATAGATAGATAGATAGATAGATAGATAGATAGATAGATAGATAGATAGATAGATAGATAGATAGATAGATAGATTAAGCTAGGGGATCAAGCGAAGTGGTTGGAAGCAAGCGTTTCCTGCTAGTTCATTTTACTTATATGGTGGCTGAGGCTCTAGGGTGCGATCAAAATTAATGGAAAGCACAATAATGAAATAACTGATGAAATAAAAAAAAGAACAAAATGGTGTATGACAAGCTGTCACTCTCAAGCGCAGATACTCTAGGTGATAGCAGGTTATGTATTTATCTTGAGTAACCATCAACGTCCCTTTGATTGCCACTGAATGTCACCGCAAATAATAACAATAAAAAAAAAGAATGCCGACTTCGTTAAATCCACCGCCCATCCCCCCCCCCCCTCCCTTAAACTTGACAAAAAATATAAAACCAAGCAAACAATGCAGCGGCTAGAACTCGTCGTTGCCACCTTCTGGTGCAAATCAGGTCATTCCTGGAATATGCCGCACGGATGGCTAACGACTGAGTAAATTTACAGAAATCAGTAGACAGCATAGATACCAACGGAGCTTGTACTACTTGACGCGCAATGTGAAGCCGCGTGTAAGTGACGACGATTCAATAATTAACGTCGTTTGTACTTGCCATAATAAACGTTAAGATAACGTGCCACAAAAATAACGTGGCAGAATGTGCAGGATGTCAGCAGACCCTGTACTTAAACGAAATGGAGAGAGACTATTTTCATGGCTTTATTCCCTAACTTTAATGCACACATCCCGTAACAATTATAACAAACATTTAGGTAGCCTCAACAGAAAATTGCATTCTTTATTTAAGATTTTTTGCTGAATAAAAGAGCGATATAGCACATTAGGCGGATGTCTGTTACGCATAGACTGGTTTGGACGTAATGATGTAACAATCGCACGAAAGCGACTTACAAGCTGGAATACGTATATGCAAAAGCGATGCAAACTGCACATGGCAATCGTTTATATACGTGGTCGTCTATCCTTAGGTGTGGCTCGCCGTTTTCGTGTGCCTCATCGGTCTTTCCTGCCTGGTAGCCCTAGGTGGTTGGCAGACAATGTCGACTCAGAGCGGAAAGTACGCCACCTTTCTCCGCTGGGCGTACGGCTATGGCTGGGACCTGTTTGGGCTTCTCTTCGCTGAAAGTACGTCATCTGACATACTCTTCCGCTAAAGTGCACAACTTCTTCATACAATAACCGAGTTGGGGAAATTTAATTCGTCAAAATCAAAGCCCCGCGCAGACAAGATTAGCCGAGGAGCCCTGTCTTTGGTGATGCCTTAGTCGTAAAGAGCTGCTTGCTGACAAAAAAAAAAAAAAAAAAGAAGAAGTCGTAAAATTGAATTTCCGTACCAAGAAGGTAAAAGAAGAAATGCGCAGTTTTTTTGATTTGAAATCCTCAGTTAGATGAACAATGAAGAACCATTAACGTCATTAAAGGTACTGTGCGGATTTCAATGCACGTGTTTTGCTTAAGAGCATTCATTGCATTTAAGAGCGTCTGCTGTGTTCGGATAAAAGCATCATAGTTGGATTCGTCCTGGTGACAGACATGATGAATAAAACTAAGCAAAAAACAGATTTGAGAGGGGTAGCGAGCACGATATGGCAAGGTTTAAGGTGGAAAGAGGGCCCGCAACAGAAAAAATCAGGCAAAAGCGATTGCTGTGTTAGCGTTTGATGCAGTAGAATCAACTCGGGTACACTACGTATGAAAGCTTAAACCTCTATTTTCCTTTCAGGTTCACCGAGACGTTATGTGCACGCATCACAGAAACTGCTGATTGCTGTATGGCTGGTGACTGTTGTCGTGCTGGCCAACTCGTTCGGAAGTCTCCTAAAGTCTAAACAAGCCGTGTTCAGCTTCAAACCAGAAGTCGACAGTGTCGACGACCTTGCAGCAAGACCTTATCTTACGCCTATCATACCAAAAGGAAGTTACTACGAGGCATTTGCAGAGGTAATGTTATCACATATTGTTGCCACAGAACGTTTATATATCTGGTGACTAATGTGTTTGACAAAATAAATACAAATGCTCTGCAGCTGAATGTATCGTGATTTGGTCTAAGGAAAAAGAAAATTTTTAAGGTATTTTGAAGGACCGTGTACGCACTTACCAGTCACGGTTCTTTCTGGTACTCGCTAACCTTAAGGGCGCCAAAGTTTCCCTAAACATGATGAATCACTCGCAGGGTAAATAGGTTTTGCTGTCACGTGGGCGTGTAAGTGCTATAAAATGATATATTTATTATCCATAATATATTACCGGCTTTCTGGCTTTTGGTGCGTAAGGGAATAGAGTATGGGAGTATATTTGGAGAGGAAAATAAAAGGAGGAAAGAACTTGTGGGCGCGCACTACAACGAGACTATTAACAACAATCGCTGCTTGTAAAGCAGCGATTGTTCATCGAAGTTCATTACGTAAAAACAATGAGAAACACCGAAGTGCGAGGCAAAAGATAGCAGCGCGGTTAAAGGGTGGTTCTGTACTCCGGTGCTTTGGGCTGCTTTTACGTCGGGAACTGTAGATCCACGATGTTCTTTACGAGCACTGATTTCTGCTGGAACTATGACTCGATAAATATATCGAAAAGACAAACATTACTTTCATGCGTGAGATAGGTAGCTGTTAGACTTTGTCTAAGGGGCCTGTGATCAGTTTAGTTGAATTGCGGACAGATAAGCGTGATGCGTAGATCACGTGGTGGCAATCGTGTCTGCAGTGTCCAACGGCTGCACCGCGCGGAAACAGATGAAATTTCAAACAAACGCCCGTGCACCACTCTTCTTGAAGGAGCCCTGCTTGCCGCCAGAGAGTCAACGTCACATGCACCGATGCCTCTACGTATGACACATTGCCCGCAACGTCAATGATTATGGCGTGCGATTTCCGGAAATCATGAAATGCAGAACTCAGAGCGCCACCACAGGAATTGCGGCGCACAGTGAAAAACGAAATGAAAAAGAAAAGAATTAAAGTGACCGTTTCATCCGAAGGACGATGTATTGACAGCGATATAAATGTTTAGAGTGGAGCTTAGACTCTCATTTGGGGCCTTTAGTCTGTGGCTCAGATGCAAGGATGTTGGTTAACTGTCCAAGGAATTTCTTATGGAGTCTAACCAAATGCCCTGGTAAACTTGTGTCTTCTTTTAATGTGAAAGCATTATATGCTCCCTTACGCGAAGATCCATCATAGTCGGCGTGACCGAAAGATGGTACCCAACATGACCAATGGTGCAAAGGGTAAAAAACACATTAAAAATACTCTGACTGACGTCCCATTTCGCACGGAGGTTCCTGTAAACAAAGGAATTTAATGGCTTTGAAAAGAAAATTTCGTACATTTGGTCTGGGTGCGAATGGAACCCGGGCCTTCGGTGTGCGAGACGAACACACTTATCCGACGCCACGGCGGATCTTTCTTTTTTTGTTACGGCTTGGAATTAGGAGCAATCTCAAAACAAATGAAAAAAATTGCGTAGCTTGCACTGGAGGCGCAACGCTAAAAAGACAGCGAAGCTGATGGGCACCTAGCTAGTCCTCGGCCTTTGGGCTAGGCTAAGCACTACCAAGTAATGCCCAGCAATTTCCAAAATTTATTAATTATTATTTGATTATCGATTAGCTATTTATTGGCTAGCGATTGGCTATCGCAAGGTACTGGCCACGTATTTGGGCTAGGCTAAGCGCTACCAAGTCATCCCCAGCACTTCCCGGAATTTATTGATTATTTGTAGATTATCGATTAGCTATTGATTGGCTATCGACTGGCTATCAATAACTGACTCAGCTTAAGTTGTCCCAACCATGCTTAGCTATACTTAGCCAGGCTCAGCTTGGCTATGTGCCATTGCGCTTGGACCCTTTCGCACTACCGCCAGGATCGGCCCACATCTCACATTTTTTTTTCTGTTAACGCGCTGCAAATTGCGGCCGGCTTAAACAGCTCCGTTGTTAAAACAAATGCACACATGCTACGCAGTCCAATGAAAGTTCAAAAATCGGGCAAACAAACACAAGCGTCCAGATACGAAACCCACTCAGGCACGGTATCAAAGGTTCCAACGACACTACGCACTTGAGGAGCCTCTTCTCGAAGGACAGACCTCGTCTAGCGAGGTGGCTCGGCATGTCTGTCGATCATGCGGCTTCTCCATAAAGAACAGAGTCCTAATAACATAAACAAAGCATATGGTGTATGGTGTCTTCTTGAAACGAAGGGACCAGATACCGAAAGATGTGAGAAAAAATGCTTTTTTGATAGTTCGTTGTGAAATGTCCCAAAACTAGAATACGTCACGACAAAGTATGTCTAGAATTTTAATTCCAGGCTACATATAACCCTTTTTTATGAAGCCATGTTTTAACTGACAGGTGAATGTGTGCTGCTTCCATGGATCTGGCTGACTAAAGGTGTGGCCTAGTGCGTGCGTCATTGGGCACGTGATGGCGCAGACAATGGGGAGGAAGTGGTGGCACGTCATCAGTGTACAAAATGTGCGCGCTCATGACGCTCCTAAGTCTACAAATGGCATAATGATTTCGCACTCCCACACGTAAGCAGTCCTAAGTGTCTCTGCCAAATTTCTGTTCTTCTTTTTCTTTCTGGGGTTTAACGTGCCAAAACCAGTTCTGATTATGAGGCACGCTGTAGTGGAGGACTCCGGATTAATTTTGACCACCTGGGGTTCTTTAACGTGCAATACAACGCAAGCACACAGGCGTTTTTGCATTTCGCCTCCATCTTCCCCCGTGTAGGGTAGCAAACCGTACGTGCGTCTGGTTGACCTCCCTGCCTTTCCTTTCTTCTTTTTCCTCCTCCTCCTCCTCGCCTCCATCGAAGTGCGGCCGCCGCGGCCGGGATTCGATCCCGCGACCTCGTGCTCAGCAGCGCAACGCCTTAGCTTATTGAGCCACCTCGGCAGGTCAAATTTCTCTTCGTGCGCTTTTCTGAAAATGATTATTGATTCTTCCTGCTATTATTGCTTTAATTTTAACATTTTAGCCTGTAACTTCATCTTTCAACAGTAATTACTCTATCGCAGTCTTGAAAGCGAATTTGTGGGTTATAACTGAATAATACGCCCATTTCCTGGCCTATCCCCCATAGCGGTTATAGGCCACGAGATGACCGGATGGGCAACAACAACAACGACTCTTCGAATGGTGTTCAAACTAAACGCGGTGACACCTGCCGAGTATATTTTCGACACTTGCCCCGGACGGTTTGTCTGAAGTCCACTTTGTCTGGGTGCCCGGGCGTATAGTGAATCTTTCGAAATGAATTCCGCTGGCTGGCTGGCATCGTCGTCGCTGAATGCTCCGGTCTAAAATGGTCTTCCTGATTTCTCTTTGGTAACAGGAGCTAGATTTAACGCCTTTTATTTCTAAATTGTAATCAGTCATCCTTACTTCCCGCTGATGATTTTCGTCATCAAAACTTTCTGTGGAACACGAGCAAATGCCTTTCACGACAATACGAGGTGACGTTATCAAGCTTCCGTAGTAGACTTCCCCGCCTAAATTTTTACCTTCACAGATCTGCTTTATTCATAACTAACCCCTGCTCTTTTTGTAACGAACCAGAAACTATTGACCATTTCCTTCTTTCCTACCACCGCTTCTCTTCCCTAGGCAGGTGTTTCTCATATTTCCGACTGGTAATCTGGGTTTAGCACTTACAACAGCAAGCACTTTGTGCTTTGGTGCCTGTCAATTAGGCCCCAACCATGGGTCTATGATTACTGCTCTGCACAAGTTCACTGAAACGTCCGGAAGATTACAGCGCAAGAGTACCGACCGTGGTGCCCTGTATTTTTTTCTAAGTTTCTAATTAGGCCCTCTCAAAATTTGTGTTATCCTTTAGTTGCCTAATGCTCCGTTTAGAATGTTTGCCTTTTACCCCTTTTCGTATTTTGTTAGACGTACTTTTCAATCAATCCAGTCTGGCCAATACCTCTCGCGGGTACGGGTCATGTCTTGAGGTAATACCAAAAACAAAACTTTACGCAAGTGCGAGATATTGGTCCGACATAGCAAATGAGGTAACTCCAGCTGGGTAGAAGGAACCGTGTCCTGGTAGCTTATAAACAGTCTTTGTTCTCTTCCCCCTGCTGAGTCAAACGTGCTTTGTAACAGAATAGGGCTTCTGCCCTAGAGGGCCTTCGTTCGAATGCGGCCGTTGGACTGTTTTGTATATATATATATATATATATATATATATATATATATATATATATATATATATATATATATATATCCGGACATCACGGTGATGGTGTAAATTCGCCTGCAGTGTCCATATACTTGCTATCACAATGAAAGGAGCCGGGACTAATGACGTAGACACGATACGATAGCTCGGCTATGGTATGGGACAAGGCTTGCAGGGAAAGAGCGTCGCTTGCCAGCGCTGGTAGAGGCAAAGAGAGAGAGAGAGAGAGCATCCATGTTGACAGTGAAGCTCGCTTCCTGGAAGCATGATGACGCGACATTTTATTTTCTCATATCTCCTCAAATAATGAACAAATTTGAAAACATCCTGGGGTAAAATGCTTCCTAGACGGCGCCTTACAACTTCCAGTGTATAAAAATTTTCCACTCTTCCCTGTGAGGGGTTCTTTAATAGATAAAGCACATTCGCGAAGAAGCGAAGAATCGTACTGCCCGCCCCTCCACTTCAACTTCCGGTTCTCTATTCCGTAGCACAGCCGCTCGCAGGCTGTGAAACAGGTGTGGGAGCGGTCCAGAAGCCGACGAGCCATGTATCCCGTCTCGGAGATGTTCTCAGACACAGCCTTGGTACTGGTGGCTGCGCGCCGCGCTGTGATTCTCTGCGACCACGGCTCGATACTGCTTCAGATGACCGGCTTCTGTGAACGCCAGAACGTGCGTACCTTCGTCGTGGCCAGCCAGCCGATTGAGAAGTCGCCGTTCGGCTATCTCTTCTCTCGGAGCATGGATCAGCGCTTCTTTCGGAAGCTCTTCGACAAGTAAGTCCCTAACCAGCTATTTCAGTTAGATTACTACGAGGCTTGTACACGTTAAATAAAAGTAATCGATTATAATGGCAATTACGTCTTTGAAAAATATAATTGGTTACAGTTACCAATTACTGCCGCATGAAAGTAACTGAGCAGTTTCTAAAAAGCAATCGACTACTTTACCTTCGCTTTCTTCCTTACTTTACTAGCAATGCATATTTTGAATAAGTAGAATGACTTGACCTGGCTCTTTCATTTTGTCCTTAGCAGACCTTGACGAGTTTTTTATCTTCACTAAGCTTTATTTTTAAATACTGTTTTCCATAATTTTTTCTCGTTTTCTTATGAAGACATCTGCAGTGACGCTCAAAACTCGCTCAATATGCGCGCTGGAGAGAAGTGTTGTGTAGTAACGTACGAACATCTTGCTTACAAGCTTATGATTGGTTACTCAATGTATAGCTCTGGGTCCTCTATAAAGCACAGCGCTTCATTGTTGTTAGGGGAACGCGCTCCGGAAAAGACCAGTAAAAATTGAGAAATCGATCATATGTGATTTCCTGGCATCAACGTCTGAAGTTGCCACCACTATCGAGTCATAGAAGCACCGTTTCAATTTGTCGGCCTACATCTGGTGGGCCTCCACCTGGCGCCCTTCACTTTTTGGCCATTTTGACACAGACGACTAACTGTAAAGGAAGCCAACAAGCGTTCATGTTGCTAGGAAAGGTATGCCACTCTGTAATGTACCTTGATATAAAACTACATATTATTGAGTTCTAATATATTTTTCGTGTGTTACAATCACCAAAATCGGTGTATACGATGGAGTCACGTATGTAATATAAAAATATATAGAAAAATATGCGTTTAAAGACCAAAATATTATGTCTATATCGGAGAAACCATCGACTGCAATAAGTGAAGAAGAATTAAGCAGCAGCTCTCAGCTCCAATGAAGGTCACTTAAAAAGCGCTTCCAGGAGATGGAAAGATAAATTTATTATGAGAGGAAAGCTATGAAGTCGGACTTCCAAGAGAGGTGTGCGAGTCTGCAAGCTTGTCATGTTCAGGTGATCGAGGCGTAGGTGCGGTACGCTGATTGTCGGAAGGAGGTAGCCCGTACACATTTTTTCATTACTTTCTACACTGTATAGTTGCCGCCAAACTTACGTGATCGAAGCTGCGTTGAGGGTTATAGATTCTTTTGTCCAAAATGTAAGTGGTTACATGCGATTGGTTGCCGAAAAAGTCAATTTAATTACATTGAGCGCTACCGAGTAAACAAAGTAATCATCAAATTACAAAATTAACAAAAACCTAATTGATTGCAAGTGAATAATTACTTGTCAATGGTTATCTACAAGTATGGTTACTGCACTGAGCGCTACTGTAACGTTTCTAGTTACGACACTTCAAATGCGTTGAACTCCCGAACAACATCAGCGTGTTTAGACAAAGGATATTACTGCTGTCTTGCTTTTGAGACTTTCTTCCATCCTGTATTGCGCATGAAGCAATGTCAGTTTTAGCTTAGTATATATAACTACTTGTGGATACACTAAATTTCGGTATGTGCCATTGAATTAAGGACACGGATCAAGGGCCGGGGAGGAGTTGTTGCACTTGTTTAACTTGCACTTGCTATGCTTGCAGTGCTCCTCTAAGGCTGGTTAAAGGAATGAAAAGATGGTCGCTTGAGAGGCAAATGTAGATTATCAGTGGCCGGAACTCCAATAGCATCCAGACATTGTTTGACGACCTTTAAAACTACTTTATGCTCACTGCAGTATAATGACACCTCTGGGCAGTCCACGTACAGTTTTCTGAATGTAAATTTATAGACCGATGCCCGGCTTTAAGTAAAATAGGACATGTCAAGAGCAAACGCACGCGACACGCCCTGTTGTTAAGGCGGCTCCAAGGGATGTCAAGAGTGCTTCAGAGAAACGGTGTCTTTATTCCTGCGTCAGAAGTTTGCTATGGGCGGCCGTCTTTAGAAATGTCATACCGCGTGTTGTCAGAATGTGCTAGGCGTAATCATGGACGAAATAAACATACTAAGAGCAGCACTGATACCCCTTTTTCTTGAAGCTGAATCATAAGACTCTGCCACCTTGGTGGGCCATATGTATTCGCCTCCGCTTCATAGATCCTTCTATCACGCCCTACCCCGTAGGCCCATCGCTCGCTTCACCTCGGCAGATCTAGTACGGCGTGCTACTAGGGTTGTACTTGCCTTGGGTTGAACCACTAGTTAAGTGATATGGCGCTGCAGATCGGCGTCGCTACGCTTAGCTCCAACGCTCGGTCAGCTCCGTGCGAAGTGTAAGCGCAGACGCACCGATAGTCTCATAGCGACCGTAAGCGCAGCCCGCATTTGCTCGCTTCACATGACTGGAAGAGCGAGGCGCGGTTGGTTTGGTAACCTGAGTGCTTCGCCCCGTACTCCTTTTCTGAAAACGACACATGATTTCCGCAGCAACTTCTTCAATGTAGACGATCTAGCAGATGCCTCTGATAAGTTTTCCTTCCTCCACTGTGTTGTCACATGCTAAGTGATAAACACCGCGGGACTATACACCAATGGCATCCATTGTATCATGACCCGCCCTTTACGCAGGTTCCGTCGGATCCAGGAGACCGGTCTAATGCCCAAATGGCTGGCCGATAGCAAAGGAAACTGGCAGCGCTGCATCCAGTCGGGGGATATTTCTGTGGACAGCATTAGCGTGGAAGACACCGTGCCCTTTTTCCTCCTCTGGGGCATCATGTGCGCCATGGCCTTCTGCGCATTGCTCTGCGAGCTTATGTGCTACAGATGGCTGCGGGGCCGCGCCACCAACAGACGCTGATACAGCCCGAGACGCTTTACTTTTGCGCCAGAACATGGCCTCTCACATTCATAAAAAAATTGCTGCGGCTTAGCTCAGCTAACCCTGGATATGCAAAGCGACAGCTTGGTTTAGCCTGGTTAAGTCTTGGTTTCACTTGGTTAGCCTTTGATTTAGCTGTAATTATTACGCTTAGGTATACACTCATCGATATAAGCCAGGTATAAATTATAAGCCGACAAGTTCAAGCGTTTTGCGAGCCGAACGGCTAGCTCTTCCTCAGTCTCCGACGCTAGCTTCGCGCGCTTCTTGCATGGCATTCCGGACCCTCTCCAGTGAAGCAGTTCACCGGGCGAAATACGCGTGTCAGACGCCGGTAAGACGCCGCGGGGTGGTCAGACTATAGATAAAGAAACGCTGCCAGCCTGCTGCGGCACCAGCTGCGGTGGTTGCTAGGCAACGGCTCAGCTCGCACTGCTGCCACCGGCCACAGCGAAACGGCGAGAATGCGGCCAGTGTAGCTTTCGCTACAAAACCACAGTGCGCACTTCAGGGTTTCAACTCGCACCTATATGGTAGCACCTGACACCAGCATGAACACTCGCCTGTGTGCGAGAAAAGCTATAGTTGTTACAAAAAAAAAAAAAAAAAGTGAGGGCAGCTTGCACTAGTGGTGCAAGGCTGAAGAAACAGCGCAGCTGGAGGTCGGTCGACAAAGGCTTACGAAGTTTTATAAGTTTTGTGCCTATTTATATCAGAGGCTCCGGCAACAGTCACCAACCCCGCACGCATTTTGAGCGAACGCGAGCAAAACGCCGACGGCGTCGACAACAGTTCTGCGTGTTGCGGTGCTGCTGCATCTCCAAGTTATACAGCTGATAAAGGTAATATCATTACTCCGTATAGCTCTCTTTGCTATCGCAATTGATGCTTCGCCTTTCAGGTGAAACTGCGACAACTTTTTTTTCTATGCTATGTTATGTTATGCCAAGATTTTACCATGTTTTGCTTTTTATTGCTATGCTATGCTAAGATTTTACCGAGTTTTTACTATGCATATCTGTTATGCTAAGATTTGAAGAAGTTTTTCCATGTGATGCTATGTTATGCCAATATTTTTTAGGTGGCGCAAATGATGTGCTCGGCACAAAGACACTTGACAATGTGCCGCCGTAGTGGCGTCACGGAGCTTTACACGAATGCCGCTAACGAAGCGGCGCGCAGTGACGTCATGACTTTATTTTTCTCCGCCTACACGTCTGTGGAAGCTTGGCGATGTACGGGAAGCGGTGGTGCAGCGTGGCGCGGCCGGGTGCAGACATGCCAGGTAGTTGCTAGGTGACGCGTAGTGACGTCAGAGCTAGGTGCAGCGCGGCGCGGCTAGGAGAAGCGATGCGGAAGTCGGAGCGGGGACGTCAAGACACCTGTGCGAAGCTCCGCGAAGCCAGGCACAGCTGTGCCAAGTGGTTGCTAGGCAACGCAGTGACGTCATAGTTTGGCGGAGTTTCTGCGAACAATTTGTAGCCGAACCTCGAGCTTAAACAGCTACGCTGTTAAAGAGCCATAGGCCTGCGTGGCGCACGCAGCACAGTCACAGCGTAAGCTAGTGGAGTGGCTTCATAGGAGACCATCGTAAACTGATACCGAAGCGCCGAAGCTCCGGCCCTCATTCTCTGCTGCACGCACATCAGAGTCTTCGCGGCGACGCTGTCGTGCCTGATTTTCGCAGCAAGAACGTGAGGCTCTTGGCGGCGAAGCTGTCGGGCCGCATTTTCGACAGCACGCACTAGACGATCTTCACGGCGAAGTCTCTTCGCGTAGTTCTCACGAGAACGAACTTAACTGTTCGCCCGGCGTCGACGGCGAGCTGCGGCTTGTGCTGCTCTCTGCACAGTGGTCTGCTGGGCCCGACGTTGTCCTGGCTGCAGCCGCACGCGTAGATCTGCGATTCACTTCTTCAGCAGTGGTTCGTACCTTGCGAGGACACGCCATAACTTAAGTGATCAAATGTACGTGTACCGAAGAGTAGAGGTAGGCAAATGCCATCATTTTTTTTTGTTTTCCTCCCTCACCCTCACTGTGCAAGTCCCGTCCTTACCTCCCCTCACACTGACGTTGAAAAGTTTGACCGCCCTCCCTCACCCTCGTGCTCACCTATCAAAGCATTATCCGCCCTCCCTCACCCTCATACCATACTTCGCTTACCTTACGTTTTCTACAATTTCAAATAAATCATTTGCTCGACCCACGAGCTACGTTTACAACACTGAATGTCTAGTGCATTCCTATAGTCAAAGCGTGTCACACTGCTTTGCTTTTATGCGCTTGGCCATAGATCGCCAATATAAACAGAGCTCACTCAGACTCACTCACAAGTTATATTAAAGCGAAGCTTTCTATGTCTGACTGATTCGTCTGTGAGCACCGAGAACACACTGCCGGAAAGCCAACTTACACAATGGCACTATCTGCGCACACAATAAAGCAACGGCTACACATCTGCGCACACAATAGAACAACGGCGCCCGACATACGTTTCGTAGAACACTACAGTTTACATTCACAGTTGTACCGACAAGAACAATGGGAAGTGCAACGCCACGCTACCTAGACGAACTCTATACATGATGTCCCAGCTATCACGCAGCACGATTTAAAAAAAGAGGAACGGCGTTACGCGAAGCAAACCTAGTGCGTATTGTTTCCAGTACAGTGGAGTAGCAGCCAGTATTTTTTCGTTACTGAGATTTAATTAATGAGTTGTAATTAATTATCTAACTCGAGAAGTATTGTCCTTATTAGCAAAGTGTCAATGAGAAAGTTGCAGAGCAACATGAAAAACTGCCGATACAGCTTTCTGTTGCTCAATACGTGCTACATAAAACTGTTTTTCCGAGTGTGAAAGAATCCCGCGAATACACGCAGAATTGCCACACGACTTGCCAATCGAGGAGGAAGGGGGAGGGCAGCGGACGGCCTCCGCCGCTCCACTGCGCGGGCATTAAAAAATATAGGAGGCTATGGTCGAACCAATGGTCGAACGATAGCCGCTCTTGCCAATGTGACATAACGTGTGTGCGCGTTCACGCTACGTCGGACTATATTTAGGCCTTTACGGAGCCCTGAAAGGAGACATTGCCGCCGTTGCCCGAGTAGAAGTTGGGCCTGGGTGCGAGTTGCAACCAAGTCTCACTACTTTATTTATCACCGCAGTGTCTTCAAAGGCATAAAAAAGTTAGGAATAAACACTGTATTCATTGCAAACATGTCTGTATATCATTGCGAAACCACACCTCGGCCACAGCTCGACAATGGACCTAGCGAGAGCACTGAAGCTTTCGCTATCAACCAGGGTTAACCAAAGCTAAACCACACCAATTTTTTGTCCTCATGCCACCGCGTGAGTAGAGGGCAGATGAGGGTGAAGAAAGCCCTCGTGAGGGTTCCCATGTCTGCCGGAGACAAAACACAGGTATCAAGACTACGCGGCGCACATGTCACATTACTTGACACGTGGCACGATATACGATGCAAATGCTACATGCAGAGACACCTGTTGAAATAGAACGCAACTGCAATTCAAAGCTTGCGCATATTGACGCTACACGGCACGGTGAGAAGTGGTATGGTACGATCCAACTGCTACATGACGTGCCACCTGGTGCAATAATACGAAACTGCAATGCAAAGTGTACACGTATTCAGGCTACGGGGTGCGCATCTCAAATCTCTGGAAAATGGCTGGAAATTCAAACGCAGCTGAATGATGAAGCGATTAGCGTGTGCGTCTAATAACAGCGGCGGACACCTACGCGGCGGCAGACATCGCCAACCGAAACGACTATTGGAATGAGCCCATAGCAGCTTACGCTGTAATAAAAAAAAATGTCACAGTTTCGCCCTAAGGGCGAAGCAATGAATGCGATAGCAACACAGCAATGTCATACGAAGTAAGGTGACCGGCCTTGGTAGCAATATGAATTGTAGTAAACATGAGCTGATTAAGTAAGCAGGTGTGCTGCGGCGTAAGTAGACCGACATGAAGAGAGACTCGATGACCACGAGAAGGCGCGTGTGAAACGGTGGTGTTGATGAGAAGCGCTTCCCGTGGGCAGCGCGTGCGGAGGGACACACCTGTAGTGCTGCACTGCCGATCTGGGCAGCATTGCATGTGTAGCGTGCGTTGGAAAATGTGGCCCGACTATTACTAACTGAATGAACAAGCGTGGTGTGAGCGCGCACAAACAAACATGAATAGATCACACTGAATGACTGCAGCCAACGACTGTCAAAACGCTGGCAGCGGGCGAAGGTACGTGCGGTCTATCGCTTCAACGGAAACTGAGCGGCGAATGCACGGCGCATAAAGGTCAGAGCCGTGTGGAGATAAGAGACGGTGCGGTCGAACGAACGACGAGCGCGGTTGTTGGCAGCGTAGAAGTGCGCCCCCCCCCCCCCCCTCCCGCTCCCTCCGGCGCTGGCTTCCCGCTTCCTTGCGTGCGCGTGGGAGAGATAAGAGACTGTGCGGACGAGCGGCGAGCGCGGTTGTTGGCAGAGAAGTGCCCCCCCCCCCCCCCCCCTGCTCGCTCCGGCGCTGACTTTCCGCTTCCTTGCTTGCGCGTGGGAGATTGAGTGCGTTCGCTCTCCGTGATAGCGCGCGTCCCCGCACGCTTCCGCTGGGGCATACGGCGCGCGGCGAAGATTTTATCTATACGGAACCTCACGGCGATGGCGACGGCGACGACCACGGCGACGCCGACGGCAGAAATCCGGTTGAAGTGTCCATATAATTGCTATCGCAATAAAAGAAACGCGTGCGAGTTATTGACAGCATCAGCTTTCGTATTCGTTGTGCATCTAGAAGGGCAGTTAGTACTGAGCGGTATTCCTTGAATTCCAGTTACTTCAATTTTGATAACATAAGGTGGCAGAAACTCCAGAAAGGGGAAGCTAACTTATTCTTAACAACCTTAAGGAAGCAATTCAGATGGGCTGAAAGTGGCGATGAATGCTGCCATCTTCTTGTATGACTACTGTATCACAAGAAAAAAAAAAAAAGGCAGCACCAATCAGAAAATGAACGAAGTAGGCAGTCAGAAAAAAATCAAAATTAGTGCGTAGCTGTATATGGCAAGCCGATTCGTCCGTCTGTCGCCTGTACGCAGATACTCTCTCATTAGCAATGGCTCGAGCATCGTCGCCGTCTTTGTCCATAGCAGGCTCCGTTGCCGCTCATCATTCCAGCGTAGAATTTCACAACTGTTCTGTCTTCGTAATGGAGAGGCCGCATTTACGGGGGTATGAGCCATTCATTGTCTTACGTGACGGACAGATTTAATCATGAAGCAATTTAATCTTGAAGAATCGTAAGCAGCAATGCGACAACGGAGGACTGCGGGCATACCGTCAGTGACGTCGTTTTCTGCGTCGCAGCCGAACGCGTGTATAACCTCATTAAGCAACACAGACGCAACCAATAATTGAAAAAGACTTAAATGTACCATCGGGTTTAACAGTGATAAACACCGAGCCCGTACGTTTCTACTTCGCTGGTTAACCATCTGTACGAAGGGCTTAAGTGGTGATTTTTTTTAACAATGAATGAAAAACAAAGAGGCCAGTTCGCGCACCTGGTCGCCGAGCTGCAGAAGTACTATTTAAATTTTATCCAGCTCGCTTGAATCGAACTGTTGGTGTTTGGAGTAAGAAGTCACGTGAGGTGATAAAAGTGAAAATACATTTGCAGCCCCACTTCAATGGCTTTGCGCTCTCGTACCTTTGTATCAGTGTTTGCCTCAGCTTCTCTGTCTCCACGACATTCTCGCGGTGCTTCTGGCTCCTCCACACGCACTAAAGAATATTGAACTCGCTGCGGTACCGCAGTGGCTACGGCACTGCTTTCCTGAGCTCAATGCTGTAGGTTTGATCTCGGCCACTGCGACCTCATTCCGATTACGGCGGAGTGAAAATACGCAACGACTAGGCGCGTTAAGTTAAGGAGCTCGAGCGTTCTCTAGTGTGGAGAGCACACTCTTAAACTTAGCGGCTGAAAGCGACTTCCAGTGAGCGATGACGGAGCGTACTTAAAGCGCTCCAGACTGTGAGATGGTGCACGGGTGCTCGTGCCTGCGGTGGTTTCCGGCATATATAGTGACGTGTTTGTGCCGTCCTTGCACTCTTTCAAAGCACAGTTGGCGCGCTCCTCGCGCTGTTTAGTTTCGCATTCGCCCTGTTGTTTCGCCCGAAACGCAGAAATATATAATATGGTGGGGTTGAAAAGAAAAAAAAAATTACCCCAGCCTATTCATTACTACAGTTGGCATACCGTTGAACAGAAATAATTCGTTTGGCATGGTACCTGTGATAGCAGTGCGAACAGCTTGCACCACAAACGTAAACCGCTGTTCCGGCCTTCGTGGCCGCGCGTCGAGATCCTCGAGCTCAGGAACTGGAGCAGCTCGTCAGTGGTGCCGTGTTCACAAAGCGTGCAAAATGCGATCGCAGATGTGGAAGCGACATAACATCAGCCGATGTTGTGCTGGTGTTCCCGGGTGTAGTCGCCTAAAATCGCCGTTAAGCTACGCGTTAAAGGCGTCGTGCCGGAACACACTCGAGTGCCTGACTTTGGGGTTTGGACCGCGATGACTGAACGGGCCCAATCATAGGTGGAAAGTTTTCATTTCTCCAAGGGGGGGGGGGGGGGGGGGGGCTGGGGCCCGACCAGCTTTCCGAAACCTACCCATGTACACACACACACACACGCACACACACCACACACACACACACACACACACACACACACACACACACACACACACACACACACACACACACACACACACACACATATATATATATATATATATATATATAATGAAAAGAAAGGGAACCTAGGTGCCCGATTTTTATTAATCATTGCGCAAGAAGCCAACAAACAGTGACACCAAGGATAACATGGGGGAAATTACTTGTACTTACTAATTGAATTTAAGAAATGATACATTAATGGAAAATGACAATAAATGAAAAAAACTGGCCGCAGGTGGGGAAGGATCCCACGTCTTCGCATTACGCGTGCGATGCTCGTACCATTGTGTTACCGCGGCGCCGTTTTCGCATCTACTTTCTGGGGTATTTCTGTTTTACAACGAGAACTAACCCTGGGTGCGTTAGCCAGCGCCATCACTCACAAACCTAGGTGGCGGATGTGGAACATCCTTTCTGCCGCAGGCGTCACGAGTACGTGATCTTTATGGGTGAAGGCCATAGTGGACATAAAAAGTTGTCGCAGTTTCACCTGAAAGGCGAAGCATCAATTGCGATAGCAAATTTGTAGAGAGCTATACGGAGTAATGATAGTAGCTTTATCAGCTGTATAAACTTGGACATGCAGCAGCACCGGCAACACGCAGAACTGTTGTCGAAATCAGCGCGTACAGCGCGTCGTAATTGCAGCCTCCGCGATCAACTTCAGAAACATTTTCAGAGCTAATTGCGGAGGCCACGCTCCGCTGTACTGAGTACGGTGAACGCCACCTAGGTGGCGTTGGTAGTGCTTCTTGATGCCAGCGTCCCTTCGAATGCTGGCATCGAGGCGTCGTAGTGCTGAGACCACCGAAGTATAGTGCCTAGAATATACATACTAGTGTGCCGACCGCGGGCTTTCCGGTGGCACGGAGAATGATGCCTTCCGCCGGCGGCCACCAGACGGCGATAGCCGTACGGACCGTACTATGCCGAGCGGCGTCTCTAGCCAACGCGCGCGTGTGCGACAGACGCCAATGGGCTGTCCCAGCCCGTTTCGTTCTGCGGAGCGTTGGTTGAGGTGCAAAGCGTAATCGAAAGAATATGATTTCGTTGCACTTACAAACGATCGTAGGCACAGTTATCATTATAACGCTACACGATACGGGGTGTTTCTGCGAAAAATACCAATAAATAAATACGTGGTTTCCGAAGTGTAAATTTTTTCCACAGTAAACTATTATATGCGAGACATGTCCACAAATGCTAATGTCGCACCAAGTTGTATCTAATTACCATAAATTAAATTAATTACCATAAATGACGGTAATTAAACAGGGCACATTTTCATGGGCGACACGCCGTCGACTAATCTTGAAGGAGCGCTCAATGTAGCAATTATTAAAGTGTTTCTCACAAGCGACAGCCGCCAGAGTTAGCCTTCGATCAGCCCTCTTATATTCTTCTCCCACTCGCCAAAACGTTCTGGCCAGTCAACAGGCGCTGAATAATGAGACTTGCTCGTTGTTTGAGCGCTATCCAGTTGTACAATATGGGACAAAACAGGTGCTGTGTTTACGCCTCGTTTTCTGCGACATCTCGGTTCCGTCCGTGAACAGACACAAGTGCGAACCACGCGCACAGAAAGAAACCCAGCAATGACATGCGGAGGCACCACATGCTACTTGCTCGAAAGCTACAACGCGCCGCAACCGACTGCGCTTATGAACGCGCATCCGAAGTGCACCCGAAGCGCAAGTGACGCGTGATGCGCCGCTCGGTTAGCACGGTCCCAAACAGTGTCGCCGTCTGGGGGCCTCCGGCGGAAGGCATCACCGGCGGTGCCAGCGTCTCAAATTGGAAACGCCCGGCGGTCGGCACACTAGTAAGTATATTCTAGGCACTATAACCGAAGCGTTCACTGTCGGTGCGCGTTAGTGTCATAATGCAGTACTTCTCTTTTTTGCTCGTAGGCGGAACCTCACGGCGACGGCGATGGCGACGGCAACGGCGACGGCGACGCCGACGGCAGAAATCTGCTTTGGAGTGTCCATATAATTGCTATCGCAATAAAATGTAGTGGACATAAAAATAGGCAGATAATGATGATGAATCTAATTTTGGGAGTTGCGGTGAATCGCGCGGCTGTACGAACCGTTCGCCTCCGCAGCCGGCGTTCTTCATAATGCTTTCGTTGTGAAAGCGAGTGCTCGAGGTCATCCAGTGAGGTATCTGCAGGTTTACATGGTCCATGCATTACACAATGCTTACTATTTTAATTTTACGTGAATGTTTACTACAATTTAGATGGCCACTGACGTATAGACTCGTGTAAGGGCCACACTTTTCTGTCGCGATTTTGACGGGCCTTTCATGGTACCGGACCATTTGACATCATATTTCCAACTACGAGTATGAAATCCTCTGTAAACTTCCGCGATCGCCTCCCCTGGATATCCAGTAGCGACGCGCGAAAGTACGCTGCGCGCGATAATTCGCTGTTGAGCCCGATCAGAATCAGCGCACGGAACGCGATTGCTTCTCGGTTGGATGGCTTTTGTAGCGTGAGCTACACTGGCCGAGGTTGAGCCGTTTCGCGTGGCTCCTGGAGAGCCGTGCTGCGCATGCGCGAGGAGCAGTGACGTCGCACGGCGCACAGCTGGCGCGCCGGGCGTTTGCCCGGAGTTTTCGCTGGGAGTTTGATCGTCTGCGCTGGGCGTTTGCCAGTGTGGTATAGCCATGGAGAAGGAGAGCGAAATCGCTGCTCAGCGGCGCAGATGAGCGGAGAAGCTTAACTCATTGGATCCCGAAGTAGTTGTCTGGCAATTAGCGGTTGAGCTTAGGAAGAACAAACAGAAGAAGGCTAAACGTGCTGCGGAAACACCGGAGCAAAGGGAGGAACGTCTAGCAAAGTGGCGTCGCCAGGAGGCTGAGCGACGTGCCCGACCATCTCAGCAGCCGCAACAACAAGACGCCGTCGATGACGTCAAGGCTCGTCGATTGACTGACTATATGGTGAAACTTAGCGAAAGCGCTCGTGCGACTCGGACCTTCGAGACGAACTGCGTAAACAATCCGTTTGGATATATGTGCGACGTGTGTGAAAGACTGTGGCACATGAAAGACTTGACGCCGGTAAGTAGTGCCATGCGTGAAACGTTGAGTTTAGCGGCACCGCCTGAGTGGGGTGAAACCATGACGCGGGATTGCACAACGTGCAAGAACTTTCTCATTAAGCAGAAGATTCCACTCTTTAGCGTTACCAATGGGTATCGTTACCCACGTGTACCAGGTCTACCAGTTCTGAACGACGTGGCCAAACGTTTACTTTCGCCACGGATTCCCTTCGTTCAGATGCGTCGTCTAATGAACTGGAGAAATGGTCAGTTTGGCATGTTACGTTCGGCGACCTGCGGGGCAGCGTGCTTGAAGGATATTCTGATCGTATGTGACGAATCGCTCCGGGAGGCTGAGAAACGTCCCGCCCGGAAAGATCAGCGGCGACACCAGGCCTATACACCTCTCCAGGAATACGTGTCGCCCGGGCGCCGACCACGACAATAGGAAGAGGAGATCTCTTGGAAAACGTCTGCTACGACGCTTTCTCACGGCCGCTTGACAGACCAGCTGGCCGCCAAGGCAGTTCTCCAAACCCGTTCGATGGCTGGCCCATTCCGGGAACAACCAACGCGTCATGTTTGGCGCGAGGCCCCCTGTCTACGAGCGTCTCCTCCTTTCTGTGGGGCAGTGCGCAGAGTGTGCCCGAAGGCATTTCTCCTAAGGTGTTCGGGAAACAAAGGTGACGGGGGAGTATGCGCACCCTCGCCCTCAAGGCGAAACCTACGTGGACTATCGACGCTCCGATTGGAGGATGGTGGGACCACAGTTTGGCGAGAGAGCAATTAAGCAGACTTTTGGCGGTTCTCGGGTGTGCTCCGACCCAGTCAAGCTAGACTGATGAGACGTACCGTCTCGTTCTCATACTCCTGATGTAAATAGTGCAAATAAACCCAATACTCTTCGTTCTCGATGAGAACGTGTTCCTCCTGTCAACAACGTCTTCAGCGTGGATGAGGCGGACGACGGCATGGGCCAGCTACCACTTTGGATATGCCCGACTCCAAGTCTTACAGGCATTAAGGGACGCGTGGTGAACGTGCCGGTATACACGGACGAGATGCTAAAGCAGTTGCCTCGCAGCTTGGAAGATGATAAGTGCATAGTGGTGAACATAAAGAGGAGAATGTTTGCCAAGGCTACCTATCTGTCGAACATAGTTTCTCGCGATGTGCTTGGACCTTGGGTTGAGGTACTGAGAGCCTCGCCGCTGTATAAACACTACGGCATAAACATTGATGAGGGACCTTTGGAGAGGCTGGTGACTTCAATCGTGCTCCAGACTCTCTTGGTGTTCCTATGAAGGACACATTTAACCTGGACTTAGCGAGTGTTCCAACTGTACATACGACCCAATGGGGGACCACCATTGATCTTATGTATCACAGACAAACAATCAATTCAAAGTAGTGCGTTTGGGGCCATAGAGACGGCAGCGTGTTAGTACACTGACCACCGAGCCGTCTTTGTGGAAATAAAGAAGCAACCAGACGTTGAGCAAAAAAATGTGGTTGATCCCTCTTATATAGGAATCGGTATAGAACACGAAAGTGAAACGTGTCTTCACAGAAGTAGTGTAATGTTTATTGCACATTGATATATAATGTCTATTGGTGTTTTGTGGCTAAAGCGCCCTTAGGCGTTGATGCACCCACGCTGACGCCTGGTGGCACGTCTCCTCCATCACGACTACCAACGTCGATGACCATGAGCAACCGTCGTGCATATGGAAGCTGCACTACGCTGCACACGCTAGCACAACGCGAAAGACGAAGCACGTAACTGACACACTAATACAACGCGCAAGACAAAGCACGTAACTGAATCGTCACCGAGTCAAATCAGCGCGTACAGCGCGTCGTAATTGCAGCCTCCGCGATCAACTTCAGAAACATTTTCAGAGCTAATTGCGGAGGCCACGCTCCGCTGTACTGAGTACGGTGAACGCCACCTAGGTGGCGTTGGTAGTGCTTCTTGATGCCAGCGTCCCTTCGAATGCTGGCATCGAGGCGTTGTAGTGCTGAGACCACCGAAGTATAGTGCCTAGAATATACATACTAGTGTGCCGACCGCGGGCTTTCCGGTGGCACGGAGAATGATGCCTTCCGCCGGCGGCCACCAGACGGCGATAGCCGTACGGACCGTACTATGCCGAGCGGCGTCTCTAGCCAACGCGCGCGTGTGCGACAGACGCCAATGGGCTGTCCCAGCCCGTTTCGTTCTGCGGAGCGTTGGTTGAGGTGCAAAGCGTAATCGAAAGAATATGATTTCGTTGCACTTACAAACGATCGTAGGCACAGTTATCATTATAACGCTACACGATACGGGGTGTTTCTGCGAAAAATACCAATAAATAAATACGTGGTTTCCGAAGTGTAAATTTTTTCCACAGTAAACTATTATATGCGAGACATGTCCACAAATGCTAATGTCGCACCAAGTTGTATCTAATTACCATAAATTAAATTAATTACCATAAATGACGGTAATTAAACAGGGCACATTTTCATGGGCGACACGCCGTCGACTAATCTTGAAGGAGCGCTCAATGTAGCAATTATTAAAGTGTTTCTCACAAGCGACAGCCGCCAGAGTTAGCCTTCGATCAGCCCTCTTATATTCTTCTCCCACTCGCCAAAACGTTCTGGCCAGTCAACAGGCGCTGAATAATGAGACTTGCTCGTTGTTTGAGCGCTATCCAGTTGTACAATATGGGACAAAACAGGTGCTGTGTTTACGCCTCGTTTTCTGCGACATCTCGGTTCCGTCCGTGAACAGACACAAGTGCGAACCACGCGCACAGAAAGAAACCCAGCAATGACATGCGGAGGCACCACATGCTACTTGCTCGAAAGCTACAACGCGCCGCAACCGACTGCGCTTATGAACGCGCATCCGAAGTGCACCCGAAGCGCAAGTGACGCGTGATGCGCCGCTCGGTTAGCACGGTCCCAAACAGTGTCGCCGTCTGGGGGCCTCCGGCGGAAGGCATCACCGGCGGTGCCAGCGTCTCAAATTGGAAACGCCCGGCGGTCGGCACACTAGTAAGTATATTCTAGGCACTATAACCGAAGCGTTCACTGTCGGTGCGCGTTAGTGTCATAATGCAGTACTTCTCTTTTTTGCTCGTAGGCGGCGGCACCGCCCCGAGCAAGAGCGCGGGTACACGGAGGAGTGTTAGATATATAAGGCGCGTCTGTGTAGCTCTCTGCAAATGCGTTTGTGGCGCAATGGGTTAAACGCTCGGCGATCTATCGTCGCGGACCGAGAGGTCGTGGGTTCGATTTCCAAATTTTGCATGTTTGTGGAACTTTTTCTTCTGGTTTCTTTCTTTGTATTATGTTCGTGTACATTGTAAGCTGACGTATTTCCGTGACGGAAATACGTCAGTGAAGTCTTGGTGGACCCCGGCATAAAACACTTTCGTGTTAAAAATGTTGAAGTGAGAAAACACGGATGAGTTAGCCGCCACTGGTGCTTCTAATGCGCTTGTACTCCTATTGCCAGGATTTGGCGAAATAAAGCGAAGGTATAAATGAAAAGCCGTGCACGTCCGCGCCAACAATGATGCCGTAAGCTTTTAGCGACAACAAAAGCGAAAAGGTAGAGGCAACGCAAAAGAATCCTCAAATTATGTGGGTAAGAAAACTCCGGTGATGACAGTTGAGGGGTGGGGGGGGCAAACATGAACGCATCTCACTCGATGACCGTGGAAATTCGCTGTCAAAACGTTGGAGTGAGGAAGCGCCGCAGCAGCAGCGAGCGAATGGACCTTCGTGCTGGCTCTCGCGTCAACGTGAACTAAGCCGCTAAAACAAAGTCCACGGCGGACTCTGTCCCCGTCACAGATTGCTTTCAAGATACAGTGGCCTGGGGGCGCGTTCTTCTTCGGGCACGGACGCGTTCTACTCCGGGCGGCCAGGCGCCCGAAGTAGAACGCCCCACGTGCCCCCGCTTCATACCCTGCCCCTGAGACTTGCGTGCGACGGAAGACGGTGTGCTTCCTCCCATCTTTCCTCTTTTGCGTGCGCGAGATTGACCCCGTATTCAGAAACGCATCTTAACTTCAAGCTCATGCTTAACTTGATTTAAATGGCGCCTGTCGTCAACGTGCCGAAGGAAACGCAATTAGCGTTTTGGTTACATTCACGCCAAGCGTCATTTAGGTCAAGTCAAGCATGGGATTTAAGTTAGATGGATTTCGGAATACGGGGGTGAGCCGCGATCGCCGGCCTCGCACGCTTTCACTGGCACATACAGTATATACGGCGCGCGGGGACGATTTTATCGCCCTTGGACTTTACACGGAACCTCGCGGCGACGGCGAAGCCGACCGCAGAAATGCGCCTGGTGTGTCCATATATTTAGTATCGCAATAATAAAGTATTTCTTTCTCTATCTGTTAGCGCCCAAATAATAGATTATGTAGATTTACAGGAGAGTGCATAGCCGGGCCCCTTTTTATAGATTCATGGTTGATTGGAAGCGCAAACACAGACAAATAAGGAGGAACGAGACACAACGAGCGCAGTACACAGCAGTACACAGTACAGTGCACACAGGTCCTCACCAAGAACACTGACATGTGTGCGCACCACGATTATGCAAGCAGCGGTAACCAGAATGCTGTCCTGGCTCAAGCAGAGCCGATTGAGCAGGGCGTGTGGCTTTGCCGTTTTTGCAGGCAAACGCAATGCGTGTCTCTGGAGGCCTTCTAACACTTCAAGCACGAGCCGCGTATGCGCCGTCGATACCTGAAGATTAAGACAAGAGCTGCTGCGGCGGCACCAACGACGTGGACGGGCCTTGAGTGTCCGCAAATTGCTATGACAATATTAAGTTAGGACTTCGAAGCTGTTGGTGATGTGTAGTGAAGCAAACCTTTATTTGCGTATCTCTCCGTGGTTTAGTGTGTACTCATAGCATTGGCGTCTCGCCGAGTAGAAATTAAGCAATGGGCCGTTCACACTGCTGAGGCGCGGAGGGGAAAGGTATGAAGAAAACTGGTGACTTTAGCGTTGAGGAGATTTAAGTGTGAGCTGTTGCGTTGTGGTGCTGGTTTATACGTCACAAATGGTGCTGGTATAGTTAAGGGCAAACGTAAAGTACTTTCAACAACGTCCAAATTAAGAGATGTACTCTGCTACGTCATTACAAAGGAGGCAGACGCGTTCAATGTCAAGCGTTACGTTTCGTACAGTATGTGCATGCGTACATTGTCTCGGTCCTGAGATTGTGAAAGAAGTCGTTATGGAACTTAGGATTTTGCGTGGGATGCGCATATATTTTTTATCGAACAGATCTTTAGAAGTTGCATTTAGCTTACAGCTCAATTCTGACCTCCTATAGCGGGCTGCCTGAATAGACGCATATAACTTGCCCAACAAATCATAATGGGCATATAGCGAATTGTTAATTCATTTAGCGCACACTTTGCAAGAGCGAACTTGAAACAGAGCAGTAGTGAAGTCATGTATGCCCTGGCAGAAGTTCTCAGACAAGAGTCACAGCCGAAATGCCGTTTCTCTAAATCTGGTAAAAAAAAAAAAAAAAAAAAAAAAAAAAAAAAAAAAAAAAAAACGGGCAATTTTGCACTCGGTCGTGCAAAGCTTAGGCACAGCGAAAGTGTCAATCCTCAAGTCTTACTGGTTGCTACTGCTAGGTACTAACTTGGTTGCTGCTAGGTCTTAGCTTTGTTTGACTTAACTACGTATGTAGGGAAGGTATTCTCGAGCGATCCATTTCGGAGGTACCTTCCCTTTCGCGACATTTCGCGTGACTACCGCTGGACGCGTAAGCGCCTACGAGCGACAGCGTTCCTGGCATGCCACCCGCCGTGGTTGCTCAGTGGTTATGGTGTTGGGCCACTGGGGAGCACAAGGTCGCGGGATCGAATCCCGGCCCGGCGACCGCATTTCCATGGGGGTGAAATGCAGAAAACACCCGTGTACCTAGATTTAGGTGCACGGTAAAGAACCCCAGGTGGTCCAAATTAACCCGGAGCCCCCCACTACAGCGTGCCTCATAATCATATGGTGGTTTTGGCACGTAAAACTCCATAATTTAAAAATTTTTACTGGCATGCCACAAACGCAGGCAGGCAGGAGCCGTGTCTGTGTAGGACGAATCGAGCGCGCACCTGCGCCGGTGGTTACTAGGCTACGCGAGGCGACGTCGTCGCTACTGCTTCGGTAGACATGACAGCAGACATGACCTATTACTGTGAATTTCCCAATAGGAACATTTGCCCCAAAGCTAGTAATTGAAAGGAAGTTATTGAATATTATTGTTATTAAGCTTCCTGGTCACTGATTTTCCATGGAGGTGATTTCCAATTTTTCCAGAAATAAGCCTCAAAATTCGGAGCACTGCCATATGTCACTGACAATTAAACTGTCCTTGAAAAAAAAGGGGGTGCTATATAGTTTGAAAATTGAAAATCGTGGTGCCAAAGATTGTTATCTTCAAACCTGTTAAATGAAAACCGTTATTTGTTTATCATAACGGTCTCTTGTGAACACACAAGATATTTTACGATGTTTTACATGAAGGATGACAAAAGAACAATGGCTACAAATACGCGAGGTCACATCATGTGCGCCACGCAAAAAAGGCCAAGTAGTGCGACCACAATTAAACACATTGACACTGATATAATGCCACGTAACGTAACTGTTTGTTTATTCCGGATCAAACAAAGGCAAAATGTTGATGTTTCAATAGCGTATGTACTCATACAGAAGCGTTCACACCAAGCCCAATTTTCGTAAATGTCGCCGCCGGTTGCAGCTTACATACAGATGTATTACGACTCCATCAGCGATTTATGTACGTAGGCGCATCGATGGAAGCGTACGCCGTGATCTCAGTTGCGAGCGAAGTGATCGGCGTGGCAGCACAGATCTTGCTTTATGGTATGGTTCACGACGCCGCCGAGAAAATGCGCGCTGAACATGTGATGGGACCTTTGCGGTCGTGTCTTTGGATGGTGGTTCAATGCTCGGCTCAGTAGATTTTCTGCGGTCTTCCGACTCCATGTTGGTCACATAGCTCGAGTTGTCAAGCGTTAAAGAAGTGCTCGGCGTCACGCGTGAGTTGTTTTTTTGTATGGCGCCAGGTGATTCTGTTGAGCTGTTGACAGCTCTAAAAAATCCTGGCGTAATGGTGGAGTTGTTGCTTGTGGGTGACGAATTGTTTTGACAAGGTTGCTTTTCATTTTTCGCAGAACTTGAATTTATATTAGGCCTGATGGATGTTTCTGTGGTATATGATGCCACGATCAAACTGCTCAGTGTTGAAAAAATGCCGTTCGTACTGTCTGAGTTCTTTCCTTGTGCTGTTGTGTGCGAATTCGTATCACTAGAATTTTTGGCAGGTAAAAGATTGTGCGGTGGCACACTTGAGCTGTTTGCTTGCATGGAACTCGATGGAGCAGAGAAGTTGTCCAAGGACAATAGGCTGGAAGCATTGATTGAACTGTTACTTAATGGCACAGTGCCTGATTCATTGGCTTGGGTTTTTACTGTTGTAGCGCTTAAGGCAGCACTGGAGCTCTTGGCTGTAGGATAACTGTTCGACGTATAATTTGAGCTGTTGTCTGTTTGCATGGAACTATATGAATAATTCAAATGAATGTCCCCTGAAAAGTCGCTACGCGTACTTGTCAAATTCTTGCATCGTGAGGCTGTAGATGATTCAGTTGTAGTCGTATTTTCACTTTCCGTAGTCCTTGTATCACTGAAATTTTTTCCTGCTTGAGCATAGCGCTGCGCCACACTGGAACCATTCTGGGTTCGCGCAGGGCTCAATAAACTAGTCCAAATGTTGGGATAGCTGGTCGAGCGCATTTCCGTTGATGTGGTGTTTAGCGCGCTAAGCTGAGTTCTGGCTCCAGTGCTAGTTGCGCCATTTGAGTTCTGTAGTATGGCATAAATGCTCGGCGCCATACTTGGCCTGCGGTATGTTGCATCAGCACTAGATTCAGAAGATGAGTTGTCCGCTAGAGAAGTGATGGGTACACTGGTAGAGTTCTTGCATCCTGGTACATTCGTTGGTTCAGTCAACGAATGGTGTCTTCCTGCAGTTACTTTCGTATCATTGGAAATTTGTGCTGTTACGGAAATTCGCGGTATAACATCTGAGCCGTTTCCAGACGACATGGGATCGGATACAACAGCCGGAACGCTGGGCTTGCTGGTCCAGTTCTTGTCCACAGCCGTAGTATTTGGTTCACTAAGTTCGCTCTCTAATGTAGAGCTACTGGCATATCTCGACTTATTCACTGACGTATAATTGCTCGGCTCCATGCTTGAAGGGCCGTCTACATTTAGGGCATTGGATTTAGAAAATGAGCTGTTGCCCACAAGAGATATACTGGAAGCAATAGTCGAGTTCTTGCATGGTACCGTCGTCATTAGTTTAAATGAAGATGAATCATCACTCTCCGCATCACTCAAGTCGGCACTTGGGGAGCTCTCAGGTGCCGCACTAAAGTTGTAGCCTTGTGTGCCGGCCCTGGATGCAGAAGTTGAACTGTTGTCGGTTAGAGAAACGTTCGTAATAGCGTTCGAGTGCTCGCCTGTTGGAGTTCCACTAGGTGGCGTAAATAAAGGATTATCTCCTGTCACAGTAAGGTTAGCATCACTCCAGTACTCCATCGTTAAAGAACTTGGTACCACTGTTGAGCGCTTCTCGGTTTCCGTGCTATTGCATGCAGTAATCGAACGATTTGCCCTCGATAAACTGCCAAGCTCGTTGCTCGAGTTCTCGCCCTTTGCAATGCTCAAAGAGCTCTTCTCTGTTTGCACGCTAGTGTACACAACGGTTGAATTATTCTTTGTCGAAGAAAGTCTAGATGTAGTGGGCGTGTTTTCCACAGCAAAAGTAGTGGAAGACTCGGTATGATATGCCTTGTCAGATGTCGCAGCACTTGAGTAATCACTCGAATTGTCCGCGTTTTGAGAAATGCAGGGGGCCACATTTGAACCATTGCCAGATGGCGTGTAATTGGATGAATGCAAGGAACCATTGCCTGCACTAGAAGTCCTTGGCAAAGAGATGGAGTTATTGTTTGTCGAAATTGTGATGTTTTGAATGGTTGAGAAATCATCTGAAGTAACTCCAAGATCACTCGAGTTCGAGTCTACTGAAAAACTGCTCGCCGTCAAACGTGAGCTGCTGTCAGCTTGCAGTGAAGTGGATGCCGAGGTCGAACTGTGCTTCCCTGATGAAGTGTTAAACGTGTCGGTCGAATTCGTGAAAGCAGGCGCATTCGTCCACTGAGTTGGCGTTTTTTCCGACGCTCTTGAGCAGTTGCCGGATCGTATGCTACTAAACGAAGGTGTGGAACTATGCTCCGTCGAAAAATAACTTGCCTTCGAGGCCGCATTGTCACCTTGTACAATATTGGGCTCAGAACTTGACATATATTCTCCTGTGGTGAAGGTGAACACATCACTTGAACTCTTTTCTGTTGAAAAGCTGTCAACACTTGAGTTTTCGCCTGAACGCTCATTACTTGAAGTCGTAGTAGATGAGTTCGAAGAAGAACTGTTGCGCTTGGCAGTTTGCTGTCCTACAGAGTTAGTCGTGGTCATCGAATTTACTGAATTTATGCTCACGGCTCTAGAAGTAATTGTTCCTACATTTGACTTATCTGTTTCTATAGCAACGACTGTAGGAGTGAAACCGCCAAAGCTAGAATAACTACTAGGCGTAACTTCTCTTATAATAGTATGTTCAGTATGGTTTACACCGTTCGCCCCAATAGTGGACGTTCCTACAGAACTGCTGCCAACCGCACTTGAGCAATTGTCCGTTTGCACTGCAACAGCTACCGTAGTCGAGCTGCTCACAAAAGGTGGGGTGGAAGTGCGCATCTCATGCTGAGTTGTTTCCGCTTGTGGGCTTTTAGTTGTTGTAGAACTTGTAACAACCTCTGAACTGTTGGCGCGGCTAGAATCGTTGGTCGCCAGACTTGGACTTTTTTCGGTATCTCTCGAAGTGGATGCAACAGTAGACCTTTCATTGCGCCAGCCAATGCTGGGTGTAGAATTTGATTCAACTACAACTTTCGTAAGCTCGCCGCTCTTAGTCATGCCTGCACCATCAGTAGAATATGTTGCTGCGGAAATTATATCTGAACTTGAGGTGCTGCTTGTTTGCTTAGAAAAAGATACCATAGTCATGTTTGTGGCAGTTGACAGTGTCATCATAGTGGTCTTTTGATCGCTTGTGGCATGATTAACGCTTACCTCTGCACCGGGTATTATTGTTGTCGTGTTTGTCACAGTACTGGAGGTGTCGGCTATGTGAGAATCGCTAGGCGGAACACGAGGACCCTTTTCAGCCTCCTTGGTAACAAATGCTCTAGTAGAATCATGATTACTTGAATAAGATCTGAGTGGAGCACGTGTTTTCTCTACATTTTTCAAGGAGGTTTGTTCACTGCCCGTAGAAATGCTCACCAACACAGTAGAAGGTCCTCCAATAGGCAAGTTTGCCGCCGCACTTAAGGCGGTGTTCTGCGACGGAAACGATGCCGCCGTCATGCTTTTGGCAGACGATGTTATTGTAGCGGTTGTTCGCTGGACTGTGGAATCAGTTCTGTTTCCTGAAATGTGGGATTTAGCAGCAGTCATGCTTGACATATTACTGCTGCTTTCGGATCTGTTATAATCATTTGACGTCAAATTTGTACCTTCTTCTGTTTCTGTGGTCCCAGATGGAGTGACAGAATCACCGACTGCCTTATTATTTCTCTCTAGACAATTTACCTTGTCTATACCATTTTTAGATGTATGTTCACTCACCGTAGTTATGTTTTCAAGTTGGGTAAAAGCTCCGGATGCAGAACTCCTTATAACCGCACTCGAGGTGCTATTCGTAAGCGCTGTAACAGATGGCGAAGTCATGCTTGCGCGAGATGTTGTAGCCGGAGTGATTTCTTGCTGGTCCGGCGTTCTAGTTGTCGTTTTTGGCGTGGTGGCATGAAGTGATGATGACTCGGTCACACTGCTGAAGTTATCCGCTCTGTGAGATCCGCTAGCTGGTAAACTAGGATGGCCTTCTCTTTCTGTAGCACCATACCGGGTGAAAGATCCGTCTGCACTGCCATTAGTACTTTGTGGAGCATCTGTTCTTGCTGTGGCTATGGTAGCCGTGCGTTCTTTCCACGTAGTCAGGCTCTCCTGATCAGAAGTTTCTTCTGTAGAACTGTTCCTTCCTAGACTTGACCTATTGGTATTTTGCATTGTAATAGATGCTGTAGACATGCCTGTTGTAGTTGTCGTTGTGGTCATTTGCTGGCTTATGGCAGTATTGGTGGTTTCGGCAGTTGCGGCCTTATCGCTTTCACTGCTGATTGCTTGAGTGGAGCTCTTGGTTCCACGTGAATAATTACACGAAACACTTGCACCTTCTCCGGCTTCGGTTGTAACAGATGGAGTGATAGAATCGCCTATTGTCTGATTAATGCTCTCAAGACCATTTACTGTGTCAACTCCGTTGGTAGAGGTATGTTCTGTTGCAGTAGTTATGTTCTCAAAATGAGTGGAAGCTCCTATTGTAGCCCTGCTTATCACCGTACTTGAGGTGCTGTTCGTTCGTGCTGCAACCGATGGCGTTGTCATGCTCGCGCGAGATGTTGCCGTCGTACTGATTTTAGTTGTTGTTTCTGTAGTGGTGGGTTGAAGTGACGTTGACTCGGTCACATTGCTGAAGTTATCGTCTCTGTGAGATCCGCTAGGTGGTAAACTAGGTTGGCCTTCTTTTTCGGGAGCACTATTTCGGGTGAAGGAACCGTCTACACTGACATTATTACTTTGTGGAGCATCAGTTTTGGCAATGGCTTTCGTTGACGTACGTTCGTTCCTCGTAGTGAAGCTGTCCCGATCAGACGATGTCCCTCCTGTAGAACTGCTGCTTACTACACTTGAATTGTTAATTATTTGCGTTGTACCAGATTCTGTAGACATGCCTGTAGTAGTTGTTGTAGTCGTTGTGATCGTTTGCCGGCTTGTGGTATGATTGGTTGTTTTGGTGGTTGTGGGTTTAACGGTTTCACTTGTGATTGCTTGAGTGGAGCTCTCGGTTCCATGTGAATCCTTAGACGAAATACTTGTACTTTCTCCTGCTTCGGTTGTAAAGACGGAGTGATAGAACCACCGGTTGTCTCATTACTGCTCTCCAAACTATTTGCTTTGTCTACTGCGTTCGTAGAAGTACGTTCGCTTGCAGTAGTTTTGTCTTCAAAATGAGTGGAGGCCCCTATTGTAGAACTGCTTATCACCGTACTTGATGTGCTGTTCGTTCGTGCTGCAACAGATGGCGTTGTCATGCTTGCGCGAGATGTTGTTGTGGTGGTAGTGATTTTGGTTGTTGTTTCTGTATTGTTGGGTTGAAGTGACGTTGACTCGGTCACATTGCTGAAGTTATCGTCTCTGTGAGATCCGCTAGGTGGTAAACTAGGTTGGCCTTCTCTTTCGGGAGCACTATTCCGGGTGAAGGAACCGTCTACACTCCCATTAGTACTTTGTGGAGCATCTGTTTTGCAGTGGCTGTCGTAGAAGTGCGTTCGTTTCTCGTAGTGAGGCTGTCCCGATCAGACGATGTTCCTCCAGTAGAACTGCTGCTCACTACACTTGAATTGTTAATCTTTTGCGTTGTACCAGATTCTGTAGACATGCCTGTAGTAGTTGTTGTAGTCGTTGTGATCGTTTGCCGGCTTGTGGTATGATTGGTTGTTTGGCGGTTGTGGGTTTAACGGTTTCACTGGTGATTGCTTGAGTGGAGCTCTCGGTTCCATGTGAATCCTTAGACGAAACACTTGTACTTTCTCCTGCTTCGGTTGTTAAAGACGGAGTGATAGAACCGCCGGTTGTCTCATTACTGCTCTCCAAACTATTTGCTTTGTCTACTGCGTTCGTAGAAGTACGTTCGCTTGCAGTAGATTCGTCTTCAAAATGAGTGGAAGCCCCTATTGTAGAACTGCTTATCACCGTACTTGATGTGCTGTTCGTTCGTGCTGCAACAGATGGCGTTGTCATGCTTGCGCGAGATGTTGTTGTGGTGGTAGTGATTTTGGTTGTTGTTTCTGTATTGTTGGGTTGAAGTGACGTTGACTCGGTCACATTGCTGAAGTTATCGTCTCTGTGAGATCCGCTAGGTGGTAAACTAGGTTGGCCTTCTCTTTCGGGAGCACTATTCCGGGTGAAGGAACCGTCGACACTCCCATTAGTACTTTGTGGAGCATCTGTTTTTGCAGTGGCTGTCGTAGAAGTGCGTTCGTTCCTCGTAGTGAGGCTGTCCCGATCAGACGATGTTCCTCCATGTAGAACTGCTGCTTACTACACTTGAATTGTTAATCTTTTGCGTTGTACCAGATTCTGTAGACATTCCTGTAGTTGTTGTTGTAGTCGTTGTGATCGTTTGCCGGCTTGTGGTATAATTGGTTGTGGCGGTTGTGGGTTTAACGGTTTCACTGGTGATTGCTTGAGTGGAGCTCTCGGTTCCGTGTGAATCCTTAGACGAAACACTTGTACTTTCTCCTGCTTCGGTTGTTAAAGACGGAGTGATAGAACCGCCTGTTGTCTCATTACTGCTCTCCAAACTATTTGCTTTGTCTACTGCGTTCGTAGAAGTACGTTCGCTTGCGGTAGATACGTCTTCAAAATTGAGTGGTAGCCCCTATTGTAGAACTGCTTATCACCGTACTTGATGTGCTGTTCGTTCGTGCTGCAACAGATGGCGTTGTCATGCTTGCGCGAGATGTTGTTGTGGTGGTAGTGATTTTGGTTGTTGTTTCTGTATTGTTGGGTTGAAGTGACGTTGACTCGGTCACATTGCTGAAGTTATCGTCTCTGTGAGATCCGCTAGGTGGTAAACTAGGTTGGCCTTCTCTTTCGGGAGCACTATTCCGGGTGAAGGAACCGTCTACACTCCCATTAGTACTTTGTGGAGCATCTGTTTTTGCAGTGGCTGTCGTAGAAGTGCGTTCGTTCCTCGTAGTGAGGCTGTCCCGATCAGACGATGTTCCTCCAGTAGAACTGCTGCTCACTACACTTGAATTGTTAATCTTTTGCGTTCTACCAGATTCTGTAGACATTCCTGTAGTTGTTGTTGTAGTCGTTGTGATCGTTTGCCGGCTTGTGGTATAATTGGTTGTGGCGGTTGTGGGTTTAACGGTTTCACTGGTGATTGCTTGAGTGGAGCTCTCGGTTCCGTGTGAACCCTTAGACGAAACACTTGTACTTTCTCCTGCTTCGGTTGTTAAAGACGGAGTGATAGAACCGCCTACTCTCTCATTACTGCTCTCCAAACTATTTGCTTTGTCTACTGCGTTCGTAGAAGTACGTTCGCTTGCAGTAGATGCGTCTTCAAAATGAGTGAAAGCCCCTATTGTAGAACTGCTTATCACAGTACTTGAGGTGCTGTTCGTTCGTGCTGCAACAGATGGCGTTGTCATGCTTGCGCGAGATGTTGTTGTGGTGGTAGTGATTTTGGTTGTTGTTTCTGTATTGTTGGGTTGAAGTGACGTTGACTCGGTCACATTGCTGAAGTTATCGGCTCTGTGAGATCCGCTAGGTGGTAAACTAGGTTGGCCTTCTCTTTCGGGAGCACTATTCCGGGTGAAGGAACCGTCGACACTCCCATTAGTACTTTGTGGAGCATCTGTTTTTGCAGTGGCTGTCGTAGAAGTGCGTTCGTTCCTCGTAGTGAGGCTGTCCCGATCAGACGATGTTCCTCCAGTAGAACTGCTGCTCACTACACTTGAATTGTTAATCTTTTGCGTTGTACCAGATTCTGTAGACATGCCTGTAGTAGTTGTTGTAGTCGTTGTGATCGTTTGCCGGCTTGTGGTATGATTGGTTGTTTTGGCGGTTGTGGGTTTAACGGTTTCACTGGTGATTGCTTGAGTGGAGCTCTCGGTTCCATGTGAATCCTTAGACGAAACACTTGTACTTTCTCCTGCTTCGGTTGTAAAAGATGGAGTGATAGAACCGCCTGTTGTCTCATTACTGCTCTCCAAACTATTTGCTTTGTCTACTCCGTTCGTAGAAGTACGTTCGCTTGCGGTAGATACGTCTTCAAAATTGGTGGTAGCCCCTACTGTAGAACTGCTTATCACCGTACTTGAGGTGCTGTTCGTTCGTGCTGCAACAGATGGCGTTGTCAGTCTTGCGCGATATGTTGTTGTGGTGATAGTGATTTTGGTTGTTGTTTCTGTATTGTTGGGTTGAAGGGACGTTGACTCGGTCACATTGCTGAAGTTATCGGCTCTGTGAGATCCGCTAGGTGGTAAACTAGGTTGGCCTTCTCTTTCGGGAGCACTATTCCGGGTGAAGGAACCGTCGACACTCCCATTAGTACTTTGTGGAGCATCTGTTTTTGCAGTGGCTGTCGTAGAAGTGCGTTCGTTCCTCGTAGTGAGGCTGTCCCGATCAGACGATGTTCCTCCAGTAGAACTGCTGCTCACTACACTTGAATTGTTAATCTTTTGCGTTGTACCAGATTCTGTAGACATTCCTGTAGTAGTTGTTGTAGTCGTTGTGATCGTTTGCCGGCTTGTGGTATAATTGGTTGTTTTGGCGGTTGTGGGTTTAACGGTTTCACTGGTGATTGCTTGAGTGGAGCTCTCGGTTCCATGTGAATCCTTAGACGAAACACTTGTACTTTCTCCTGCTTCGGTTGTTAAAGACGGAGTGATAGAACCCCCGGTTGTCTCATTACTGCTCTCCAAACTATTTGCTTTGTCTACTGCGTTCGTAGAAGTACGTTCGCTTGCGGTAGATTCGTCTTCAAAATGAGTGGAGCCCCTATTGTAGAACTGCTTATCACCGTACTTGATGTGCTGTTCGTTCGTGCTGCAACAGATGGCGTTGTCATGCTTGCGCGAGATGTTGTTGCGGTGGTAGTGATTTTGGTTGTTGTTTCCGTATTATTGGGTTGAAGTGACGTTGACTCGGTCACATTGCTGAAGTTATCGTCTCTGTGAGATCCGCTAGGTGGTAAACTAGGTTGGCCTTCTCTTTCGGGAGCACTATTCCGGGTGAAGGAACCGTCTACACTCCCATTAGTACTTTGTGGAGCATCTGTTTTTGCAGTGGCTGTCGTAGAAGTGCGTTCGTTCCTCGTAGTGAGGCTGTCCCGATCAGACGATGTTCCTCCTGTAGAACTGCTGCTCACTACACTTGAATTGTTAATCTTTTGCGTTGTACCAGATTCTGTAGACATGCCTGTAGTAGTTGTTGTAGTCGTTGTGATCGTTTGCCGGCTTGTGGTATGATTGGTTGTTTTGGCGGTTGTGGGTTTAACGGTTTCACTGGTGATTGCTTGAGTGGAGCTCTCGGTTCCATGTGAATCCTTAGACGAAACACTTGTACTTTCTCCTGCTTCGGTTGTAAAAGACGGAGTGATAGAACCACCGGTTGTCTCAATACTGCTCTCAAAACTATTTGCTTTGTCTACTGCGTTCGTAGAAGTACGTTCGCTTGCAGTAGTATTGTCTTCTAAATGAGTGGAGGCCCCTATTGTAGAACTGCTTATCACCGTACTTGATGTGCTGTTCGTTCGTGCTGCAACAGATGGCGTTGTCATGCTTGCGCGAGATGTTGTTGTGGTGGTAGTGATTTTGGTTGTTGTTTCTGTAGTGTTGGGTTGAAGTGACGTTGACTCGGTCACATTGCTGAAGTTATCGGCTCTGTGAGATCCGCTAGGTGGTAAACTAGGTTGGCCTTCTCTTTCGGGAGCACTATTCCGGGTGAAGGAACCGTCTACACTCCCATTAGTACTTTGTGGAGCATCTGTTTTTGCAGTGGCTGTCGTAGAAGTGCGTTCGTTCCTCGTAGTGAGGCTGTCCCGATCAGACGATGTTCCTCCTGTAGAACTGCTGCTACTACACTTGAATTGTTAATCTTTTGCGTTGTACCAGATTCTGTAGACATGCCTGTAGTAGTTGTTGTAGTCGTTGTGATCGTTTGCCGGCTTGTGGTATGATTGGTTGTTTGGCGGTTGTGGGTTTAACGGTTTCACTGGTGATTGCTTGAGTGGAGCTCTCGGTTCCATGTGAATCCTTAGACGAAACACTTGTACTTTCTCCTGCTTCGGTTGTTAAAGACGGAGTGATAGAACCACCGGTTGTCTCATTACTGCTCTCCAAACTATTTGCTTTGTCTACTGCGTTCGTAGAAGTACGTTCGCTTGCAGTAGATGCGTCTTCAAAATGAGTGGAAGCCCCTATTGTAGAACTGCTTATCACAGTACTTGAGGTGCTGTTCGTTCGTGCTGCAACAGATGGCGTTGTCATGCTTGCGCGAGATGTTGTTGTGGTGGTAGTGATTTTGGTTGTTGTTTCTGTATTGTTGGGTTGAAGGGACGTTGACTCGGTCACATTGCTGAAGTTATCGGCTCTGTGAGATCCGCTAGGTGGTAAACTAGGTTGGCCTTCTCTTTCGGGAGCACTATTCCGGGTGAAGGAACCGTCTACACTCCCATTAGTACTTTGTGGAGCATCTGTTTTTGCAGTGGCTGTCGTAGAAGTGCGTTCGTTCCTCGTAGTGAGGCTGTCCCGATCAGACGATGTTCCTCCTGTAGAACTGCTGCGTACTACACTTGAATTGTTAATCTTTTGCGTTGTACCAGATTCTGTAGACATGCCTGTAGTAGTTGTTGTAGTCGTTGTGATCGTTTGCCGGCTTGTGGTATAATTGGTTGTGGCGGTTGTGGGTTTAACGGTTTCACTGGTGATTGCTTGAGTGGAGCTCTCGGTTCCGTGTGAATCCTTAGACGAAACACTTGTACTTTCTCCTGCTTCGGTTGTTAAAGACGGAGTGATAGAACCGCCTGTTGTCTCATTACTACTCTCCAAACTATTTGCTTTGTCTACTCCGTTCGTAGAAGTACGTTCGCTTGCGGTAGATACGTCTTCAAAATTGGTGGTAGCCCCTACTGTAGAACTGCTTATCACCGTACTTGAGGTGCTGTTCGTTCGTGCTGCAACAGATGGCGTTGTCATGCTTGCGCGAGATGTTGTTGTGGTGGTAGTGATTTTGGTTGTTGTTTCTGTATTGTTGGGTTGAAGTGACGTTGACTCGGTCACATTGCTGAAGTTATCGTCTCTGTGAGATCCGCTAGGTGGTAAACTAGGTTGGCCTTCTCTTTCGGGAGCACTATTCCGGGTGAAGGAACCGTCTACACTCCCATTAGTATTTTGTGGAGCATCTGTTTTTGCAGTGGCTGTCGTAGAAGTGCGTTCGTTCCTCGTAGTGAGGCTGTCCCGATCAGACGATGTTCCTCCAGTAGAACTGCTGCTCACTACACTTGAATTGTTAATCTTTTGCGTTGTACCAGATTCTGTAGACATGCCTGTAGTAGTTGTAGTCGTTGTGATCGTTTGCCGGCTTGTGGTATAATTGGTTGTTTGGCGGTTGTGGGTTTAACGGTTTCACTGGTGATTGCTTGAGTGGAGCTCTCGGTTCCATGTGAATCCTTAGACGAAACACTTGTACTTTCTCCTGCTTCGGTTGTTAAAGACGGAGTGATAGAACCGCCTACTCTCTCATTACTGCTCTCCAAACTATTTGCTTTGTCTACTGCGTTCGTAGAAGTACGTTCGCTTGCAGTAGATTCGTCTTCAAAATGAGTGGAAGCCCCTATTGTAGAACTGCTTATCACCGTACTTGATGTGCTGTTCGTTCGTGCTGCAACAGATGGCGTTGTCATGCTTGCGCGAGATGTTGTTGTGGTGGTAGTGATTTTGGTTGTTGTTTCTGTATTGTTGGGTTGAAGTGACGTTGACTCGGTCACATTGCTGAAGTTATCGGCTCTGTGAGATCCGCTAGGTGGTAAACTAGGTTGGCCTTCTCTTTCGGGAGCACTATTCCGGGTGAAGGAACCGTCTACACTCCCATTAGTACTTTGTGGAGCATCTGTTTTTGCAGTGGCTGTCGTAGAAGTGCGTTCGTTCCTCGTAGTGAGGCTGTCCCGATCAGACGAAGTTCCTCCTGTAGAACTGCTGCTTACTACACTTGAATTGTTAATCTTTTGCGTTGTACCAGATTCTGTAGACATTCCTGTAGTAGTTGTTGTAGTCGTTGTGATCGTTTGCCGGCTTGTGGTATAATTGGTTGTTTTGGCGGTTCTGGGTTTAACGGTTTCACTGGTGATTGCTTGAGTGGAGCTCTCGGTTCCATGTGAATCCTTAGACGAAACACTTGTACTTTCTCCTGCTTCGGTTGTAACAGATGGAGTGATAGAACCGCCTGCTGTCTCATTACTGCTCTCCAGACTATTTGCTTTGTCTACTCCGTTCGTAGAAGTACGTTCGCTTGCGGTAGATACGTCTTCAAAATGAGTGGTAGCCCCTACTGTAGAACTGCTTATCACCGTACTTGATGTGCTGTTCGTTCGTGCTGCAACAGATGGCGTTGTCATGCTTGCGCGAGATGTTGTTGTGGTGGTAGTGATTTTGGTTGTTGTTTCTGTATTGTTGGGTTGAAGTGACGTTGACTCGGTCACATTGCTGAAGTTATCGGCTCTGTGAGATCCGCTAGGTGGTAAACTAGGTTGGCCTTCTCTTTCGGGAGCACTATTCCGGGTGAAGGAACCGTCTACACTCCCATTAGTACTTTGTGGAGCATCTGTTTTTGCAGTGGCTGTCGTAGAAGTGCGTTCGTTCCTCGTAGTGAGGCTGTCCCGATCAGACGATGTTCCTCCTGTAGAACTGCTGCTTACTACACTTGAATTGTTAATCTTTTGCGTTGTACCAGATTCTGTAGACATGCCTGTAGTAGTTGTTGTAGTCGTTGTGATCGTTTGCCGGCTTGTGGTATGATTGGTTGTTTGGCGGTTGTGGGTTTAACGGTTTCACTGGTGATTGCTTGAGTGGAGCTCTCGGTTCCATGTGAATCCTTAGACGAAACACTTGTACTTTCTCCTGCTTCGGTTGTTAAAGACGGAGTGATAGAACCAGCCTGTTGTCTCATTACTGCTCTCCAAACTATTTGCTTTGTCTACTGCGTTCGTAGAAGTACGTTCGCTTGCGGTAGATACGTCTTCAAAATGAGTGGAAGCCCCTATTGTAGAACTGCTTATCACCGTATTTGATGTGCTGTTCGTTCGTGCTGCAACAGATGGCGTTGTCATGCTTGCGCGAGATGTTGTGGTGGTAGTTATTTTGGTTCTTGTTTCTGTAGTGTTGGGTTGAAGTGACGTTGACTCGGTCACATTGCTGAAGTTATCCGCTCTGTGAGATCCGCTAGGTGGTAAACTAGGTTGGCCTTCTCTATGGGGAGCACTTTTCCGGGTGAAGGAGCCGTCTACACTCCCATTAGTACTTTGTGGAGCATCTGTTTTTGCAGTGGCTGTCGTAGACGTGCGTTCGTTCCTCGTAGTGAGGCTGTCCCGATCAGACGATGTTCCTCCTGTAGAACTGCTGCTTACTACACTTGAATTGTTAATCTTTTGCGTTGTACCAGATTCTGTAGACATTCCTGTAGTTGTTGTAGTCGTTGTGATCGTTTGCCGGCTTGTGGTATAATTGGTTGTGGCGGTTGTGGGTTTAACGGTTTCACTGGTGATTGCTTGAGTGGAGCTCTCGGTTCCGTGTGAACCCTTAGACGAAACACTTGTACTTTCTCCTGCTTCGGTTGTTAAAGACGGAGTGATAGAACCGCCTGTTGTCTCATTACTACTCTCCAAACTATTTGCTTTGTCTACTCCGTTCGTAGAAGTACGTTCGCTTGCGGTAGATACGTCTTCAAAATTGAGTGGTAGCCCCTACTGTAGAACTGCTTATCACCGTACTTGAGGTGCTGTTCGTTCGTGCTGCAACAGATGGCGTTGTCATGCTTGCGCGAGATGTTGTTGTGGTGGTAGTGATTTTGGTTGTTGTTTCCGTATTGATGGGTTGAAGTGACGTTGACTCGGTCACATTGCTGAAGTTATCGGCTCTGTGAGATCCGCTAGGTGGTAAACTAGGTTGGCCTTCTCTTTCGGGAGCACTATTCCGGGTGAAGGAACCGTCTACACTCCCATTAGTACTTTGTGGAGCATCTGTTTTTGCAGTGGCTGTCGTAGACGTGCGTTCGTTCCTCGTAGTGAGGCTGTCCCGATCAGACGATGTTCCTCCTGTAGAACTGCTGCTCACTACACTTGAATTGTTAATCTTTTGCGTTGTACCAGATTCTGTAGACATGCCTGTAGTAGTGTTGTAGTCGTTGTGATCGTTTGCCGGCTTGTGGTATGATTGGTTGTTTTGGCGGTTGTGGGTTTAACGGTTTCACTGGTGATTGCTTGAGTGGAGCTCTCGGTTCCATGTGAATCCTTAGACGAAACACTTGTACTTTCTCCTGCTTCGGTTGTTAAAGACGGAGTGATAGAACCGCCTGTTGTCTCATTACTGCTCTCCAAACTATTTGCTTTGTCTACTCCGTTCGTAGAAGTACGTTCGCTTGCGGTAGATACGTCTTCAAAATTGGTGGTAGCCCCTACTGTAGAACTGCTTATCACCGTACTTGAGGTGCTGTTCGTTCGTGCTGCAACAGATGGCGTTGTCATGCTTGCGCGAGATGTTGTTGTGGTGGTAGTGATTTTGGTTGTTGTTTCTGTATTGTTGGGTTGAAGTGACGTTGACTCGGTCACATTGCTGAAGTTATCGGCTCTGTGAGATCCGCTAGGTGGTAAACTAGGTTGGCCTTCTCTTTCGGGAGCACTATTCCGGGTGAAGGAACCGTCGACACTCCCATTAGTACTTTGTGGAGCATCTGTTTTTGCAGTGGCTGTCGTAGAAGTGCGTTCGTTCCTCGTAGTGAGGCTGTCCCGATCAGACGATGTTCCTCCAGTAGAACTGCTGCTCACTACACTTGAATTGTTAATCTTTTGCGTTGTACCAGATTCTGTAGACATGCCTGTAGTAGTTGTTGTAGTCGTTGTGATCGTTTGCCGGCTTGTGGTATGATTGGTTGTTTTGGCGGTTGTGGGTTTAACGGTTTCATTGGTGATTGCTTGAGTGGAGCTCTCGGTTCCATGTGAATCCTTAGACGAAACACTTGTACTTTCTCCTGCTTCGGTTGTAAAAGACGGAGTGATAGAACCACCGGTTGTCTCAATACTGCTCTCAAAACTATTTGCTTTGTCTACTGCGTTCGTAGAAGTACGTTCGCTTGCCATAGATGCGTCTTCAAAATGAGTGGAAGGCCCCTATTGTAGAACTGCTTATTACCGTACTTGATGTGCTGTTCGTTCGTGCTGCAACAGATGGCGTTGTCATGCTTGCGCGAGATGTTGTTGTGGTGGTAGTGATTTTGGTTGTTGTTTCTGTAGTGTTGGGTTGAAGTGACGTTGACTCGGTCACATTGCTGAAGTTATCGGCTCTGTGAGATCCGCTAGGTGGTAAACTAGGTTGGCCTTCTCTTATCGGGAGCACTATTCCGGGTGAAGGAACCGTCTACACTCCCATTAGTACTTTGTGGAGCATCTGTTTTTGCAGTGGCTGTCGTAGACGTGCGTTCGTTCCTCGTAGTGGGGCTATCCCGATCAGACGTAGTTCCTCCTGTAGAACTGCTGCTTACTACACTTGAATTGTTAATCTTTTGCGTTGTACCAGATTCTGTAGACATTCCTGTAGTAGTTGTTGTAGTCGTTGTGATCGTTTGCCGGCTTGTGGTATAATTGGTTGTGGCGGTTGTGGGTTTAACGGTTTCACTGGTGATTGCTTGAGTGGAGCTCTCGGTTCCATGTGAACCCTTAGACGAAACACTTGTACTTTCTCCTGCTTCGGTTGTTAAAGACGGAGTGATAGAACCGCCTGTTGTCTCATTACTACTCTCCAAACTATTTGCTTTGTCTACTCCGTTCGTAGAAGTACGTTCGCTTGCGGTAGATACGTCTTCAAAATTGGTGGTAGCCCCTACTGTAGAACTGCTTATCACCGTACTTGAGGTGCTGTTCGTTCGTGCTGCAACAGATGGCGTTGTCAGTCTTGCGCGAGATGTTGTTGTGGTGGTAGTGATTTTGGTTGTTGTTTCTGTAGTGTTGGGTTGAAGTGACGTTGACTCGGTCACATTGCTGAAGTTATCGGCTATGTGAGATCCGCTAGGTGGTAAACTAGGTTGGCTTTCTTTATCGGGAGCACTATTCCGGGTGAAGGAACCGTCTACACTCCCATTAGTACTTTGTGGAGCATCAGTTTTGGCAATGGCTGTCGTAGACGTGCGTTCGTTCCTCGTAGTGAAGCTGTCCCGATCAGACGATGTTCCTCCTGTAGAACTGCTGCTTACTACACTTGAATTCTTAATCTTTTGCGTTGTACCAGATTCTGTAGACATGCCTGTAGTAGTTAAAGTCGTTGTGATCGTTTGCCGGCTAGTGGTATGATTGGTTGTTTTGGCGGTTGTGGGTTTAACGGTTTCACTAGTGATTGCTTGAGTGGAGCTCTCGGTTCCATGTGAATCCTTAGACGAAACACTTGTACTTTCTCCTGCTTCGGTTGTTAAAGACGGAGTGATAGAACCGCCTGTTGTCTCATTACTGCTCTCCAAACTATTTGCTTTGTCTACTCCGTTCGTAGAAGTACGTTCGCTTGCGGTAGATACGTCTTCAAAATTGGTGGTAGCCCCTACTGTAGAACTGCTTATCACCGTACTTGATGTGCTGTTCGTTCGTGCTGCAACAGATGGCGTTGTCATGCTTGCGCGAGATGTTGTTGTGGTGGTAGTGATTTTGGTTGTTGTTTCTGTAGTGTTGGGTTGAAGTGACGTTGACTCGGTCACATTGCTGAAGTTATCGGCTCTGTGAGATCCGCTAGGTGGTAAACTAGGTTGGCTTTCTCTTATCGGGAGCACTATTCCGGGTGAAGGAACCGTCTACACTCCCATTAGTACTTTGTGGAGCATCTGTTTTTGCAAGTGGCTGTCGTAGAAGTGCGTTCGTTCCTCGTAGTGAGGCTGTCCCGATCAGACGATGTTCCTCCTGTAGAACTGCTGCTTACTACACTTGAATTGTTAATCTTTTGCGTTGTACCAGATTCTGTAGACATGCCTGTAGTAGTTGTAGTCGTTGTGATCGTTTGCCGGCTTGTGGTATAATTGGTTGTTTTGGCGGTTGTGGGTTTAACGGTTTCACTGGTGATTGCTTGAGTGGAGCTCTCGGTTCCATGTGAATCCTTAGACGAAACACTTGTACTTTCTCCTGCTTCGGTTGTAAAAGACGGAGTGATAGAACCACCGGTTGTCTCAATACTGCTCTCAAAACTATTTGCTTTGTCTACTCCGTTCGTAGAAGTACGTTCGCTTGCGGTAGATACGTCTTCAAAATTGGTGGTAGCCCCTACTGTAGAACTGCTTATCACCGTACTTGATGTGCTGTTCGTTAGTGCTGCAACAGATGGCGTTGTCATGCTTGCGCGAGAGGTTGTTGTGGTGGTAGTGATTTTGGTTGTTGTTTCTGTATTGTTGGGTTGAAGGGACGTTGACTCGGTCACATTGCTGAAGTTATCGGCTCTGTGAGATCCGCTAGGTGGTAAACTAGGTTGGCCTTCTCTTATGGGGAGCACTATTCCGGGTGAAGGAACCGTCTACACTCCCATTAGTACTTTGTGGAGCATCTGTTTTTGCAATGGCTGTCGTAGAAGTGCGTTCGTTCCTCGTAGTGAGGCTGTCCCGATCAGACGATGTTCCTCCTGTAGAACTGCTGCTTACTACACTTGAATTGTTAATCTTTTGCGTTGTACCAGATTCTGTAGACATGCCTGTAGTAGTTGTTGTAGTCGTTGTGATCGTTTGCCGGCTTGTGGTATAATTGGTTGTTTTGGCGGTTGTGGGTTTAACGGTTTCATTGGTGATTGCTTGAGTGGAGCTCTCGGTTCCATGTGAATCCTTAGACGAAACACTTGTACTTTCTCCTGCTTCGGTTGTAACAGATGGAGTGATAGAACCGCCTACTCTCTCATTACTGCTCTCCAGACTATTTGCTTTGTCTACTCCGTTCGTAGAAGTACGTTCGCTTGCGGTAGATACGTCTTCAAAATTGGTGGTAGCCCCTACTGTAGAACTGCTTATCACCGTACTTGAGGTGCTGTTCGTTCGTGCTGCAACAGATGGCGTTGTCATGCTTGCGCGAGATGTTGTTGTGGTGGTAGTGATTTTGGTTGTTGTTTCTGTATTGTTGGGTTGAAGGGACGTTGACTCGGTCACATTGCTGAAGTTATCGGCTCTGTGAGATCCGCTAGGTGGTAAACTAGGTTGGCCTTCTCTTTCGGGAGCACTATTCCGGGTGAAGGAACCGTCTACACTCCCATTAGTACTTTGTGGAGCATCTGTTTTTGCAATGGCTGTCGTAGAAGTGCGTTCGTTCCTCGTAGTGAGGCTGTCCCGATCAGACTGAAGTTCCTCCTGTAGAACTGCTGCTTACTACACTTGAATTGTTAATCTTTTGCGTTGTACCAGATTCTGTAGACATGCCTGTACTAGTAGTTGTAGTCGTTGTGATCGTTTGCCGGCTTGTGGTATAATTGGTTGTTTTGGCGGTTGTGGGTTTAACGGTTTCACTGGTGATTGCTTGAGTGGAGCTCTCGGTTCCATGTGAATCCTTAGACGAAACACTTGTACTTTCTCCTGCTTCGGTTGTAAAAGATGGAGTGATAGAACCGCCTGTTGTCTCATTACTGCTCTCCAGACTATTTGCTTTGTCTACTCCGTTCGTAGAAGTACGTTCGCTTGCCGTAGTTTTGTCTTCAAAATGAGTGGAAGCCCCTATTGTAGAACTGCTTATCACCGTACTTGATGTGCTGTTCGTTCGTGCTGCAACAGATGGCGTTGTCATGCTTGCGCGAGATGTTGTTGTGGTGGTAGTGATTTTGGTTGTTGTTTCTGTATTGTTGGGTTGAAGTGACGTTGACTCGGTCACATTGCTGAAGTTATCGGCTCTGTGAGATCCGCTAGGTGGTAAACTAGGTTGGCCTTCTCTTTCAGGAGCACTATTCCGGGTGAAGGAACCGTCTACACTCCCATTAGTACTTTGTGGAGCATCTGTTTTTGCAATGGCTGTCGTAGAAGTGCGTTCGTTCCTCGTAGTGAGGCTGTCCCGATCAGATGAAGTTCCTCCTGTAGAACTGCTGCTTACTACACTTGAATTGTTAATCTTTTGCGTTGTACCAGATTCTGTAGACATGCCTGTAGTTGTAGTCGTTGTGATCGTTTGCCGGCTAGTGGTATGATTGGTTGTTTTGGCGGTTGTGGGTTTAACGGTTTCACTGGTGATTGCTTGAGTGGAGCTCTCGGTTCCATGTGAATCCTTAGACGAAACACTTGTACTTTCTCCTGCTTCGGTTGTAAAAGACGGAGTGATAGAACCGCCTGTTGTCTCATTACTGCTCTCCAGACTATTTGCTTTGTCTACTCCCATCATAGAAGTACGTTCGCTTGCCGTAGTTTTGTCTTCAAAACGAGTGGAAGCCCCTATTGTAGAACTGCTTATCACCGTACTTGATGTGCTGTTCGTTCGTGCTGCAACAGATGGCGTTGTCATGCTTGCGCGAGATGTTGTTGTGGTGGTAGTGATTTTGGTTGTTGTTTCTGTATTGTTGGGTTGAAGTGACGTTGACTCGGTCACATTGCTGAAGTTATCGGCTCTGTGAGATCCGCTAGGTGGTAAACTAGGTTGGCCTTCTCTTTCAGGAGCACTATTCCGGGTGAAGGAACCGTCTACACTCCCATTAGTACTTTGTGGAGCATCTGTTTTTGCAATGGATGTCGTAGAAGTGCGTTCGTTCCTCGTAGTGAGGCTGTCCCGATCAGATGAAGTTCCTCCTGTAGAACTGCTGCTTACTACACTTGAATTGTTAATCTTTTGCGTTGTACCAGATTCTGTAGACATGCCTGTAGTTGCAGTCGTTGTGATAATTTGCCGGCTTGTGGTATAATTCGTTCTTTTGTTGGTCGTGGGTTTAACGGTATCACTGGTGATTGCTTGAGTGGAGCTCTTGGATCCATGTGAATCCTTAGACGAAACACTTGTACTTTCTTCTGCTTCCGTTGTAAAAGATGGAGTGATAGAACCGCCTGTTGTCTCATTACTGCTCTCCAGACTATTTGCTTTGTCTACTCCCTTCGTAGAAGTACGTTCTCTTGCCGTAGTGTTGTCTTCAAAATGAGTGGAAGCCCCTATTGTAGAACTGCTTATCACCGTACTTGATGTGCTGTTCGTTCGTGCTGCAACCGATGGCGTTGTCATGCTTGCGCGAGATGTTGTTGTGGTGGTAGTGATTTTGGTTGTTGTTTCTGCATTGTTGGGTTGAAGTGACGTTGACTCGGTCACATTGCTGAAGTTATCGGCTCTGTGAGATCCGCTAGGTGGTAAACTAGGTTGGCCTTCTCTTTCAGGAGCACTATTCCGGGTGAAGGAACCGTCTACACTGACATTAGTACTTTGTGGAGCATCAGTTTTTGCAATGGCTGTCGTAGACGTGCGTTCGTTCCTCGTAGTGAGGCTCTGCCGATCAGATGAAGTTCCTCCTGTAGAACTGCTGCTTACTACACTTGAATTGTTAATCTTTTGCGTTGTACCAGATTCTGTAGACATGCCTGTAGTTGTAGTCGTTGTGATAATTTGCCGGCTTGTGGTATAATTCGTTGTTTTGGCGGTTGTGGGTTTAACGGTTTCACTGGTGATTGCTTGAGTGGAGCTCTCGGTTCCATGTGAATCCTTAGACGAAACACTTGTACTTTCTCCTGCTTCGGTTGTAAAAGATGGAGTGATAGAACCGCCTACTGTCTCATTACTGCTGTCTTGACTATTTACTTTATCTACTCCGTTCATAGAGGTACGTTCGCTTGCCGTGGTTATGTCTTCAAAATTAGTGGAAGGCCCAATTGTAGAACTGCTTATCACCGTGCTTGAGGCGCTGTTCGTTCGTGCTGCAACAAATGGCGTTGTCATGCTCGTGCGAGATGTTGTTGTGGTCGTAGTGATTTTAGTTGTTTCTGTAGTGTTGGGTTGAAGTGACGTTGACTCAGTCACATTGCTGAAGTGATCGGCTGTGTGAGATCTGCTAGGTGCTAAACTAGATTGGCCTTCTCGTTCTGGAACACTATACTGGGGGAAGGAACCGTCTGCGCTCCCATTATTGCTTTGCGGAGCATCTGTTTTCGCTATGGCTGTCGTGGACTTGCGTTCGTTCGTCGTAGTTTGGCTTTCGCGATCAGACGAAGTTCCTCCTGTAGAACTGTTGCTTACAACATTTGAATTGTTAATGTTTTGTGTTTTACTAGATTTTGGAGACATGCCTGTAGTAGTTGTTGTAGTCGTTGTGGTCATTTGCTTGCTTGTGGTAATATTGGTAGTTTCGGCAGTTGTGGATTTAGCGCTTTCACTGCTGATTTCTCGGCTGGTGCTCTTTGTTCCATGGGAATCATTAGAAGAAAGACTTGTACTTTCTCCTGGATCGGTTGCAACAGATGAAGAGATAGAACCACCCACTGTCTGATTACTGCTCTCTAGACCATTGGCTTTGTCTTCTTCGTTCGTGGAAGTGTGTTCGCTTGCCGTAGTTATGTCTTGAAGATGAGTGTAAGGTCCGATGGTAGAACTGCTTATCACCGTACTTGTGGGGCTGTTCGTTTGTGCTGCAATAGATGGCGTTGTCATGATTGCGCGAGATGTTTTTATGCTCGTGGTGGTTCTTTGCTGGTCCGTGGTTTCAGTTCTTATTTGTTTAGTTATGGGTTCACGTGTCGTTGACTCGGTCACATTGCTGGAGTTATCGTCTCTGTGAGATCTGCTAGGTGGTACACTAGGTTGGCCTTCACTTTGCGGAGCACTATACCGGGTGAAAGAAGCATGTTCCCTCTCATCATTAATTTGTGGGGCATTTGTTATGGCTATTGTAGACGTGCCCTTATTTATCGTGTTGAGGCTCACCCGATCCGACGAAGTTTCTTCTGTGGAACGTCTCCGAATTGCACTTGAAGTGGTGTTCATTTGCGTTGTAATAGAGGCTGTAGTCATACCTGGAGTGTTTGGTGTTGTAGTCTTTGTGGTCGTTTGCTGGCTGGTGGCATTACTGGCGGTTTGAGGATTGGTGGGTATAGCGGTATCGCTGCTGATTGCTTGAGTGGAGGTCTTGATTCGGTGTGCCTCCTTAGACCGTAAACTTGTACTTTCTTCTCCTTCAGTAGTAACATTTGAAGAAATAGAACCGCGTACTGTCTCATTACTGCTCTCTGGACCATTTGCTTTGCCTATTCCGTTCGTAGAGGCACGTTCGCTGGCTGTAGTTGTGTTTTCAATTGTAGATGTGCTTAACACCGCGCCGAAGGTGCTGTTCGTTGGTGGGGAAACAGATGACGGTGTCCTGCTTGAGAGAGTTGTTGTGGTCATAGTGTTTTTTTGCTGGTCCGTGGTTCTTGTTTTTTCTGGTTTGATGGGTTGGAGTGTTTTCGTCTTTGTCGCTATAATTGAGTCATCTGCACTGTGCGAATCACTTATTGCTGCACTTGAACTGCTGTTGTATTCTGTGGGAACGGTTGAGCTGTCGTCCGATTGTGCGGCATTATATACCGTAGCCGAGCTTATGGTAGATGTCGTTGGTGTTGTGTTTTCTTGCTGAGTTATTGGATTAGTGGTCAGGGCGATATGAGTGGAGTTATTATTCGTTGAAATTCTGGCCATGGTATTTGAACTCTCGGTTATCGGACCACTTTTTGGTGGTATATTCGAGGTATGTTCGGTTTTTGTGCTAAAGTATGTTGCAGTGGAACGCTTATTTCTTGCTGGAATGCTTTGTGCACCATTTGTTTTCGATGCGTCTTGCGTCGTCGAGTTCTCACTGTCTGATTTAGCGCTTGTCTTATTGTTGGTCTTCCCTATCACCCAACTGGTCGATGTTGACGTTATATAATTCTCTATTTTTGTCGTCTCTGATTTCGTAGTAGAGCCGATTACCTGAGACGTGGTGGACTTATTGTTGGGCTTTTGACCGGTGGGTTTATTAGTTATTTCTTTTGGAGGAACGATTTTTGTTGTAGGCGACTGTTTGTCGGTTGAAGTATTGTTGGGTTCAAGTGAGGAAGTCATATCTGTTTTCAGAACGGTTTTCGTAGTTTTTGTAGGGTGGAGGCTTCCATGCGTGTCGTTTGTTCTGGTTTGTTTTTTTGAGGTACGGGTTGTTGCAGTTGAAGTTTTTTCGTTTTCGGGGAAGCTAGACATAATGCTCCAGCTTTTTTCTGGCTGTGTTGTGGCGTAGTCTGCACGTTGTTTTTTCTCTATTGTGTTCGTGTTTGTCGCGTCCGTGAAGTCTTTGGCATTTGTCGAATATGTCTTCGCTACAGGGGAGTTTGCTTGCACTGTACTGGATACACGAGTGGGAAAAAGTTCTGTTGGGTAGCTTCTTGGTGTGCTTGTCGATGTTTGCACTGTCGTGGTGGTTTTGGTAGACAGGCTCTTTCGTTTTGTAGTAGTCGTTGGTATGCGCGTCGATGTTTGCAGTGTGTAATTAAGGAACATCTTAAGGAACCACTTTTCGCGTCCTTTGCAAGCTGACTGCAATGCTTTCTCAATTGTCTGAGATATGCGAGTCTTGGCATGCTCCACAAATTTTTTTTCAACCTTGTTAAGAAGAGATACGCCCGCCGGATGCCGGATGTCAAGGCTGAGTGGGTCCACTTTCACCGTTACAACTGCCTCTTGGTTTTCTGTGGAATATAACATGTGCAACAAGCCTTGTAGTCAAAAGTAGCACATAATATTTCATTCAACACTAATGAGTGCCATATTTAAGGAGATGCCAAAGGAAAATACTCAATGTGGTATTGCAGCAGGATATTGACAATGAAAAAAAAAACAACACTGTATTGTCAACACAGGCACTACACCTCCAGAAACATTAATGGAAGCATTGGTCGGGATCTTGGCTGTCAATGTAATCATCAGTGGGAGAACTAGGGAAGTCTTAGACTGGAGCAACCGTTTTGATCGGGAGTGTTCTTCCAATCTTGATAACAACTGTTTCACTAGGCGGCTATATTTACGTACCAGGGGCGATAAGGCGAAGCCGGTACAAAAGAGTAAAGTCAAGTTGACGGAAGGGGATTTAAAAAGAGGTGTTATGATTGTGAAGAAGGTGAGGACAGCATTGGTATCTTAGCAAGAAAGTCGCCGAATCTAGCGATGTTTTAGTCAGCTTAACAACAACTTTGGTCCTCTGGAGTCTTCTACTTTTTATAGACGTAAGTAGGCAGTAATCTCCGTTTGGTAATATCTATAAGGGGGCTTCGGCTAATAATAATAAAGTGCATAGCCTCACCCCCATTTTATTTCAAGGGAGATATGCGCCTTCATAGGTCACTATTTCTAAATTTTTAACGAACTTGTTAGTGAGCCGCCTTAGCCCAACAAAGCTGCGTCTTTTGGCAAGAAAAAGAATTGTGAAATCGTATACAGCTTTAGGAAGTGGGCGATTGTTCTGCCTTTCCCTATACCGGCCTTTATCTCTTCAACGCTGAAGATATCTCCAACCTATAGCTTTAAAATAATAAGGAACACGTCCTGGGAACAATAAAAAACAATAATCCGAGAAAGCCATTAACAGCTATCGCCCCCCCCCCCCTATGTAATACCCTCTACTGGAGGGCATTTAGGAGTATTTTGAATAAATAAATAAATAAACATCATTAATAAAGGACTTTTCTCTAAAAATGCTCCTTTTTAGTACACGACCTGGCCAATTTGTCCCAAAAATGTTGAATACACTGGGTGAAGGTCTAACCGTTGGGAGAAAGTGAGCTACCAAGAAACGCTGCTAAGAAAAGCATGTGTTGCTCTGACGAAGACAACTGCTGTTGTCAAAACGTTGGCTCGAACGAGGCTTCACTTGTTCGTCCATTGCTGATCACTTCAAGTCGCTATAAGTGAATTCATCGCTTTGTTTCGTTTGCTCATATTTTACAGCACCCATCACAATTGCTTTCCAAAAAAGAGCAGAGTGCCACATGATGCTTCTTTGCTTTTTTTTTTTTCAGTGAGGTTAAAGCTAGTCGCTACTTTCCCCACTAAGCTTCAAAGGTAATAAAAGGAGTATTTTTTTCAACTTGTGGGCTCTAGAGACGAGCCAGGCGCCTGCCCAAGAGCATGGATAATCGACAAAGGCGAACAGTAGATGCCTCGATCTGTCGGGGCATTATTTAATATCAGAAAGGCTACACAACAATTTTATTCTGAGCAGAGTCTTCTCATTTTCCTAGAGACTGTGAAAACCATCACGTTATTATAATGTAGACCCAATTCACCTGCTTTTTTTTCACGACAGGGATCTGCTTCCATCTTTGACTTGAAGCCATGTTGTGCATGCATGCAAACTCGGGAACTATAGTTCGGTGTTAGCCAAATATATTAAACAGCGTTCGTTCGCAGTGTGTGCGCGTAGAGTATTAAGCGCACTTTTATTTGACGTTGGTTTGAACTTGACCTTGAAAGAAATTTTCAGAGCGAGCATCACGCAAAAATAGACTACGCCATTTCAATTATGCCCTGGTAACCTTTTGAATTAAGTAACGCAGGAATGCAGCCAGCTGCAAATTGTTAAAAATATTTCAGAGAATAGTTCCGCTTCTCTAGCTAGCACGGCAAAGCCACATAGTTTGCTTTGCTTGGGACCCCTCTTTTCTCTAATATTCAACTTGGAATAAAGTACTAGTTGACTGAATAATGAAATTTTGGATATCAGTCAGATAAGCTCTGGGACCAGTGATATCGGGATATCAATACAAAGCTGTCGGAGGGTTCGGTCGCTCGTCTTAGTCTGGGCGAGAATGATGTTGAAGACGTTACTAAAAGCAAAGTTGCAAACCAGCAGGGAGTTTCCTTAACCGCAGAAATAAATTATAGGCAAAGAAAAGAGACACAAAGAGCTAATTATTTATGTGTTGAGCCTTACTCGGGATTTGCAGCAAGTTTTGTCGATGCCAATGTGTGATGTATTTAAATTATGTCTAGTTAGACTAATCTTAGCAAATCGCAAGCTTTTCATTCCGTGTCTTAATTATTGCAGCTGTTGCGAATCAGATGCGTTATTTCAATAATAATTTAGCCACAATTTTTACAAATACAGAATACTTACTTCTGTCCTCCAGTCTGTTGAACTTAACAGATACACGAAAATTGCCCTTCTTGACAGTGGCACTGATACGGAAGTCACTGTTACGAAAACGCCAGCTGTTCTTCTTCGTGACGTCGTAGTAGCCAACGCTACCGGAAAGATCAAAGGTGCAGTAAACAGGTGCGTAGTTTGTTTGCTTTGGTGCAAACAATGTATTGCATGTCCCGTGTAGTTTCCCTCCGTTCGGTAGATTTAAAGAGCCGATTGTGAGAAGAAATTCGTACGTCCAAAATAGATGTTTAAAAGAAAACGAGGTGTCTTCCAAAACTAAACGACCCGTTTCTTGACCGCAGAAGAAGCTGTGCAGCACATCCTGTTCGCTGATCTTTGGAAGTGCTTGACCTGCATATATATATAAAAAAAAAAGACTTTACTTAATGCCCTAACGCAAGAATGATAACTGGTGAAATGTTGGCGTTTTGACGTTTGTCACAATCTCAACTCGTCAATGGCAGCATCAGTACTTCTTTGCTAATAAATGCATCAATAAACGCACATGATCTCATTAAAAAGAAGCTCAAGCGCTTTTTAAAAAAGAAATAGTTTACAGCGCATTCTTATAGTGTCTTGCTTATAAAATTCAAAAATTGTATCACATTTTTATTACATGTGCTTGTAAACTATTCTAAAACATGTCCCCAGGGTAGACAAGCTCAGGGTTCTGATCTGCATATTCAAAGCAATCGTCACAACACGCACACCCTCCAGACACTCCAATCCACCGTCGACAACACTCTCAGACTGCTCGGCCGCGTGTCCAGCCGACACGGCGGTCTCCGGGAAAATGATCTCCTCCGACTAATACATGCCTTTGTCATTACAAAGGTAACTTACACACTCCCATACTTACACCTTCTCAGAAAGGAGACTGACAAGTTCAACACCCTCCTTCGTAAAATCTATAATTTCGCCCTAGGCCTCCCACTACGCGCGTCCACAGAACGGCTCATGCAGACCGGTACTTTCAACACACTCGACGAGCTCGTGGAAGCCCATCTCACCTCCCATCTCACCTCCCAACAAACCCGCCTTTCCAAATCGAAAACCGGACGACACATTCTCAACTCCTTAGGCATTTCTCCACCATCTCTCACTCACCCCAAACACACCATTCCACACCACATACACGCGAATTCACACATTCCACCACTCCCTAAAAACATGCACCCTATACATCACATCCCACGCAGGAGGCAAAGGGCCAAAGGCTCTACACAGAAAGCTCCCCAGTTCAACCGACGTGCTCTATGTCGACGCCACCGAATATAGCACTGGCTCCAAATATGCCCTCTCAGTAATAAATTCGCACGGCCAGTTAGCTACGGCCGCCTCTGTCTATGTTTCTTCTCCGGAGGAGGCGGCCACAGCCCTGGCTTTCGCTATTCCAAATTCCTCCGTCATTGTCAGCGACTCAAAAACAGTCATCAGCAATTTAGGAGCGGGCAGGGTGTCAAGGCAAGCCCTTTCCCTAACCCTCTCTCGCCCTCCCACACAAGACGTAGGCCTGATTTGGACCCCAGCACACGCGGGTCTTGCCGGCAACGAGGTGGCTCACGCCAGCGCTCGAGGATTAACGGACCGGGCGCGGGCATTAGGTGAGTCGCAAATCGTTGCTTTCGAGAGGCCGCTTTCCGCGCGAGATCGCCTTCTGACATACCACGACATCTGTGAACATTATACACTCGATCGTCTGACATTTCCGCTCTTGGCACGTAATTCTCCACGTAAACGCGAGATCCTGTGGCGGCAGCTTCAGACTCGCACGTTTCCCCCCTCTCACTTTCTACACGTCATTCACCCTTCTCTCTACCCTTCCCCGGTCTGCCGCTTCTGCTCAGCGCTCAAGGCCAATCTCGACCACATAATGTGGGGATGTCCTCAACACTCATTACCCCCTCCCCTTAATAATTTAATTACTAGTCAGGAGCAGGGGGGGGGGGGGGCTGCCTTGCGCAGCTCCAGGCCCGACGTTCAGGAGGCCATCCTGGGCTGGGCTGAGAGGGTAGCGGAGGACTACCTAGAGTAGACCCCTCCCCCCCTCTACCCCGCTGCCCCTTTCCTTGTAAAAAGGATAAATAAAGTTGTTACTACTGCTACTACTTTAGTGATAAAAATATCGCATTCTCACCCGAAAGGCGAATCATCGATAACGGTAGCAAAGTATTCGAGAACTACACGAAGTAAGCTTCATAGTTTAATTGGTCGCATAAATTGCAGCAGACAATCGCTTACCAATTACCGACGCTTACCAACGCACAAGCAACAATATACAAATCCTACTCGATGACCGCGAACACTTGCCGTCACAACGCTTGCTTAATGAAGAGCGCCGCAGCAGTAGCGAACGCTTCGTGCTGCCTCTCGCTTCAACGCGTCCCCGAAACTTGAAATTACGTGACCTGCAATACTAGGCGTGCGAGAACACGGTACACATGACACCCCCAGCCATCGCCGAGCCTTTGTATTTGTGTAACTTAGGCGAAAAGCTTGTGCACCACGACAGCGCTGTGGACCATACAGTAGTTAGCGTGCACAGCACTTAGTCGCTTGAATACATAGGACGCACACACATGCATACATACATACATACATACACACATACATACATACAAACATGCATACATACATACATACATACATACATACATACATACATATATACACACATACATACACACACACATACCTACATACATGCATACATACACACACACATACATACACAAACACACATGCATGCATGCATACATACATACATACATACATACATACATACATATATATATATACACACACATACATACATACATACATACATACATACATACATACATACATACATACATACATACTATATATATACACACACACATACATACATACATACATACATACATACATACATACATACATATATGCATACATACATACATACATACATACATACATACATACATACATGCATGCATACATACATACATACATACATACATACATACATACATACATACATACATACATACATACATACATACATACATACATACATACATACATACATACATACATACATACATACATAGCTAGACCCGCCGCGATGGCTTGGCGGCTATGGTGTTACACTGCTATACACGAGGTCGCGAGATCAAATCCTGGCCGCGGCGACCGCATTTTGATGGGGCGAAACGCGAAAACGCCCATATCCCGTACATTGGGGGCGCGTTAAAGATCCCCTGGTGGTGAAAATTATTTCGGAGTCCCCCACTACAGGATGCCTCATAATCAAATCATGGTTTCGGCACGTAAAAGCCCTCAATTTATACACAGATCGCCCCAAGAAATTGCGTGATGTTTCATGATGGAGCTGGAGGAGAATGCCCCTATTTGTGGAACTTAGGCGAAAAGCTTATGCATCACGACAGCGCTGTGGACCACACATCACTTAGCGTGCAGCTCTACCCGACGAAAATGGGGTGACAATGCCAAGTTACATCACCCACTCTACTCCGCAAGCTTGCCTTTTGAGATTTCTTACCTCCACGCCTGAAGCTAAAGCTCAAAGGAGAGCGTTTTCAAAACCTGGGGGAAACAATGAGCGAAACTACGGGCCCACTCAGGTTCATCAGTTTTGAACATTGTGTAAAACGGTGGGACGTGTGATGGGACAAACGGTGGGACATAGCGTCCGAGAGTGTGCTCTCTAAAGGCGATAAGAGTTTGCTGTAGAGGTGGATGAATATAAGCTTTTTCGAATGCGAATCGAATACAAATACTCAGTATCGAATTGAATATAGAATTGCCGCACAACGATGCATATACATATATACAGCACCAATACTTATTTGGTGTAATTAAGAACCACGCCTCTAATGGGTAGTGTAAAAAAGACAACATGAACAAATGATCAGTGCAAACACATAATCAATAATTACCATATTAAAAGCATGCATGAATAGCTTCTCCACAGTGTTTAAGTGCCTAATTGCAAACAAGTTTTACAAGAAAAAAATGGCTGTTGTATGACTTTAGCTTTGAACAAAAAAAAAAACGCTAAATAATTGTTTGTCAAAAGAAGGCCAGAAGTTGTGGAGGAAGAAAAGAAAAAGCTGCAAAAGGACTTGTGTGCCGTAGACCAACCTCAAAGAGGCCGTTGCAAGAAAAAATCACTGTGTCCAGCACAAAACATAAAAGGCCCTTCGCTCAACGTTCGCTCATTTTATAATGTCATTGTTAGTAAACCGCCATCTGTTAACATTCCAGGAAAACAACATGAATAGACTACAAAAAAAAAAACACACTAAATAACCTACTACAAGAAACACTCAGATTGCCATGCAGGCTTACGCCGCCATACCGAAAACTAAAGCTTGCATTATTCATTTTGTTTCTACATTGGTTCGAAAACTTTTGTTGTCGCCCTTATGATAGTTTGCGATACTTTTTGTAGCATAAGCAAAACAGTAACTAGATTTTACCATTCGATGGTAGCAAAACATTTTGTTAGTTTCAATTATTCGAAAATGCCGAACGATTCCTTTTAGAATGCTAATATGAATAGTTAGTGTGTAGTATTAGATACGGATTTGAACTGGGAAACAACGAATATTGAACCCACGAGCTTAAAACTGTGGCTACCGGTATTTCGTATGCGCCTGACAGCTAAATCGCACTGTTTGTTTTCCAGCAACACCCATACCGTATCCAGGCTATAGAACCACCCATTCTGCAAAAAAAGGTTTCCTTCCTTCATTCATTCATTCATTCATTCATTGAGTTCGAAAGTTTGTTCCAATTATGTATTTATGCTTGCGCGGCCCTATCCTGGATCATTCCTCCTTACTGAGCATGCGTCAAAGCCTTTGAAATCATCATCATTATTATCATCATCGTCATCAACTTCAGCGCAAACAATATTGCAGGTTAATCGGGCTGGTAACTATATCTGTAAGCTTGTTACAGTTTATGTTGACCCTGTGCACATCTCTACACGATTTCACGCCGAGCAGGAGGACTGTACCGCGCCTAGACCTGAAACCGGAATCGGACGTACCAACTTTTGCCTGAACCTCAGATTTTGGCAATTCCCGTACCGAATTATACATTCGCAGTGGTTGAACCTCCCATATGCACTAAAACCACGTTTAAACGGACAGCGGTTTGTGGATCGCTTACGTATCGCTGTGTTTACTGACTATACGAGTATACTCCGCGAGCCATTGTGAACCTTGCTGATACTAATTTCGCAAGATCTGCTTCGATCTCCAGGTGAAACTGCTATCTTTCACAACTCGCTGCCATAGAAATGTGGCTTTTGTGTCCTTAAACTAGTGATGTTAGTTCTTGACAGGAAAAAAACAGTAGAGAAAAAAAAACTAGAAGAAAAAGCCGGCAGATTTCACGCCCTGTGGGAATCGATGTTATGCGAAGCAGTGTGTGGGGCCTACTAAGTAAACGAAACGACAATGAGAGCGCCAAGACGTAGCCGACTGTTTCATAACCTACATGACACGCATGTCATGAGTCCTCAGCTGTCCCTTTAGCTACGCCTAAGAGACCTTAAGGCGAAAGCCCTAGTCATGCTCATGACTATGACTTCAACCATCAACCTTTAGCCCTTTCCTTCACTCAGTAACACATCCTAACTCATTCCATTGGTTTTTGCATGTTAGTCATTTTTCGCGAAGTCGTCATTTTTGCTGAGTCATGCTCATGACTATGACTTCTACCACCATCCTTTAGTGTTTTCTGCACTAGTACCCACGTCCAAAACCATTTCAGTGATTTTTGAGTGTTAATGTTTTCTCGCTCTCATTGTCATTTTTGCCGAGTCATGCTCATGACTATGGCTTCTACGACCATCCTTTAGTGTTTCCTTCCCGTAGTGCCCACGTCAGAATCAATTTCAGTGCTTATTGAGCGTTAATGTCTTTTGCTGAGTTAGTCATTTTGCCGAGTCATGCTCATGTCTATGCCTTCTACCATCATCCTTTAGTGTTTCCTTCACTTAGTACCCACGTCAGAACCCATTTCAGTGTTTTTTTTTTTGAGTGCTAATGTTTTTTCGCTGGGTCATCGTCATTTTAGGCGGCTGTTTCATGACCTACATGACACGCATGTCCTGATTCATGTTATGACAAAATGAATGTTGACATTGTTGAATGAATGTTGAATGTCATGAATGTGGACATTCATGTCATCAGCTATCATTGATGTTCGCATACACTCTTGTCATACTGTGGCAATTTTGTTAACTACAAAGTTAACCCGACGACCATGAGAACAGCAAGACGTAGGCTGCTAGATAGTTAGTTAGATAGATAGATAGATAGATAGATAGATAGATAGATAGATAGATAGGTACTGTCAAAGTGGCAAATGTTAGCCAAGAAATGCTTCGCATTTAAAAAACAAGGACGAGACGAGTATACAGGACCGACGCTAACGGTACTTCATGCTCACCAAGTGAACGCCAGAGCCACTGAGTATTCTCAAACATAGTAAACACCATGTCGTTTGCGTAGCAGAAGTCTCAAGCCAAGACAAGCTGCACTCTATGTAAATACTGTTACCACGAGAAAAAAGGAGTGCCAAGAGTGTTTGAGAGATATTTGTTGAGTGGTATCTTATCCAATACAAGCCTACGAAGACTGAGCATCAGTGACATAAAAAATTGTTTTGGCAAAAGGTTTTTCACAGAAGGTGCATTCGTAACTACAAAGACGTATGTATTTTGCTTGCCATTTTACATTTTTCACACTCGACATTTCCCCGATCGCTGTCATCATCCTTTTTAGTTTGGCTTCCTAACTCATAAATTTGACCTTTTGACAAACATCTTGGGTGTTTCATCTTCTGAAGAATTGTCGGTCTAAAGTTTGTGACAGTTGACGTGGCGCAGACATCAACTTTGTTTGCAGAATTTCATTTGACGTGAATACGTCGCAGTTCCGGAGTCAGAGAAAATCTTCTGCGTGCGTATGCACACAAAAACTCTTCGGCGAAGAAAAATCACATGTCTTGGCAATTCTGACAGAAAACTTATAGCGCTAATTCATCGCATTTATCTCACCCTCCGCACCTGCTCACTGCATCTCTGTAGATTTGCGTTTTTCTATGCTAAATTTTGAGCCAGTGTGGTGTTCCCTTCTTCATCTATCTTTCCACCAGCCTGGTTCTTGCCGAGTAAGGAGGGTCAACCTCGGACACTGTGTAATACGAAACTAGGCTGCTCCTGGGGAGGGTATAATCAAAAGGTGGCTGATTGCAAGACAAACGGTGATATTAAATGGGCCGATCCCGGAGGACTACCTAATCAAAGGTGATGACTTGGTGAGCCGATTCTGCTACCGATGTACGATATCTGTCTCCACGAAGGTTCTAATATGATTCGCAAAGCGAGCTGAAGCTGCAAGGAGTACAATCCTTATAATGCGTTGCAGTAGCTTCGGTGTAGCAGGTGGGCACATACTTCTTGCCCTTCAAACTGTGTTTGGAGTCGCTATCTCGCCGAGTAGACGTAGTCAGGTGTCGCTCACAAGGTGAGGTGAGGAGATGGAAAGCATGAAGAACGTTAGCATGACTAGGACGATCTCGCAGGTTGAACTTAACAGGAGGTCGCCGTGGTTGCGTGGTTCATGTGGTTAGCATGACTGATTGATCACGTGTTCGTCAGAGGTGTTGAAGCATCCAGCATTTATCGCCACATTTCACATTTCTGTACACGCACCTCTGCTCACAATGCTTCCTTCACTAGTAGCTAAATATGGATTTTTACAAATAGTGCATCCACAGGCGGCTTTGTATGCCCGTGCACAATTTCACACTCATTTGTACACCTTCCATCTTTTGCGCTGTATCTGCGTTCGTTTGTATTTGGTATGCCTCGCAGATGTCGTCCCCCGAAAGTGGGTTCCCCTATCTCTATGACTACCTACTGTAACACTGGATCGCTGCGTCCAAGTCGCACACCATGATGTCATGTAAAATAGTGTTTGCATTTACGCAGAAGGTGCAAAAAATTCCATGAGTTGCAAATAAAATACAGTTACACGCATCCTATGTCTGTCTGGGTATGATTAAATTGAAACAATTCAAGATAAGCTTCGCCAAACCTATATTCTTACAAGTGTGTCGGATCGACCGTTGAAACAACTGTGGGACGCTAGCTCAGCCTAATTAAATCATTTTCTTCGCAAGCTTCACAATTATCATTAGACTGTACAAAGAACATCCAGCAGCTTGCGAAACATAGCACACGACGTCTCTCCTTTCGCGGTATGAATCATATCAGTGAAGTGACAGAACGGTAGAACTGAAACTTCAAAGTCCAAAGAGCAACTGGGTTTGGGTTTCGCCGCGTAAGTACAATTTATCGCATCAGTTTCAAAAGTTTGCTTATCCTCTATCTTTCATAATTCAGAACAAGGTATTCCTTAAAAATTATTCACTTTCTCCGACCAAAACGAAATTTTACATCAGGTCCGGTAATTGTGGACAAAGAAGGACAGCGATTCAAATGGTCGCACTCCTGACCGCATGGAAAGGCGCAACACCCGTGAGCACTAGAAAGCCACACACAGAACAAAAAATAATGCGTCCCTACGAGATAAAAGAGGAAAATTTCTCACCCAAGGCAACGGCGAAAAAAGCAGTGGCGACGTAGAGCACATTCGGTTTCATCTGCAATGAATTAATATTCCGTTTGTAACTTCAGCAAGGGCGCCATGTTTACCTACAGCACGAACAAATCAGACTGCACACGTAGAAAGGACGACACCACTCGAGCGCTTACTAACGAATGACTTGTCTGTTGCTGGTACACCACATACAGATAACAAAAAAAAAAACAATTATGCGCAGACAAACAAAAGTGAAATGGGCTAGCAAAAAAAGCCCACAACACAACAACGCCCCACCGGAGACACGATTGCAAGGTCAGTCGCTAAATGCACTAAGAGATTGTTTTTCTTTTCTGTCTAGCGCTAATGGCGTGTCGCTTAAGCACGTGTCGCCACTTTTTCTTTTGGTCAGATAGTCCTCCGCTATAAGGCGGGGTTTTGCTTCCTTGTACCTCCACAGCACATGCACGCGTTTAATCGAATACGGGCCTCCAATCCCACGCTGAGCAATGCGATTCCAAATATGCCTGACCTGCGTTTCTCAATCTGGACAGATGTTCTTGTAATCTTTTATTAATGCATTCGCCCGTTTTGTCAGTGTAACACTTCCCGCAGGACATCGGGATCTCATAAATCACATTGTTTATGCACTCTACCGCACGGATATCGAACTGTTGTCCCATCTTGCAAGCGCTGCGCGCTGCTAAACTAGGCGCCTGGGCGCGGGATCGCACCGTCTGGCAGATCAAATCAAATCATCAAATCAAACATGTTTATTTGCAAGAAGAATACAAAATTTCCCTGCGGTAGGCTAACGCTAAAGGCGAAAAAGGTTGACGAGGTCCTGGCCCCGTGAACAACACAGTCTGCGACAGTTGACACGACACAACATACATTTCATCAAGTACACAGCACCTGCTTGTTCTCTACATCGGATCACATACGTATTTGTTTATACATGTGCATTCAACACGCCGTACATACATTACACATTGAAGAACAACCATTGAAATGGGATCGAAAAATGTTGTTTAATTATTGCGATTACCAGCGAAAATTCAACCAGAAAATATTCATTTAAAATATAGAAACCTAATTGGACAACATTTATGAATCGACTATGAGGTTAGTAGTGAGAAAGAACGATTGATAATGGCACTTGAGTTCCTTGGTTTGTAATGTAAGGTTAATGTTCGATTCATGGAGGTTTACAAATTGGACCATTGTATATTCAATGGCTTGCTTCCCATAGTTTCTGCGTGTTTTTTTAGTTTTTAGGCTAGAGCTTCTGAAGCCATATTTCGTGGATGCAGTGATTGGACTCCTAACGTGAACATTTTATTTTCAATATTTTCTACTAGGCGGTTTCTAACACTTATTAGAGCCTCTTCCGTAGTTTTGTTTTTTCGAAAACCATATTGATATGGTGATAATAGATTTTGTTTATCGAGATATTTCGTTCGGCGCTTATTTATACATCTTTCATGTATTTTTGAGAAGAGAGGTAGCATGAATACCGGTCGATAATTTGTTGATTCTCAAGTATGGACGCCTTTTTGGATAGGAGTAATTTTTGCCACTTTATCTTTCGCCAGGAAAGTTCCTGCCAGAAACGAAAAATTTATAAGATATGCTAATACAGGGCTAAGATACAAGATGGGACAGTCTAAACTGAAGCCACTTTTACGTCATCATAACCACTTGAAATATTGGTCGTAAGTTCTGTTATGTATCTGTGGTCCTCTTCTGGTGATACGTGTGACCCTAGAGAATTCATCTGCTTACCTAGTTCATTTTCACATTGCATTGTATCGTCATCACCGACAGCCACATTCACAAAGTACTGATTAATTGCATTTGCAAGCTCCCTGGCTTCTAAACTAATATTGTTAACTTTTATTTCGTTAGGTGTATTGCACGGTACTGTTCTTCTAGTTAAAGAATTGACCTGCTTCCATGTTTTTGCAGGATCTGACCTCATGCGTGAAAACATGACTTTATCATAGGCTATTTTTGCTTTTCTGTTGTGGCTATTTAACCTATTGCTAAATTTCCTGAACTCTCGCGTTATCGTAATATCTCTGCTCGTAATAAATCTGTGAAAAAGGGCGTTTTTTTGCTAGATTCTTTTCAAGAGGTCGCTATTTATCCAGGTTTTTCTATTTTTGTCCTTTCTCATTTTGAACTATCGAAGCGGAAAAGCAGCAATGAAGCATTCAACAAAGATCTCTAAAAAAGTGCCATATCCATTATCTGGATTTCTTGCACTTACACACCTGACCAGTCAGCTCATTTAATTAACTAGCAAACTTAAGCAGTAATTTGTCATTATTACTTTAATATCGCGGGAGATATGGACGTTTTTCTTTAAGGAACAAGTTTTGTGTACAGATATGAATAGGTAGGTGGTCACTAAGGCCTGAGCCCAATATGCCTGGGTTGTAGTAGTATTTGTTTAGGCTTGTCATACAGACGTCAATAGACGCGGAGTTATTGTGAGTAGCACGCGTAGGCTCTAAAGTAGCAGTTTCCCTTCCATATGATGCTATAAGGTTTTTAAGATCAAGCGCATATGAATCTTCACTCATCATATTAATCACCCATGATGAAATATGCTTTTTATGTCATTAAAACAATGCAGAAAATGTTCCAAATGGCTTAGAAAACAGCGCTTGTATCCAGTTGGGGGTCTGTATACTACAGTAAGCAGAAACGTAAGTAAGCAGAAAGATCATCAAGTATTTGAAAGTAATATTGCTGCTTCAGGTATATAGCTAACCCTCAGCCTCTTCCGGCTTGATGTAATCGTACTGCTGAATAATTGGTGAACTCGGGGGACATGTCAGTATAATGTCTCTGTAAACAGTATTGCATCAAAGTCTGCGTGAATAGAACTCTAAAATACATCAAGCTCTTCCTTCTTATTCTTAAGACTCCTTATCTTTTGATTTAGCATGGTAAAACTAGACCTAAAACAAGCATTACACTCATCGGTGTTGTTTCTTCCATTGACAAGAAAAAGTTTTTTTTTTCTCACTTTTTTTCCTCCTTTATTTTTCACTCGATGGGATCTTTGTCAGCAGTGCTTGTTATCCGCATTACATCAGGAGTTTTATCTTTACGAGCGTAAATTTCACTCCACTCAACGCATTTCCATTTTGCGGATTTCTTTTTTGTTTGCTATGGCTGCACTAAGGAGCTACTTGTCTTGTCGTGCCAGGTGCTCGTTAACATAGATGGCACTTTCTGCGCCCTTGTGACCTAGGTCAGTCGAAGCTATTTTCCATTTCTTTGATTTCGCGAGTAGCGCATTACGCTTTGTGCGTGAAATGAATCGGGCAGCAATGTTTCGTTGATTCTTTTTTGTCGTGGATACCCTGCGACAGATGTGGATATCCGTATCAGAGATTGGCTCCCCTACGAGCTTAACCATCTTTTTTACCACGACAGTTGAGTCAAGTTCCTCTGGTGCACCTTTTATTTCAAGATTGTTACTCCTTTGGTATTGCTCAAGTTCTTCAATTTTCTTTTCAAGCCGTTGGTTTGCGGTCTATAGTTTTTTGTTCTGGGAAAATAGGGTTTTTATTTCGGCTGTGGCTTGATGTCGGGTATAATTTCCTTCACTTTATCAAATGTATCACCGCAGAATTTTAAGCTTTCTTTCAGCGACCTTATCTCAGCACGTATTTCCCGTTGAAAATCAGGTTAGTGTCGAGACATCTTTCTTGTCACCCTCACCCATGACAAGAACTTCAGGTAACAAGTTTCAAAGTAAAGTCAGTTGTCCGGCAGCAGTGCAAGACAGCAAGGAAAAGTAGCACGGGGATACCCTTTGCTTACCTGCAAAAGATTGCAGATGTACCTTTAGTCACCCAATTGCTTCGTGCACCACTGCCGGACAGCACAGGAGATGAGAAATCCAGTGCTTATAAAGCCAACCGAGGATCAGCTGACAGCCTTCTACGCCGACTCTGGGATATCTCGTTCCGGTGATCAAGCGAGCTGTGACGAGGAGCCAGTTGCCGGTGCTCTGCAAGGAATTGCAGATGTACTCTTAGTCGCCCAATCGCTTCGTGCGTCGCTGACGGACTGCATAGGAAACCAGAATTCCAGCGCTTATAAAGCCAGCCGAGGATCAGCTGACAGCCTTCTGTGCCGACTCCGGGAATATCTCGTTCCTGTAATCAAGCGAGCTGTGACGAGGCGTCAGTTGCCGGTGCACTGCAGACCATGCGTCGACGAAGAGCAGTTTCGCTGTAGTTTCCCACCAAGGGACACTCGTTGAATTTCCTCGTGCTTACCTGCAAAGGATTGCAGATGTACTTTTAGTCGCCCAATCGCTTCGTGAACCGCTGCCGGACTGCTAGAGAATTTCCTGGGGTACGAAAATAATACTTGTACACCATATCAATTCGTCACATTCCGCGAAATTGCGGTCACTGATAGAGACAGAACT
>NC_051159.1:78417463-78446769 GCF_013339745.2 Dermacentor silvarum
TTCATGTTTGTGCTGTCAGCCTTGATGCTATGGTCGTCAATGTTCCCTTTTATGACAGCCTGAACAAGTCTGTAGATACTATTTTGGACGTTAGGACAGTGCGGTCGAAAGCCTAGTCATGATAGATTTGGCTAAAAGTTACAGCGAAACGCTTTGTGAACACTACAAAAGTTCAAAGAAAAGCTTGCATATGCTCTCCAGCGACGACAGCGACGACCTTCTAGTCATTGTCGGTGACTTCAGGAACAACTGACGTCATGGTATCAGGGAGGAGAGTTCACTTGCTCAAATGAAAGAACGAAAATGACATGTAAGTGATCTATATGACTCCGACGCAGGCTTTCATTTCCGCGATCGCTTGAGCGGGCAAGGCTTGTTAAGGAAGAGGATTGACAAAGGGCCCGCGACATTCTTCTTCTGGTTACTAGTTAATGATACTTACCCACTACGGCTACCTTGCCCCCACTGCGGTGCCTACCATCTTATTTATTTAGCACCTCGTCAGATGGCGCGCTCTGTGTGCAGCTTATTCAGTATCTTGCACCATAGCCATTTTCAAATGGTGTATCACGGTGCTGGACAGTTGTTGGCTGCAGGTTTTGAACACCACTCTTCAGTTAATACTGAGCAAAGGCTTCGGGTTCAGGAATAACCGGGAAGGAGTTTAATGACTGCTGTACATGCATACGGTGGCGTCTCGCGCTGCATCTACACAATAATTGTAACTGCAAGCATTACCAATACTTCGAAAAGGGCATCTATATTCTCGCTAGCTAAGGTATCGATCCGACTGGTACATTTGAATGCGAAAATATGCCCCATTATAAAAGTAACCGTGTAGGTGACTCTTATGTCCCATATTTATGTCGCCATTTATGTGTAAGTAGTAGGCTCGATTTTACTAGGCACACCGCCGCCATATTTACCTTAATGTTGCGGCGAATTTTGCTCCAAAAAAGGCTGCTTTATTTATCCCATCGTATAACTCACGATACCAAGGTACGTATACCGGAACTCAAGCAACCACTTTTCTTCCACTCTCCTTCCTCGCGCAGGAAGAATATGCGCCTATTGTTTTACACGTTTTAACAAGGCGTCGACGTAGCCTTTGCTCACAGTCCGATCTCCTCATCGCGCCCTATTTGACCAGGCATCGATCATGAGCGCAACGTAGCAACGAGTCCTCGCTTCAACGAAGAAGTTGTTAACCTCGAACTTCATCCTCTGAACAACCAGCTGAATTCATTACCATCGAGCTCTTACAAACTCAAAGAATGATGTTTTTTTTTCAACACGTTTACTAATCTTCTCAGAAAATGTAGTTTTGTCATCATACTTTTATTATTGCTAAGTTGTTCTTGTATGTTTGAAACGTTGTTCGCTGCTGTGTTCTAGTATTTATTTGAACGTGGTGTCTACTTGGTGACTGAATATTTGTTCTTTTTTGTTTTACTTCAAGCATCGCAACAACTGCTAGTTAGGCTATATTTTTACTCTATGCCCACCCTTTTGCTAATGTCTGTGTCTGAAACAGACAGTCTTTTTTTCACTTATTGGATAAATGCCCTTCTAATGCAGCAAAGGTAGCGAGTTGGGCTAGTTGGTTCGGTTTAAAACCGTAGATTTCAAGAACGAATACATTACGCGGCGAGATGCGACGGAACAACACATGCTAAGGCTTCCTCTTGGCCGTATAATGTTTCGGCTAGTGCAATGCAAAGTTTCGAAGGCAAGCCTACCGCTCTGCGTAAGCAGGTACGAAAGTCTAGATAGAAACTTACGATTTCTCTCTGTCTCATAGTCCGCGCCGTCACTGTTGGAGTCCAGCTGGGTTCCCGTCAATGAGTCCATTTCTTTGGACTCAATGATGGGCTTTATGTGGGCCCCTATCAGGGGCTATAGTGTAGAGTGTAGCTCTTACAGTGGAGTGGTTCCGCAATCCCAGGTGTCAGTAAGCGAGGGTGCAATGCTTGAGCGAGTTGTGAATAAGTGTGAATAAGTGATCGCTCTGGGTCATTCCTTGTAAGTATCCAGTGCGTCCGGGTATTTGCCTCATACTTTACACGCCGGCTAGCCAGGTCTTCTCAATGTGGTGCCGGATAGCATCGTTGTGTGTATGTGCTTGAGCCTGGTGGACTAGCATAGTGATCTCGCTAGCGGATTCCGCGATGAGTTTAGTGAAAGAAGTTCATTGTGTTTGCATTTCTTGAGCCGATTATAGGCTTTTTTATTCTCTGCTCTGAGGCAATATGTCTCTTCCCACTTCATGATTACTCGGTGTTAAAAGACGCAACCTGATTCTCGTTCATTGCCCTCTCTCTCCTGATGATCTGAGATCCACTACAGGAGAACCTGTAAAGTCAGGTGCTTGTGCATATTATTGTGAGTGTATCAGGGATATGATCAGGGAGCACATTTTTCGTAAAGGCATGTAACACTGCCTGACTACCCGAATGTATGTATGCGTATAGGCGAATGGCTTCTGCTATGACCTGAGTCTCCCTACGCGGCTGTAGGCGACTCCATTAATTTTCAGGCGCCGTATCTCGGCTTTAGAACAGCAAGTCAATCCGCTGTCACGAAACAGTACGAATGAGCTATCGCGCCTGAAATTTTAAGGAGTACTGACTCATGTTTTCAAAGTTGTAGAAATGCTACCGCATGTCTCTTGGACGTACAAGAATGGCACTCAAGAAATATGAGAGTGCGTTTATGATATTTTAATTTGATACTAATGCAGGTTTTCGAATTCCGTATCGGCGAATATCGAGATTATCGTGACGTCATGACAGCAAAATTTGCTTACGTCGAGTAGCAATAAGGCCGGTTAGGATGGCGTCATCCATGAAAACACGACCGAAGGACTTCACACACCACATAAAGCTGTGCTTGCGTGTGACAGCCACACAGATCGAAGGAGCCGAGTGAGTTCGTCAAACGAGTTACCTGTTTCGAAGTTCGGCTATATCGCAGTGTATCCGATACACAGCTGAAATCTCATATACAGCCAGTGCTCAGCGAATCCTTCGTCAAAGGACTGACCCAAAACCAATTTATTCAATGAATCGCAATAACGATACCGACCCGACCAATGACTCAAATATATCGTGGAGTTATAGTCTTTCGTGTCGCCGATATTGGTCAACGCCGTGCTTTGACTGGTGCGCTGGATAATAGTAGCTGAACAAAAGTTCTGTCTCTGTCTGGATAGCTGCGCTTGTATTTCTGATTGAAGTTACCAAAATTATCATACAGAGAGCTGCTGAAGTTGAAAACTACATGCAAGCGGCATGCGATATTGGTCTGGTATAGCTGATGTTACACATAGCGCAGCCGCCAAATTCGTGGTGGTTTCTGTTAGGTCCTCGAACGCAGGCTATATTGGCTCACATAGCATAGACCCTTTTCGCGGAGCAGTGTGCTCTAGAGGAATGAGATGGCGCTTTCGGCAGTTCAGCTTTGACTCAGCGAGCGCGCTACGAAACCCTTACCGCTTCTGCCCTGCTACTGTGGGTTCAGCTGGTGGAAATGTGACTAGGTGTCTGCTAACACAATGTGCACCATTCATGCTCCAAATGTGTAGCGGTAGAGGGAAGACGTGTGCAGTAGTTCGCTGCAAAAAAAATGTTCTTGGTATATTAGGGAATGGAATGAATCTGTGTGGCGAAGTTCACCAACCTCTGCTACAGCTGCCCGTGTTTCCGGAACTTCGATATGTACCACTTTCCTCGGAGATAAAAAATGGACTCATCCACCAGCGTTGTATGCCTAACCTCCAAAGAAAGGACTTCAACTCAGGAATATCGGCAAGTATTTGTACCGCTTATTGCCCAGTGACAAAGGGAATAGCACTGCTTCCTGGCAGAGTAAGTTTCTCGACAGTAATTTACACACATCCACCCCCATTCACGCGAAAACTTACGTCCACTTTATCACCAACCCTACAAGAATAAGTCAATGGGCACACACTTGAATCAATGCGCCGAAGCATGGGATACAGCATGGAGGAAGGAAACCCAGGAGAGGCCCCGGCCAGGATGGACGTATTGGAGAAGGTGTGGCGGAAGTCACGTGCTGTTTTTCGCAAAGGGGCACTATGACGGGTACCCCAAATGTCAACGTTGCCATAGCAACCGCGCTCCTGAAACTTTCGCTGCTGCTCTCGGTCTCCGAAAAGTGAGATAAGATTTTCCCACCGGTTGTCTTTTTCGCAGCACCTTTTGTTCGCAAGAAAAGCTGACTTAGGAGTGTGGTGTTTAAGCTTGAAAGTTGTGTTTGAGGTCTGTGAGTGTGAGTGTCCGCCAGCGACAGATACACTCAAGCAATCACGGCGCGGGTCTTCGTCGTCGTCTTCAACGTGCCACGGAAAAACACAGGAGCGCGTGTGCTTCACTAAAACTGCTACAGAAGTTTCGTAGGCATTGTTTTGACGCGCGTCAACAGCACACACTTCCGGCGGCTCGTAACAATGCAAGTTCAAAGTTCGCGCCCATCTGCTCCGGCAAGCTGCAGAAACCCTGATTGGAGGCGCAAAGGGAGATGGCACCCCAACATGGCTGCACATCCGGCTTCAAAAACGTGACGTCAGGGCCTCTCCTGTTTTGTTTCCTTCCTCCATGGGATACAGCGACTACACCGACAGCACCCCGTTGTTCAAAGCTGAGCGTTTCGTGCCGGTCCACAGAGTAATAGAGGGTCTAACAATAATGTGTATTTGCTACAAGCTATGGCAAAGTACAGCCCATCTACACTTTAAGCCTTGTGCGCATAAATAACAAATCTGTTGTAACTGAGCACATGCGCGAGTGATTACACAGAAAATAGTCAGATAGTGACCACACTGAGGAACTTTACTGAGTCAGAAACATGACAAGCCACTGCTTCAAAATGCTTGCCAAATAAAGGACGAATACTAAAACACACTGATCCTGATTTGATCTATAAGCGGAAAGTTTGGTCTGCTTGGAATATGCATTTCCATCCGCGCGTTTAGTATACGCACTGTGTACGCTGCTTGCGTCGTTTGGACAAGGCGTGATGAGCTCCCAAAGCGCTTACATGACCTCGAAGCTGTGACCAAAGCTTCGCGTCGACCACCCAGTCACCATCTACGATATCCGCCGAAGCAGAGTTTTGTTGAGCTGCACCAGCGTCAATGCGGATGCAACGGGTGCAGCTGAGGCAAGCAAAGGAAACGTCACCACGCTCTCAAACATGGCGGCGCTCACGGGAATATCGTGAAAAGAGTCTGTTACAGCACTGTGTGTTGCCGAATAAACACGCTGACTAATTTCACTAAAACAATGTCTGCGTCATTTTTAAGGGCAGAAACCAGCGGTAGGCATCTAAATTGGTGGTCTACACAATGTGGAACTCCTCAACTCACTGATAGCGATATCATCGACGCATTCGCGAGAAAACCACGCTATAAAACCCTTCTTATAGGCACAGACGGTCTCTTTACAAAGTGGTTGTGTGCGCGAAGGGCTAACACGAATTATAGAAGTAGACCGCGGTCGGTGGTTAGGCGTACGCCCCTTTTGTATCCGTTCTCGACGGCGTCCGATGACACGCCCCAACGTTTCTCAGAATGATGTCGCACTATGAATATCTGCAAATTAATGTGGTTTGCTACGTTTTAGTATTCTTAGATGTATATTTGCGTGCTTTCACCATATGTAAAGCTAACTACAAGCGGCGATTGATATCAGCTGGTGGTGATGTAAACAGCCGTGTTCTGGTGCTGCAATTTTGATTGATATTCTTCTCGGGAAACTAATCTAATACAGAAATTCTTGAGCTACCAATTTATTGTAGCAAGCATGATAAGCGCTTTGGAGGATCCAAGCAGTGAGCAGCACATTAAAAAAGGGAGCAATAAGCTCCTGAACATTAGCGACAGCGTGATAGAATGCAGAGCAAAGAAAAGGCATACGGGAACAGTATAGTAGGCGACACAGTGAACACCGAAATGTCATGATTTTCCGCTCACACTCGTTATCCGCTCTTTACAATGACGTCACAATGCATCCTCTCATCTGCAGACAAACCGAAATTCGTTCGTAGAAAAAAACAACTAAATTCTGTAGAACGCTCTGATCTATGTGAGGGTTTTCTTTCCCGAGATTTTGAGGGCTTGAATCTTCAGTTAGCACAAAAAACAAGCAAAAAATGTCATTGGAATGTTCTGTTAATCGAAGTACCCAGAAAAATATTCTCACCTTAAGCTTGAAGTTTCAAAGAAAGATATCATCGGTTAGTCTTGCTCATTCAAACGAACTTCTACTCCTATATATGCCCAAATGGACAACTCAATGAGCCCTTCGATTTCTAAGACTGCGTGCATTCCGTAACTCCACGTGTTTCGCCCTATAAATAATTTCTCAATTAACGACAGAATTTCTAAAAGTCAAAACGCAAGGATGTATTCGTACAGTTCGTAACACTGATTTTAAGAACAACTAATTTTATTGCACAAGACTTGCGTAACTTGCTCTCTGCACGTGGGACCTTCTTACGACTTGACAAGAACTTTATTTGAGTCCTGAGGAACTGAGACCTTCTTACGAATGAAAACATTTAAAGAATATCACTGATCGGTGCTTCGAAAAATGCGCTTCCAGTGTCTCAATTTTTATGCTTGAATGTTTAGTCAATCTGTGCATCATCAACAAAGAAAGTACAGCAAAATACACTTTTCTACACGTTATGCGAAGAAGCTATGTTAGTTCTTATAGTGTACACAAAACTTCACTTAGATACGTACACAATATCGCGTGTTTGGTTTCAAATATTTGCCAAAGAAGCCAACAAGCTTAAAGGGGCTCTGAGCCACTTTTTATCGAAGCCGAGACCTGCACTTTAAGTTAAAATAGACTATTTCAGAAATACTTTGGTGCAAAAAGTGCCTCAATACGTTCAGCAAGAACGGAGTTATTGGCAACCAGAGGTCGCTTTTATTCACGAAATAAAAAATGATGCTGTGCTCTCTCACAGTCCTCAATAATCCCTGCTCTTTCTGTCGGCAACAAAATGTGCCTATGTGGAACTCTTTAAGCATTCTTATGTCACTAGGAAGTTAGCACTGGCAAGCTTTTGCACACGAGTTGTCTGCGTTTTTATGCAGTCTGGTTGCAGACTTCGGCATGAGCCGAAGTCTGTGTTGATCTGATGACGTGGTGTTCAATTTTTCCCATTCGTAAAATGAAGCGTAAAGCAACGTAATTCAATTGTTGACGCTCCTCGTAGCTAATACGTCTAGGTGAATTTTTCCAGGATATTTAGCCTTCAGCATTGTAATCCATAAAGGAAGCAGGCTACACTCCATCTATTCAATTTAAATATTTAATGTAATTCATCAACATGGTCGATGACAAGCTGCTAGCAAACTTCGATAAAATGTTATCTCCTGGAAGTGTAGTGGGATATGGGACTAGTTAAGTGGATTCAGTAGAAATACCAGCTGTAACAGAGGCATTGAGTAATCAAGGAGTACATGAGGCATATCTACAAATATTCTACAGATTCCACAGCTACATTGGTTCTCCACAAGAAAAGTAGAAAGTTACCTATCAAGAAAGGGGTCACAATCTCTCCGATGCTATTCACACTGCATGCTTAGAAGTATTCAAGCTCTTTGACTGGGAAGGCTTACGAGTGAGGATCAACGGCGAATACCTCAGCAACCTCCGGTTTGCAGATCCGGTTGTATTATTCAGCAACAATGGGGACGAATTACAACAAATGATTGAGGGCCTTAACCGAGAAAGTGTAAGAGTGGGGTTGAAGATTAATATGCAGAAGGCAAAGGCAATGTTCAATAGCCTGGCAAGGGAACAAGAATTCAGGATCGCCAAGCCTCTAGAGTCTGTAAGGGAGTACGTTTATCTAGATGAATAACTCACACGGGATCCTGATCACGAGAAGGAAATTTACAGAAGAATCAAATTGGGTTGGAGTGCATACGGGAGGCATCGCCAAATCCTGACTGGGAGCTTACCACTGTCGTTGAAAAGGACAGTGTACAATCATTCCACTCAACCAGTGCTAACATAAGCGGCAGAAACTTGGGGCTTAACAAAGAAGCTCGAGAAAAAGTTAAGGACCGCTCAACGAGCGATGGAACGAAACATGTTAGGCCTAACTTTAAGAGACAGGAATAGAGCGGTGTGGATCAGAGAACAAACGGGGATTGCCGACATTCTAATTGACATTAAGAGAAAGAAATGAACCTGGGCAGGCCATGTAATGCGTAGGACGGATAACCGGTGGACCATTAGAGTTGCAGAGTGGAAGCAAGAGAATGGAAGCGCGGTCGAGGACGGCAGAAAACTGGTAGGGGTGATGAAGTTCGGAAATTTGCAGGTGCAAGTTGGAATCAGCTAGTACAAGACAGCCGTAATTGGAGATCGCAGGGAGAGGCCATCGTCCTGCAGTGGACATAAATATAGGCTGATGATGATGATGAATTGGATGTTGTCTTCAGCGATATACCAAAAGGCTGCTGCACTATATGATCATGCATTCTAGATTATGAAGGCAGCGTCAGAAGATTACAAGACGCATGTATAGTCAGCGCCTAACCGTAAAGAATTGCATTGAAGGGATAAAGAAGAAGAAAGAATAAAGAAGAAGAAGGAAGAAGGAAGAAGAAGAAGTGCGCTGAGCACAAGAATTCCATTTTTAAATTTTTACCTACACAGAGCTGGTCTGGTTCCCTCACCTAACTGTCCCTATTGTGGACAACATGAAACATTAGATCACTTTCTCATGGCCTGTCAAAGATATTCTGAATTGCGAAAAAGAACCTTAGAAACACCGTTCCGCCTTCTTAGATTAGAATTAAATGTTCAAAATTTACTATCATTGGGGGCCTCTACCCTTGGGCACAGCGACGGGAAGGTTGTAGATGCCATCCAGAATTACATTACAGGGTCAGAAAGATTTAGATGAGAAAATCACGGCTTAGGGTACCGAAATATTTTTACAAATTTGATTACTTGCTATCTACTTCTTTTTTTAATTCATCATTTACTCCTTATTCTATTCAAGTGATTTGATATATTCTAATTATTCATTCTCAGATGCGTATATATTCCCACATTTATGTTTGTTTTGATTTATACATCTCCATTCTGATTGGTATTTCAAACTACCCGGTTCTTGGCCAATCCCCCAGAGTGGGTATGTGCCAGTAACTTCAAGGCTGTACATCTACATCTACAAGCAGCGGCGGGCCGCTGCTCGCTCAGTTGCTACCAGATGACGAACGAATCAGACGTCCGGGTCCGGGGTCGTTATTTGCTGCATGTGACATTTGCAAACTTGATTAGTCATCGTTGATGCTTCAACGGCGCGAAAGATTGTGCTGTCTATGATTATTGCAGGAATGTATGCAAAAAGAAGGAAGGAGGCGATAGCCATTGTTATAATCTTGTTTAGCTCCTGTTTCATAAATCTGCAGTGACATAATTGCCACCCAATGAAACGAAAGATAACTAATAATTATTTTCAGAATGTGTACAGGCAATGAACATTTGCAATCCCCTTTTATAACGATCAATTTGAATACGTTGCTTCGATTGCTGCAAATGTAAAGCATATTACACGAGGCCTCATAAAATAAATTATGCATTAACGCAAGAAACATCTTACTTACCGCCATTAGCAAGTGAGTTCAGTTATACGAATACACGAAAACAGCCTTGTGTGATCCCTGCATTGTCAGCGAAGAATTTCGACTTCCAAAAGTTAGTGTACTTGTAAATGGGGCATAGCGCAAAGCTTCTTGAGAGATTAACGAAAATGCTTCACCATTCGGGTGAAACTTCGACAATATTTAATAGCACGTCGCAGCATATGAGCAGCCAGTGTCTGCAGAAGGCGCCAGTACCTTTTTACATACATTTAAATTAAAAAATGTCGCAGTTTCACCCGAAAGGTGATGCTTCACCTTTCGGGTGAATTGCGATAGCAAATAAGTAGAGAGCTATAGTAAGGATAGTAGTTTTACCAGCTGTATGAACTTGGAAATGCAGCAGCACCAGCAACGCGCAGAACTGTTTTTGACGCCGTCGGCGTTTTGCCCGCGTTCTCACCGAACGCGCGCGGCGTTGGTGACTGTTGCCGGTGCCCCTGGGGGCGGCTCGGAGGTTTTAGACGAGATCAGAACAGAACAGAACAGAAAGATCAGAATGGGACACACGTCAAGCAGCGTCGGACGTCTTTACCACGTTCTCGCCTCGCCACGTTTTTATATAAATACGCATTTAGTGCTACAGCTAAACGACGCCTTCCCTCCCTCCCTCCCGTACGGACGGACGGACGGACGAACGGATGGACAAGAAACTTTATTTTGACCTAAGGGACTACTTTGTCGTAGTCGCGGGCCGCACCTGCACTGGGGGCGGAAGACCGTGATCTTCAGGCCTTTCGCAGGCCCTTTGGACAGCCCGAAGCTAGACTTGAAGGTCGTCGCTCTTGACGGCTTTTTCCCAGTCTTCTTACCTGTTGAAAGGGGAGTGGTGCAGTGCAGAACATTGCCACAGTATGTGGTTAAAGGTGGACTTTTCCTCGCCGCAGGCGGGGCACAAATATTATCTATATACAAGCTGCGAGAACACGCAATATCGCTAATAGGTGCACGTGGCAAGCCGCTGACTCTTCTTCCTTTGGTCATCGAGTTCGGCATCCTTGCCGGCATAATTGAGATAGAGAAGAAACTTTTATTCAATGTTCTTTTGTTTAATGTTCAAGATTATTCTCATGGGGGCGCCCTAGTCGAGAGCCTCACTGGCCTGAGCCACCCGTCCAACATTTTGGACGTAATTGAACTGTGCCGTGGCAACACAAAGCCCGTGCAACTTATTTTTCTCTAGAGAGGTAAGAAAGGTCCATATATTTAGGGGCTAAGTGCTGTTTCTTGTCACCAACTTGAAGTGTCACCAAGTTCCCACATAAATGTAAAGGGGCCCTGAACCACCTTTTATCGAAATTGTGAAATGCATTTGAACTTAAAATAGACTATACAAGAAATTCTTTGCAGCAAGAAGTACTTTATTGCGTTCAACAGAAGCGAAGTCATTGGCAATCAAAGATCACCGTTGATCCCATCCGCGGTGCTCGCGCTCCTTCTCCAATGCATTTCACTGCGAAGGCTTCGGCGTAGCGTGGCGTGCCCACAACGTTTCGCCTACTAAACGTCATCGTGGCGCGCAGTTCAAGTTTGATTTTGAATGTTCGCGTAGACGTCACTTTTCTTCCCCGGGATCCGTCTACGTCCTCCTTTGCTGACTTGGTCTCCCCCTGTCCGTTAACAGCATACTCAGAGATACTACAGCATCTGCGCCTTGAGAGGCAGACACTGCCGGGGCCTGCTAGGGGTCTTAATAAATGAGAAGAGTCTCACCTCCGTCGGCTACAAACTGTGTCATTTAATAATCTATCTAGGCTTTCCGACATGGAGCCCGAGTCTTTTTCGGCGCAGTGCCAATTTTGTGGCTAAAAGGCAGACTTATACCATATGGTATGGACTTGTCAGAAAAATAGCAGTATTGCCATAATAAATCAGCCAACGTGGGAGGACTGGGAGGCGGCCCTGTCTAGATCGGACCTCGAGGAGCAACGAACCCTCATCGAAAGAGCATGGGCAGCGGCTTTTGCCAACGGTGTCCCGGACTGGGGACCTGACCATGTCTTCCCGTCACCCAAGGTTTACTTTCTTATTTATCAATAAAAGTTTTTATCATCATCAACATTCTGGCGCCCAGGACGCGCCAAGCGTGGTTGTCCTCAGTGAGCGGACACGTCGCGGCACCCCGCGGAGGCCGCGGTATCTACGCTACATAGCCGACTGCAGCTACAGGCAACAGTAGTGCGTATGCGCAGCGTTTGCTTTGTGCACGACAGGGCTTCAGTGCGCACTCTTGTTCATATTCTCCTTTCTGGTGTGGTGCGGTCCGGCTTTGTCTTCAACAAGCTTGACCGACGGATAGTACCCACATCCAACTTGCGCATTTTGAAGCGCTGTCAATAGCTCAGTACGAAGCGAAGTCTGCCAAGGTGTCTAGCAAGGAGCCGTCAGGAGCAAGTGCGCGCAGGAAAGCGTGCGTGTCGTCTGACCTTGAGTTTCGCGTGGTTAGAGGTAGTTGAGGGTTCAAAGCTAGTCTAAACTATGGTGAGACCCGACGGCTAGGGCACCAAAAAACAGTCCGGCCAAAGGTTAGGTTCTACGCGGGCGGCCGCGGCCGAGCGTGAGCAGACGCCAGTCGGCTTCTTCCGGAAGTAGGTAATTATTATCGAAATTCGAAAGCAGATTTTTACTTACTTCAGCCTGTTTATTAGACTGCGTCAATAAATATACACAGCTGAAGAAGCGCACTGCTCCAAAAACCCTTCTTGTTTTATGTCAGCTGTTGGCCAATAGCAGCCGCGTATCGGAATATGCTATATGACGAAACATAGCGCCCGAAGAGCGTGAGGAGAAGGCTTCTGTTAAAAAGAGGGTGTTTCAGAAAAATGTGACTTCACGCTCCGCTTGCGAACTCCACGCGCCGCGCGACTGCAATATTTGGCTGAGATGTTCACAGCGCGTATGCTATCCGCGAACTGTGTTTTTTTTTCACAAAGGCTGAGGGGTAGGTTCAGGACCCCTTTAATGGAAATTAACCGTGTTTGTACTAAGTCACATTTAACATGCGGCTTTGTCTTTGCTATACACGGCTATTTTGTTTTAAATGCGAAGCATTTCTTGGTAAACATTTGTCACTTTGAGATTATCTATCTATCTATCTATCTATCTATCTATCTATCTATCTATCTATCTATCTATCTATCTATCTATCTATCTATCTATCTATCTATCTATCTATCTATCTATTATCTATCTATCTATCTAACCGCCTACGTCTTGGTGCTCTCATGGTCGTTTCGTTAACTTGGTATGTACCAAAATTGGCACAGTATGACAAGAGTGTATGACGAACATAGATGATAGGTCATGACATGAGTGAGTGAGTGAAATAACTATTATTAGAGGTCCGGCGAGGACGCGAACGCGGTCATGACATGAATGACATGACATGTGGGTCATGAAGCAGCCGCGTATCTTTTGGTGCTCTCATGGTCGTTTTGTTAACTTGGTAGGTACCAAAATTGGCATAGTATGAGAAGAGCCTATGAAGAACCTAAATGATATGTCATGACATGAATATCATGACATGTGTGTCATGTAGGTCATGGAATAGCCCCCTACGCCTTGGTGCTCTCAGGGTCGTTTCCTTCACTTGGTGTGTACTAAAATTGTCATAGTGTGACAAGAGTGTAGGACGAACATAAATGATAGGTCATGAAATGAATATCATGACATGCGTGTCATGTACGTCATCAAATACATGCCAAGGTGACATCGTGATGCCGTGGTGGTCGTTTCATTACCTTGATAAATACCAGAATGTGCATCACGTCACGTCCGCTTATGACTAACATAAATGACAAGTCGAGACATGAATGTTCATGACATGCATGTCATATATCATGACAGGAATGTCACTAATGACGAGCGATATGCCGTGAACCGGTCGAATGTGCATATATCAGAATGTGCATGCATGACAAGCACACGGTAATGAATGACACATCATGACATGTCATGAATGACATGACACACATGTCGTGTCATGGCATGAATGACAAACGACAATATGTCTTAACAACAACTTCATTAGCTGGGGTGTATCACAGCGTAAGCTGTTATGGGCTCATTGAAATAGTCGATTGTGGTGGCGATGTCCGCCGCCGCTGCGGGTGTTCGTCGCAACTATCGCGCATGACAGTCTGTGGTACAAAACTCTCGACCTTCGGAAGTATGCAGGTACTCGAACCACGAACCTTCAAAGCATGTAGGCATCGAACACTCGACCTGCATAGCATACAGGAAATTGAACCTCGACGCTTCGAAGTGTGTGGTGTATAGAACCTTCGACCTCCAAAGTATGCAGACTCGAACGCCGAACCTTCAAAGCACGTAGGGTATCAAGCCCTCGACCTCCGGAGTGCTGTAGGGACTCGAACCCTGTGTATATCTCTTCTCCATGTATGTGCGCGCAGAAATAAAATTGGTACAATATGCATACGTATCAATATGTATGCTGTCATTTTACAGACGTACACTCGCGTCACGCACAAAACTGCACTATTCACACAAACGCGTCCGTCCGCCTCATACCGCTTGGCTGAACGTCAAGGGATGTGGCATGGCCAGCTCCCCACACACTGCTTCACATAACATTGATTCCCACACGGCGTGGGATATGCTGACTTTATTCTTTTCGACGTTTGTGAAAACGTTGCTTTAAACTCTATAGCTTATTCAGAAAGGTTTGAAAAAATATATAAAAACATTGCATGTATGTACTTAAGGAAAAATGCTTATAAATAGAGTTGGGCCGTTTTATCTTTAATTTAGCAGTATTCGGCATACTTTTCTTGTTTCTTATTTACACCTGACTTTTCGGGTCTTCTTTTTTTCAGATATTTTACTTTTTTCAAATAATCTTTTATTGTTTTTTTTAGTGAATATGTTGTTTAATAATTTTGAAACGTACTGCATGACTGCAAATACTGATTCTTAATGCTATAGTTTCATCCAACACACACAAAAACAAATTTTTCTAGAAGTACAGCAAGGCAAGAACAACACAAGGCTATCTGACAGTGCGGGAATTAAGATTAAGTTCATTTGGTATTCGAACACGAATAGAATGAAACTATTCGTAACATTATGCGGCTACAGGCCTCACACAAATAATGCATCAAAATTTTTCATTGCCATCCCTCTTGATCACCAGTGAACTTCACTGTTCATGCACCACAGTGGCCACCGCGGCAAGATTGCAAGGACCCGAGCCGGGGCTCCCCCGATCGCGCCATGCACCCCTCTCCCACCCCTTCTTGTTTTCGTCGAAGCGACAGACAAAAGAGACAAAAATGCGAGATAAGTAAATACTTTTGGGGGGCAGGGCTAACACGTGATCCTAACATGCCAGGCGGAGCCCACGTTGGCTCGCCACTGTTTCATAACTCTCTAGTAAAATTACTTTTCACCGACCTGTTCTTGGTCTAAGCCGAGTTGCTTGCAAAAATTCGCCGTAATTAAAGTTATGATTTTTATGCTTATCTTCGCTGGTTCGGTGAGGTGGTTGTTGCTGCTTATACGTTGGTCGTTGTCACGACGCATATATTCGCTGATATGCATACGAAGGTGCTGTAGGTCTTGCACACTTGGCTGGTACCGGACATAGTGCCCAAGATTTAGTGCTAACTGAGGCGGCCCGGACCCCAAAGTGATGCACCTCAGCGCGGATGTGAGCTGTAATCCAAATACGACGTCCTCGTCATTCTGCCGTAGTCATTCCAGTCTAGCCCTGCCACTGACGTCAAGCCGCCATAGTCTCGCCGGCGTCGTCCATCCACTGTAATCATCGCGTTTCGTTGTGCCATCAGCTTCACTCCAGCACCCGTTCCCGTCTTCGCCATACCGTTGTCCATCGCCGTCATACCTTCGTCGTCATACGCGGGATTCGTATGTTTGAGTCCTTCAAGTTTATGTTGCGCAAGGCGTTACGCAAGTAAAATATATCCAACTTGGTCGCGTGGTCTGTTTTTCAAATGGTGCTAAAAAAGCAACATTCTATGGAAACAGCAGTGAACGTTTGGCTTAAACCGATTTCTATAGCACGTGTAATCAGCAGTTTTTTTTTTTTTCAATTGAACCCATAACACGCTGAACCCGGCCTACTTCGAATCTACGATTGGTTGTTATGTTGCACCTGAAATAGCTAGCCCTCTTGCGAGATCATCAAACAGCGCGTGTTCCATGCGGTTTTCACTATTGTCGGTACAGTAGTGGTGGTCCAAAGAAACGAACCCTTGCCCAAAGCGACATAATATGCTTTGTGTACATGATAAATATGTATAAGTTGAAGTTAATCCAGTGTAACTGCACTGCGTAGTTCATCGTAGCTCCGGCGTCGCTTCGGGACGTAACTATAAACACAATCAATCAATCAATCATCAATCTCTCAATCAATACACCAATTATTTATTTAATAAAACAATCAACCAGTCAATCACGGATGAAGAACTTGTAATTCCCTCTGTTTTGTTTCCCGCACTGACAGCTTGTTGCCGTTTTGCTCATTTTGTATGTTCAGTCGTCCGGAGTAAAATTGTGATTCAAAAAGCAATATAGCACAATATTTATTCATGAGAGAAACAAAGTGATTTGAAAATTTCAGCTCTCGTTAGCTAAAACGTTTCTTCGCAAACACTGACGTTGGTGCCGAGAGGCCAGATAGCCTTATATTACATATAAAGTTGTCGCCATATTAACAGTAATTTATTTGTTTTGAAGGGGTCATGCCTTTATCTTCGGCTGCTGGAGTGGTGCGCATCGCAGTGTTGTTGACTATTTGCGCTGTGCTGAGCACACCAGCTGAAGTTTTTTCTGTTTGAGAACTACTGGTCACATTTCTGGTTGATACTTCGCGTGTTGTAGTAACATCTGCACCAGTTGAAGTTTCTTCTCTTTGAGAACTACTGCTTGAATTTTTGTTTGATACTTCACGTGTTGCAGTAACATCCACGAGAGTAGAAGGTTTTTCTGCTTGAGAACTACTGGTCGCATTTTCGGTTGATACTTCGCGTGTTGTAGTAACATCTGCACCAGTTGAAGTTTCTTCTGTATGAGAACTAGTGGTCGCATGTTCATTTGATATCTCGTGTGTTGTAGTAATATCCGCACAAGTTGAAGGTTTTTCTGCTTGAACACTATTGGTATCATTTTTGGTGGATACTTCGCTTGTTTTAGTAACATCCGCACCAGTTGAAGTGTTTTCTCTTTGAGAACTACTGGTCACAATTTTAGTTGATACTTCGCGGGTTGTAATTAAATCTGCATCAGTTGAAGTTTCTTCTCTTGAAGAACTACTAGTCGCAGTTTTGGTTGATGGTTCGCGTGTTGTAGTAGCATCCGCACCAGTTAAAGTTTGTTCCGTTTGCGAACTACTTGTCTCATTTCTTGTTGATAATTCGCGTGTTTTAGTAACATCGGCAACAGTCGAAGCTTTGTCTGTTTGAGAACTTCTGGCTACATTTATGGTTGATACTTCGCGTGTTGTAGTAGTATCCGCACTAGTTGAAGTTTCTTCTGTTTGAAAGCTACTGGCCACATTTTCGGTTGATAATTCGCGAGTTTCAGTAACATCCACACCATTTGAAGGTTTTTTTGTTTGAGAACTACTGGTTGCATTTTTGATTGATACTTCACGTGTTGTAGTAACGTCGGCACCAGTTGAAGTTTCTTCTGTTTGAGAACTACTGGTCGAATTTTTGTTTGGTACTTCGCGTGTTACAGTAACATCTGCACCAGTTGAAGTTTCTTCTTTTACTTCGCGTGTTGTAGTAACATGCGGCGCGTCAGTTGAGCTCATGTGTGTCTTATTTCGCCAGAGTTCCTTAAAGCGACTGGCAGACAGCTCGCAAGACTTTTTCAATGCTTTCTGAATTTTCGCTGTGACATTTCCCTTAGCGTATTCCTCAAATTTTCTTCGAGCCTTTTCGAAATAGGACACTCGTGATGGCCTGATCATTAGGCCCAGTTCACTCACATTCACAGTGCAAGCAACTTCTCCTTGATCTGTAATATAAAAAAGAAACATCAATATTTTTAACGCAATAACATATTATATGCATTATAACACATGCATATTATGCTTGGAAACTACTGACATCATGCTGCCTTCCTGCAGTAGAGCGGTCACGTTAACTATTACATTATTTCAGCCTAAAATAAAGCAATGTGCCCCTAAATGTTTGTTTTATCGTTGGGGACCCACGTGGGATAATTTAAAGGAGTCGCTCGTCACCGCAATACATGTGCCGAACAGCCAGACCATTAGCAGGCACTCGGTGTAGGTTGGTAAGTAGGTATGCATGTAGGTTCCTGTCTTGGATCATTTCTGGTGTCTTTAATAAAAAGTTGAGGTTTCGCCCGAAAGACGAAGCATCGAATTTCGATAACAAATCAGTAGGCAGCTATGCGCAGCAAGGATAGCAGTTTTATTTGCCGTAATAACTTGGAAATATCCGCTTACTAACTAAATTAGCAAGCATGGTGTCAGCGCGCACAAGCAAACATGAACACATCGCACCCGATGACCGCAGAAACACGCGGTCAAACCGCCGGAGTGAGGAAGCGCGGCAGCAGCGAGATAATTGACCTTCGTGCGGCGTCTCGGATCAACACAAACTAAAGGCTCATTCACACCGGCGACTTGAGGAGGTCGCGCGACCATTTGCGACTCGCGAACAAAAAGCGACCGAAGGCGACTGATGTTCACACCTGCAAGCCCGGCTGAGCGCGACCTGCAAGTCGCAATTCCGGACATTCTCGTTCTTAAGCGAGAAGTCTAGGGATCTACGCAGTTATAGCGCGCACTTCGCTGGCACTGTGTAAATTGGTTTCGCGCTCCGGCAACAGCCATGGAATTGGATTCGAGCGATGGCTGGATTTTGATTCGAGCGAACAGGAAGACACCGTCCCTGTGCTGATGTGCTCCGCCGGGGTGTCAGCTGTGGCAGCGCGGAAGCCTCCGAAGAAAACGCGACGCTCGTGGGTGCGCCCGTGCCTCCGCTCGTGTGAAGTGACCGGCCACGTACGCAAGTCGCCTCCTGCCCGAACTTTGTGCGCATGACAACGAGTATTATCGAGAGAGAGCAAGTTGTAATTTCTGGTTCGCATTGCGTGTTATTCGGTGCATAATATTAAAGCAAAGCTGTTCACCCGCTGTTCACCTTTGGGTGGCGTGCTCATCCAACGAACGGCAGCTGGAAAAAGGGTTTGTGTTGTGCTTTCTTTTTCTGCTGTTTAGCTTCCAGCGAATGCGACCGCGTACTTTCGACACGTTGCTGCAACTGCTGCGTCCCAGAATCACAAGACAAGACACCAATTACCGGCCTGTAGCCTGCATATCGGGACGCGGACATTGCATTTGGCGTGGACGACGACACACATCACTTTCGGCGCGGCGCTGATTGGTTGAGCAGCTTTGCGACCACGGTCACGCGACTGAAAAATCGCGCAGTGAGCGACTGGCCCAAAATGGTCAATTTTTGAGAAAAGCGACCATTTGCGACCATTTGCGACTGGTCGCTTTGCGACCAACTTGGTCGCGCGACCACTGTCAGTCGCCGGTGTGAATGAACCTTAAGTCGTAAAAACACAGTGCACGGCGAACTGTGCCCCTGTCACAGATGGCTTTCCAGATACAGCGGCCCGGGCGGGCTCGCGCGGCCGCCCGGAGCAGCTTTTGCGACTATGCTATCGGAACGGCTATTCTATAGCCGTATGGCATGTGGAAGAGCCGGCGAGTTATATGCGTCAGTATTACTGCAAACGCGTGTCAAGCTTAGGTTATTGTGAAGTCTACGTGACGTGTACGGTGACGTTTCCATGCCTAAAATATTTCGGTCAAACGGATACACATATTTATGAAAAAATTTATGGATACACGTATTTATAAATACACATATTTATGAAAAAAAATGGATACACGTATTTACGTTCAGGAGCCCTGAACCATTTTTTATTGTAGCGGAGAAAGACATTTGAAGTGAAAACAGGCTATTTCAGAAATGATTTACCACAAAAAGTTCTTCAATGCGTTCAGCAGAAGCGAAGTTATTGGCAATCAAACACGGCCTCCGCTGTGCTTCCCTTCCTCCTTCAATGTATTTTACTTCGAAGGCTACGGCGGAGTGGGGCGGGGCCACAACGCTCCGCCTTCGACATATCACCGTGGCACGCAGTTCAAATTTCATTTGGGATGCTAACGTAGACGTCAGAGAGAGGAAGAAAGGCAAAGAAAGACAAGGAGGTTAGCCAGTGTAAATACTGGCTGGCTACCCTGTGCTGGGGAAAGGGGTAAAGGGAATAAAAGATGATAGAAGAAACAAATAAATAAAAAAGTGAAGTAAGAAAAATTCGCGCAAGTAGACTCCAGGACTTCCGATTTTGGTGCCTACGCCGCGCTAAACGTAAGCCAAACGCGGCTGTCCTCAGAGAACCGCAGTGCGCTTAGCCGGTCGACTTGTGGCGGCCCCCGGGGCGGCAGCGGTCTAGCCGACCGCAACGACCCATAGCAGCCGCGTATTGGAATGTGCTCTATTACATAATAAAGCACACAGAAGAGAGAGAGAATCATGGCTTGTGTTGAAACGAGAGCGTTTGAGAGAAAGGTGGCTTCACACTCTGCTTGCGAGCTCCACGCACCGCCCACGACAGCAAAACGTGGCTCAGACGTTCACAGCAGCGTATGCTACCCGCGGACTATGTTATTTCACCAAGCCCGAGGGGTGGTTCAGGGCGCCTTTAAGATGTATAAGAAACAGTAGCGGACCGAGTGCGCTCCCCTGTGGTACACCCCGAGGAAAGATTGGAAAGGGACGAAGATAAATTGTTAACGAGAGTGAATTGCTGCCTGTAAGAAAGAATATTTCGGAGCGAAGATAGAGTCAGTGAATCCATTTTTAATGGTGATAATTTTATAGAGGCGGCAATAGGCGATGCGGTCAAGTGCTTTTGAAAAATGAAGAAAGATGCAGTCAGTTTGCAAGCTTTCGTCCATGTGAAAGTGCGGATATGTCGTTAATTGTACTAGTTGCGTCTCACATGACAAATCTCTTCTAAACCCATGGTGCTTCGTGAAAAAGAATTTGTAAGATTCCTGGTGATGAGAAACACATGGGGCGCGATAATGTACTCCATCATTTTAGAAGAAATGCACGTTAGTGATACGGGTCGATAGTTTCCAGATAGGTTTCTGTCACCGGTTTTAAATATAGGAACTATTTTGGCGGTCTTTCAATCAGTAGGAATCTGACCAATTGTTAGTGAGTGCTGGAAAACGTGAAATAGAATCTTGCTTGAAACCGAAACTGTATTTCTTAGTATTTTGGAAATAATGTTACCGATACCTGCTGAAATGGATAGTTTGAGGTTATTAATTAGGTGCGCGATACCATCAGTTGTCATGTCTATAGGGTGTCATATACCGGTAGTCTAGATCCGTAACCTCGGGCAGATCATCTAAACCTTCCATGGTGAAAATGGATGAAAAGAAACTCTTGAAAACTGAAGGCCCCTCGTTATCTGGAAGAGGAGCACCGTTAGCACTGTGCAAATTGATGTGATTATCGCAACTATTACGAGATAAAATTTGCCAGAATTTCTTGGGGTTAGATTTCAGCAGCGAGGGAAGGTCTTGAGAAAAATATTTATCTTTTGCAGCAGAAAGAGCTCGGCAGTAGCTTTTTGCGCAGTCGTTATAATTTTCCCAAGCTGACAGGTTGCACAAACGTTTGACTGATTTAAAAACGTTACATACGCTTCTTCTTATTTCGGACTTACGAAGATTTTTCGTAAACCATGGTTTGTTTTTGCGTGCTATTATTTTTTATTAGAGGCATGTGTTAATCAACCAGCGCGCATAGCTTGTCTTTGAACATTAACCAATTATCTTCAGTAGGCCTTGTGTAGAACGCGGTAGAAAGTGTAGGGTTAAAGAAGGAATCAAGTTCTCGGTTGATTTCGGCATAATTGCCCTTGTTAGAAGCGCGTATTGTCTTTATCGTAACTCCCGTAAATATATATATATATGAGAAGTACAACTTCGTGGTTAGCTTAGGTTTACTTACCCAGCAGTTTCGGTCCACTGACCGAAACTGTTGCGTAAATAAACCTAAGCTAACCGCGAATTTGTGCTTCTGCTTTATCTAAATACTTGGCCCAGTGAAAAATCGAGTTATTATATACATATATATAGTGCAACTGACCCTGGTCTGCCTCGGACCACCATCAGCTGCCTTTCGATCCTTAAAGAGGCAGGACGTGTGCCGAGGCAGCTCCTGAACAATACTTTGCTATCTGGTGAACGTTGCTTAAATCATGGATTCGGGTCCTCAAAGAGGTCCGACGTAATGCTACCGCATATTCCTCGCATTTACATTTAAAGGGTGTTCGAACCACCCCTCGGGCTTGGTGAAATAACTTAGTCCGCGGGTAGAATACGCTGTTGTGAACATCTCAGCCAAGTTCTGCTGTCGTACGCGATCCGTGGAGCTTGCAAGCAGAGCGCGAAGTCACCATTCTCTCAAACGTTCTCGTTTCAACAGAAGCAATGATAATCACTCTTTTCTGGACGCTTTATAACGTAATAAAGCACACTCCAATACGACGCTGCTATTGGTCTTTGCGGTCGGCTACACCGCGGCCGCCGCGGGGTGCCGCCACGAGTCCACTGGCTAAGCGCACTGCGGTTCTCTGAGGACAGCCGCGTTTGGCTTACGTTTAGCGCGGCGTAGGCACCAAATCGTAAATTTGAACTACGCGACACAGTGACGTCTCGGACCTCACGGTGACATCTCCGCCGTAGCCTTCGCAGTGCAAGGCACTGGAGGAGGAAGGGGAGCAGGGGAGTGCCATGAGAGCGAGAGAGAGAGAGAGAGAGAGAGAGAGAGAGGAGACGCATTCACGGAGCGGGAACACGGTGTCGGCATTGGAACGTGGTATCGGTGTTGCAAGCTACGCTATGCAACGCGCAGAGACAGCCGTAAGTCTGAGACGCGCGAAAAGAAATTATCATCATTATGAGCAATAAGATGAAAATGTTCGCGCGCACTTGCGGAGAATGCTGGGCTACGATCGTCCAGCTTCACTGTTTCAAGCGTTGCTCGGCCGAGTGCAAGGTTAGCTTTTTTTTTTTTTTTTTGTAATGCCCAGAGCTTATAATTAGCTTGCGGGCGCCCTTTCGAAATGCCATTGCATATCTCATTCAGCCACTAACTTTATTTTATTGCAATACACTAGAACGAATATATTAAACATTCCCTCGTCGTCTTTTTTCTACACAACACAGGCAGCGCATTCGTGTTGGGTGTTCCTGACATACACTTACCATGGCATGCGATATCAGAGGAGGAAGCATAACTTTTATTTTAGTAAAAGAAAAAAAAATACTGTCAGCCCGTCCACTTGGATGGAGATGGAAGACCAGCGAAGCTGTACTATGATGGGAATTATGCATTTCCAATTATGACTATTAAGATGTGATTGTGTAATTGGTTATTTGAACTGTTGAAGAATAAGAAATATGTATGATCCGGTGGTTTTTATTTATTTAGTGATCACAGGGACCATGGCCTTATGGTCGCTACGCTACACCACCTTAGGGTGTATGGCAAAGGTTGGCACGTTCTTCATAAACACGTCGTCAACGCCGCACGCGTTCACTGTGAACGCGGGCAAAATGCCGCAGCCGTCGAGAAAAGTTCTGCGCGTTGTTTGTGTGACTGCACACAACCGCTGTCAAAACGCTGGGTGCGTGACGAATGGCTAAACGCCGTTGTCGACACTGTTTGGGGAGGGGCGGGCGAGAGCCCAGAGAGAGTTGGCGGCAGAGGCCGGCAGGGCTGCGCGCATGCGCCGCTGTGGGAGAGCGGGCACGCACACGCACAGTCTATAGGGTGCCTCTATGCTCTCCTTGCCCACCCTTCCACTGCGAAGTCACTTTTGCTCTCTGCCGTGCGTTCTTTCCCAGTGAAAGTGGGCGTCCCTCACCCTCGCGCGCTTTCATTCGAACATACAGCATACGGCCAATGAGAGTTTTTTTCTATTGCCGGACGCGACGATCGAAATGTGAGCCCTTAACAGCTTCGCTGTAAAATACGCAAGCTGCTTCCGTCTGCCTGTTCGCGCCAGGGCAAATGCACTTAGTTCAAAACTCCTGCGCGTTTGGCTACCCGCAGGGTCCGCAGGGCCCGCACGCCAGCGTTCGCTGGCCATGCGGGCCTGGGCTGGACAGCAGGCGGGCTCCCACTGTTCTGATGTGGGGTTAGGAGTTGGGCTGGGGTTGCTGTTCGGGGACATTTCCAAGTGGTATGACAGAGTAATGCGAATGTAATAAGCCCCCCGTAATAAACGAGACGCCAATAAACCAGCATTGTCATCATCATCATGCGCGAAAGAGGAGTCCAGCTGGATACACCTTTCGGCATTGTAATAGGGTGGGTGACAACATTGCTTGAATGCTAATCGCATTAGCGTCTACATTTCTCGAGAGATATGGGTGCTGCGGGAATTCGAGCGCAAGAAATCGGCGCATATATATATATATATATATATATATATATATATATATATATATATATATATATAGTTTTCATAACAGCGCCCCTATAGAAGCACGAGATACTCGTCACGCTGCGAAGTTCTTATATCACCGGTCGTGCTGACGTAGTCACTAGGCATCGCGTGGCGCTCCTATGATTGACGTCGCTGGAGAAAATCTGGGCCGCTGGAGCAGTATTTTGGTGCGGGCGAAATGCAAAAACGCTCGTGCAGCATGCATTGGATGCACCTTAAATAACGTCACGTGGTCAAAATTATTTCGAAGTCCCCCATTACGGCGTGTACCATTCTCAGATTACGGTTTTGCGCACGCAAAATATCGGATTTTGGTATTTGTGTCTTCCTCTCACAAAAATGAGATGTTCAACAAGCGTTCGCTTTCGCTGATCTCGAGTCCAACACACATTTATGCCAGTTATCAATGCGCTCTCGATGTGGCTCTCGCAGCCTAACTGCGAGGGCTTGTGGGAACACATCGCCACGACAATGAGACGCCGGAAACTGCAGGGACTTATAAGTGTGCAAATTTCTTTGTCACAGAATGTGTATAAGCAATTAACATTGAAGCAATAAAATAAGCCTGTTTGCTTGCTTATTAAGCCGTCTTACTTAATGCATTGAGAAGCAATTAAAAGCAGCCAAATTCGACGTCTTACTGCTTCAATTGTTTATCTTTAGCTATAAATAATTGATACTGTTTTATGAACAGTGTTCTCTGCTCCTCGTTCTAGTACTAGTGTTGTGATAACAAAAGCGGCTGCTGTAACGAACATCAACCAAATAAAGCCTTACGTTACAGAATGATCCTTAATCCCGATTCGCCTGGCCGACAACAAATTGTTCTATGAGGAATTAGCTAAAAAGTATGACTTCTCTAATCACCTAGTGCTGATAATTTTTGCATCATGAGTTGTCCACGTTTTTGTGAACAATTGTTTAGAAAGCGTGTTACATCGTAGGTCGGACACTTCGCTTGACGCAGGCGAGGCAGACGCAAGCTGACAAGCTGGAAGAATGGACGTTTATTTGCAGTGCGCGTCGAAACACAAAGACAGGTTAAGGAAGGAGGGGAAGGGAAACAAAGTAAGAAAACGTAACATAGTCAACCAGAATGGCACATGTAGCTGTCGACTTCATCTGAGAAATGACAAGAACAACACTGCAGTTATAACAAAGCGGAAGTGTGTGATGATGTCACATTGAGGTGTGCAGTATTGCCGAAAAAAGAAAAGGAGGAGGTTCGAAACGTCTGTGAGAACTATAGTCTGTCAGATAGTCCACTCGATCGCAAAAACTTCAAGAGTGCCTTGACTGACTTGTTGTGTGACGACTGTATAGGCCGGCGTTCCAGGACTGTCTGCTCCGAAAGCGGCTGGTCGTCAAGACGTGCCAGCGCGGTCGCGAGTGACTTCCTATGTGCGCTGTATTGGGGACAGTGACAAAGTACGTGCTCGATTGTTTCCTCGTCGCCACAGTGATCACACGCAGCACTATCCTCCCATCCGATGCGGAAAGCAAACGACTTTGTAAATGCGACACCAAGCCACAATCTGCAAAGTACTGTTGTTTCGTGTCGGGATAGTCCAGGTGGAGGTCGAAGTCGAAGACAGGGGTCTAGTCGATGCAGACGTGTGTGTTGCAAACTAGGTGTGTTCCACAACGATTGTGTGGCATCGTCTGCAATCACTCGAAGTTTCGCTGCTGCATCTGTTCGTGACAGCGGGATTGGTTCCTGTGCGCCGTCTTCGTGAGCAGATCGAGCAGCTTCATCAGCATATTCGTTGCCCATTACGCCACAGTGGCTAGGGAGCCACTGAAAGGTGACGTCGTTGTCTTCTCCCACTACTTCGGTAGTGAACATAACACACTGTGCTAAATGCACCGAAATTTGCTATATTTTCATACATGGGAGAGAGAACAAAATTGGTCTTCGTTTCTGGTCTACACAAAGCGTATCTCGTATTTGCACACGGACGTCAAGTGATCCCGCATACCGAAGGAGGAGGAGGAGGAAAAAAGAAGGAAAGGCAGGGAGGTTAACCAGAAGCACGTCCGGTTTGCTACCCTACACGGGGGAAGGGTTAGGCTGGGTAGTCATGAAAATGTTGATGTAATCGTGGCAACCCTAGACAGACCCTAAGTGCCTGTGCCTGAGCACAGGGAAGAAAGCACTCGCAGTATAAACACATGCGGTGTGTCCCACACTGTCACATTGATCGGTCACTGCAGTTTGCCAGTCGACTTCATGAACTGTAACAATGTGCTTCACGTCCAAACGTAAACGTAATTCTTTGTAAGCCTGCGACGCGAAGTGGGGCCACGGTCCAAGAAGTGTTTCCTTTGAAATCGATATTCTGAAAAATGGTGCTGCTGTCCAATCGGAATCTAACCACCCATAACGGCGCTTTTGTTCCCCGATGAGATGGTCGAAGCTGTCACTGTTGCGGTCTTATAAAGATGACAAAAACACAACACGTGTTCCACCTGATTGTCTTATTTTCTACAGTTGCACGAGTGAACATAACAGACTGTGTCGAATGCCCAGAAAACTTTCATTTGCCGCCTCTGGTTAGGAGTGGCTTTTACGAAAGCATACCGAAGAAAAGATATTTGCTAAGCGGCCTTTTATAGATGCAGAATAGAAAATACGCGCACGCTGTTACGGAATTTTACTCCATTATTTTCAGTTATTTGAGTGCACACCATTCTTTCAAAAAACCATGCCTCTGTTTCTTTTTCGAAAAGTGAGATCTCCACCACAGATTTTCAACCTTCAACAAGAATAAAAAAGATATCAGGCGTTTTCTAAAAAAAAAGTATTGTTTGAGTATGACGAGCAGGTACTCTCATTAAATGAAGTTTCTTATACAGTATATGCTTATAGATATTATGGGATGGGATGCTGGTTATCTCGTCTGGGTTTCCAGGCTTTGTTACCTTTCATTCTGCGTGCTCTGGTGCACCTTGATTATATAATGGTCGGGCGGGGATCATCCGACCATTACATGATCAGATGGTCCAAAAAGCGCTATACTTGAACATGTAGTGACAACCTAAACAAAATAATACATGAACGTGCGCGATGAGTGTGTTAGCAAGCTTTTGATCAGATGCGTTTATATTTGGAAGCGTTGAGGGACCTGTGACTATTTAATAGGCTGTGATCTTCACTGTTGGAATGTATCATCACAATATGTTAATTTGCTCGAGGAAGACAAGAATATGGAACGTTGAAAATAGGCATTTACAGAAAACGCTGAACCGTGCAACGTGTAGTAAAATTATGACCTGGCATTCGAACTTCTAAACAGACATTGTTCATGGTTTAACTGCGCAAGCAATTGTGCTGTCTAAGTAGCATGACAACTGACAGCAAGAAATAAAGCTAAATGTTTGAGGCCATTGTTAGATCTTATTTAGCTTCTTTTTGAGATACCTTCAGCAATGTCATTGCCCAGCATATCTAGAAAAATGCCACTGCAAAATGTATTTTCACAATATATCCAGGCTATGAATATCTGCAATTTTTAATACGAAGCATTTTTGGAATCTTTGCCCGAATTTCTTTGTATTGTGGGCACGGTAGTGTGGTCTAATTCCTAACAAGTCGTTCATGTTCGCGAAATTCTGTTCTGCGCAACTAAACAATAAATCACCATTTAATGATTCTACCTTGACACCTCATATGTCTCCAAAGCACACCCCCTTCACATGTCTCAACCCCTTCATTTATTTCTTAAGCTTTAGCATTATTGGCTAACTCGGTGTGTGCCAGTGATGCATCTCTATGCTGCCTAATAAAACCATAAACTACGTCATAAACCTGTACATATCGGCTTATAAGTAACTCTAAAGCACACAGGCCTCTTCTTTACAAAATCTCATGACATTCAACGGCATTTCTTATTTTCTTATATTTGTTACGTTAGCGTTACCGCATATTTATGCCTCTAGCCATGCGACAATTCTCGATCGATCTTCCGGAAGGAGTACTTTCCTTTGGGATACAAATGGTGTACCATGCTTAAATACATTTACGGATGTGTCATAGTTCTCTATGCATACACCGCTCACCACCATCCTTCCCCGATAAGGTCCTCGGCACATCACTGCGTCGACATCTGACACAGCGTGTCCGCCTGATCTGGGGTGCGCATTTTAGCATAGCTTGAGAACAGTGTAGTGCATAAGCATAAACATTGCGTGATGATTGTGCTGGGATCAATGTTGCACAGCTCCATAGTGTTTCTTCATCACAGTATAACAAATCAGCCGTCATGTCATCGCCGTCATACTTGAGCCGTCACTGTCATCGCCGACATGCTGCAATCGTCTCACACACGGTCACATTGCGCACACCGTTGCTCGCCTTACATAGACGTGTTCGACCGTCTGGTAACGCTTCCCAGAACCCCAAGCAATGCTGCTTAGCCGACTACCCGAAAAATGCTTCACATAACCTGAGTTCTCACAGTGCGTGTGATCCGCATATATTGTAGCGAGAGCTACATTGGCCGTATTCTCTCCATTTCGCTGTGGCCGGTGGCCACACCGCGAGCTGAGCTGTTGCCTAGCAACCGCCGCAGGCTGGCAGCGCCGCTCGCCGTGCCATCTGGTATGACGTCAGCGGAGGAGCCGGTGAAACCGCGAGCTGGGCCGTTGCCTAGCAACCGCTGCAGCAGGCAGCGCCGCTCGCCACGCCATCTGGCATGACGTCAGAGGAGCCGGTGAAACCGCGTTGCAACAACAGAGGAGGAGCCGGCGTTGTATCGTATATATATAGAAGGGGTGGCTCGGTGGGATTCGTTGGCAGATATCGAAAGTGAGTCGGAGAGGCTGAAAGAAGCCAGGCTTCGTCGTCGCATCGAAACCAAGAGGAGGCAGCGATCCGAGCAGACGGAGGAAGAACGAGCCGCACGCCTCGAGAAGCGTCGTAAGTACGAAGCGGCCAGATGAGTGGATTAGATGAGGATGGTTCGTCATAGTTCGGCATCTCGTGCCAGGGCCGCGGATCAACGACGGAATGAAACCAGGAGGAGGCAACGAGATGCAGGGACACAAT
>NC_051159.1:78446869-78492100 GCF_013339745.2 Dermacentor silvarum
GAACGGAGAGTACTAGGTCTCGATCTGGAAAAGGCCTTTGACAACATTCTTCACTCGTTCGTTTTAGACACAATCTCGAGCCTTAACCTGGGGAAGCACTTCCATTCCTACACGAATCTTTTCTGTCAGACTGAGAAGCCACCCTAAAGATCGGGGACCTGACTTCAGACATGATCAAGCTGGGGTCTAAGGGGACGCCACAAGGGGCAGTCATATCCCCAACCCTCTTTAACCTCGCCATGATTGGTCTATCCAGGAAACTCTCTGCTATCGACGGTATCAGTCATACCATATACGCAGACGACGTTACCATCTGGTGTACGGGAGGTAGTGATGGACAGGTAGAGACGGCCCTGCAAGAGGCGATTGATGCTACCGAGAGATACCTCGAGTCCACGGGCCTTCGGTGCTCACCTCACAAGTCGGAACTGCTACTATATCGACCCAAGCGCAGAGGCCCCAAACCAAAGGGATGGAAGCCACTCGCCGAATGCGACATCAAACTACGGACAAACGACGGAGGCTATATTCTGAGGGTGGATGCCATCCGGATTCTCGGCATGATGGTCGAGTCGAGTGGCTCTAACAACCAGACAGTGCTGCGTCTCACTAAGAAGACGGACAATGCCATCAGATTAATAAGAAGAGTGGCCAACCGGCAGCAAGGCCTCGGAGAAGACAACCTCGTGAGATTGGTGCATGCGTTCGTAATGTGTCATTTCACTTACGTCGCGGCCATGCACAACTGGCAAAGATCGGAGCGGGATAAGCTGAACGCATTAATCAGGAAGGCAATCAAGAGAGCCCTCGGCCTCCCCATATACACACACACGGAAAGCTTACTTCAACTCGGCATGCATAACACGCTCGAGGAATTGGCGGAAGCGCAGGAGAGGGCCCAGTTCGTCAGGCTATCTACCACACAAGCTGGAAGACACATCCTGCAGGAGCTGGGCGTTCTCCCCACAGTAGTCAAAACAAAGTTCTGCAGCATCCCTCGAGAGCAGCGGGACCGCATCACTGTCGCCCCGATCCCACGAAACGTCCATCCGGAACACAACGTGGGAAGACGTCGGGCGCGCGCGAAGGCCCTCCTGGAAAAGGCTCGGGAACGGGCTTCGGAGAACAGTTTTGTAGACGCAGCTCGCTACGCCGACGGACAGGCCTTCGCTGCGGTTAGCGTAGACCATGAAAGTAAAGTAACGAACGCAATCTCGATTCGGACGACGTCCTCTGAGACCGCAGAGCAGGCTGCAATAGCGATGGCCTTATTGGACGACAAGAGGACATCAATCTACAGTGACTCGAGATCAGCCGTTCGGGCATTTGCCAAAGGAACCATATCCGAGCTGGCCCTAGGGATACTAGGAAGCAAGCAGATCAAGCCACACACAGTGATCTGGTTTCCAGCCCACATGGGACAGATCGAGGGTGCCCCACCCAACCTCAATGAGTCGGCACACAATGCTGCGCGAGGAATTATCAACCGCGTAGCTACGAGTACCACCGGGCAGCATGACGTTGGGGGTACTGACTATCGGGACTCTCCTCTCTCGTACAACGAAATTACTAAGCATTTTTACTTGGCTCGCAGGATCTACCCCCTCCCGCATTGTAAACTCAATAGACCTCAGGCTTTAACACTAAGGCTTCTACAGACGGGGGCATACCCAAACCCCCTACTTCTTCACAAAATGTACCCCGAAATTCAGACAACAAACACATGTGCACTATGCATTGACTTAGCGAGCTTACCTCACATGCTCTGGCGGTGTCCCGCGTTACGCGGCGATGAAAGCAACAGTTCTTCACGTTGGGATGCGGTTCTAGGCAGCCCCAACCTCGAAGAACAGTTATGGGCTGTCCAACGGGCCCGCGACGCGGCGGAGAGGCTCGGCCTTTCTGTCCCGACGTGGGAGCGGCCCGCTGCGCGCTAGCACGCGCCCTAAAGGACACTAATAAAGTTATTCATCCATCCATCCATAGTTACCTCACTATGACTGCGTTTTTTAGGCTGTTGCAACTATCAAACAGATTACAGGAAAAGTCATAAACTAAATTATGCATTCAAACAAAACATTCGTACTTACAGGCATTACTAGGCGAGTTGAGCCGTACCAATGCATGTAGACTACCTCTTGTGACGTTGGCATCAGCAATGAAGTACTGTGACTTCCAAATCCTATTTTTCTTCTCAACGGCATATAACGCGAGGCTTCTTGAGAGGTCGAAGTCACAATAAAACGACACGTCTTCGTTTTCTGTAACCGTGGTGCTGCAGTTCCCAACCAGTTCTCTGTTGTTGCCAGCAAGAAAGAAGCTGCCACTTGTGAAATAAAATGGGAACTGAAATAGTTTATACTGTTTAAAATATAACGAAAAATCTTCCAGTGGTATAGAACGAATTAAATGGTCTCTAAAAACCCTCTGTAGTTCAAAGTCCTTGCCGTCGTCTGGAAGTGCTCGCCCTGCATGGAGTAAAAAAACAAAAAGACGTAGCATATACACAACAGTGGAGTTTCGCTTTATAATTTAAGAAGTATTTTTTAACAACGCGTGAGAAGGGAAGAAGCCAGTGCCTCCAAAAGGTACCAGCGTCCTTATAAATACATTTAAATGAAGCAAAGCAAGTTTTTTTTCAGTCATGGCACATTGGTAAGGGTATGAATGGTGTAAATGATTTTGGATGCTGTTGTCTCAATTATGCAGAGCACAGAACCAACGCAACTTGTTTTTCCCTAGAAATGCAAGAAAATACTATATTTATCGACCAAACGTTCTTCTCTGCCACCACATTTGAATCTCATGAGGTTGACAGTAAAACTTCTATCACGCTGGTAATATATTATACAGCGTGCTTATTTCAAGCACGTATAGTAGACTGCGAAAAAGGGCCACCTTGTGTTGATCCATGCTTTTGAATGCGATATACTGTAGGTGGGCAAGGCGACAGCAACGCCGCAACCGTACTAAGACGAATTATGCTCCTTGTGCAGTTTCTCTTCGGGTTCCTTGCTACTGCGAGCCCCCCTCCGGTGGTCCAGGATGCGTCGTCGATTCCGGAACAATGGTTACAAGATTCATCTCGCCCGTGCCTGGTCTGCCCTGTCTTCTACATTGAAGATAGTCGTAGCCCGACCGTCGCCGATTTCAACTTATTTCCGTTCGACTACGTAATCACGGACTGTCCAATCCTATTGGTATCCAACGCTGTGACGTCAGTACCTGCGGCTATAAGAGGAGCACCGCTGGCTCCTTTCTTCAGTGGGCAAGGCGACAGCAACGCCGCAACTATGCTAAGACGAATTCTGCTCTTTGTGTAGGTATGTCACTTTAATAATGCTTACTGCACTCGATCTGACGACCCCTTTTTGTTGCTTATGCCTTGTCCACAAGGCTGTAGTTCCATTTCTGCGTACATTTTAGCACAGCTTGTGCATCTTGTTAGTAGCATTTTGTTGAGCGGTGATGTTGAGGCGAACCCAGGGCCTCCTAGAAGTAACCCTCAAGCCAACACAGAGCTAAACTTAAAGTCTGGATCGACCCCTACCCTCGATAGGTCGCTAGCAGCGGTTGCTGACCCTCACAACGTTAGTGATATGTTTTCATAGCTCCTCGCTGGCCAGAACCGAATTGCACAAGATATTGCTAATCTTAAGACATCCGTTGACTTCCGTTTCAAGCCCTTTGAAAGCCGTCTAGCTACTCTTGAATCTTCATTCTCGGCCTCTGGCTCTGTGTCTGATGACGTGCAAAATAAAATTCTGCTATTAACAGCCACAAGCTTGTCACGCAAAATGGTGAATTGGAAGCTTGTCTCAGTCAAAACAACTTCAAGGCTGTTTCTGCACTTCTCGAGGACTTAGACAATCGCAAGACCGCAGCGGATAACGCCCCTGCGGTCCCTGACCTGTGCACCAAACTACAGGCAGAGGTGGCTTCGCTTTCGACAACCGTGACACGGCTACTTTCTAAGAATGATGAACTAGAAAACAGGTCCCGTCGCAACAATATAGTTCTACATGGTTTTGATAAACTGATTGGCGAAACTCGCGAAACATTATTGGCTAATGTTTCACGGCTATTTTTCTGAGACACTGACGATGCAATGTCCGTCAATTGAGCGGTTTCACAGGATTGGTCGGCCTCGGGAAGGCCAGCGGCGCCCGGTAATAAGGAAAATCTTAAATTTCCTGGATAAGCTTCATATCTTCAAAAACGCCTCTAAACTAGAAAATTCCGATCTGGGCTTCACCGATGACCTGTCTTCAAATGTGAGATCTGTTCGCAGAAAGCTCTGGGAGGCCTTCGGTTCATTTCGCGACAAAGGTATTGTTGTAAAAATGCGCTATGATCATGTCTTTATTAATAAAATTCGCCATCACTGGGATCAGGCGTCTAACTCAATGGTGAAATCTTCCAGTAATTCTTTTCGCTCCTCATCTGTGCCTTCAGTTACCAACCGTGCCGATGCCAGCAGCCATACTGCATGTATCACCATCATCGCATCTTTGACCAGCTTCCACATCGCTTGATTGCCTTCGTTTACTTCATATTAATGCTTGAAGTATCGCCAATAAATTTCCGGCCTTCTTGCCTCTTATTCACTCGTACTGTCCTCACGTTGTTGCCATCACGGAAACGTGGCTACACAATGGCATTTTTGACTCGGAATTCACTTACGGATTCGGCCTGGTGCAAACTTTACTTGAAAAAAAATGCATTTTGTAATCAGCGCTTTCTATCGCCCCCCCCCCCCCCCCCCCTCCGGAAACAACGGTGGACTCGCTTCAAGCAATCGAAACGTTCATGCACAACCTAGGTCCTCTCCAACTTTATCTGTCCTGGTGATTTCAACGCACCGGGCATTCATTGGCCCTCTCAATCGACGTGTGGTCATGATGCCACTTTCGATAAAGAGCTTCTAAATATTAGCCTGAATTTGGGGCTTACTCAGACCGTTTGCGAGCCTACCAGGCAGAAAGCTCTTTTGGACTTGGTCTTTCTTAGCTCGAACCTTGCCGCGAATGATTACACTTGTGATGTGGTAGAAGGCATTTCTTATCATAAGGCTGTTTTTGTTTCCCTTCCGTGCGTTGTTCCTAAACCATCCTTCGTTCTCACTACATTTCGCGATTTCAATCACGCTGACGACACCTCTATTCTAGATGGATTGGCTGATGGCTTCGACACTTTTGCAACACTCAGTATATCAAGTGACGTGAATGTTCTCGTGACACATTTTGAAAGTATTGTCATGTATTGAACACTGCATTCTAATAAAAAAAGAGAAATACTAAAATTCCTTGGATGAACAGAGATATACTACCTCTTTCACGTCGTGTTCGCATGCTTAGACGATTGAAGGACTCCCATAACCCCGTACACATTGCTAGGTTTGCTAAGGTGAAGGAGGATCTTCGTACAAAAACCAAATCAGCTAAAGACTTTTTTTATAGCGTGCAGCTGCCGCTTCTGTTGAAAAGTAAGCCGCATAAGTTCTGCCGTTCCATTTTTCCTCGTGACAGCTCTTGTACATCTTTATGTGTGAACAACGAAACGACTAGTGATTCATTATTATCTCCAACGCCTTCAACGCATACTTTAAGTCCGTTTTTACTTGCGATAATGATATTGTTCCTCCTTTTTCGAACATTCATCCAACTTACCCTATTAATGATATCTTAGCACAGAAGGTGTCTTAAACCTCATACTAAATCTTGATACAAAGAAAAGTGAAGGGCCTGATGGAATTCCGAATTTGTTTCTCGTTCGGTATGCCTTATGGACTTCGCGCTTTCTTACTCTTATCTTCAATAAATCACTAACTTCCGGCATAGTACCTTCATCATGGAAGATGGCTAAGGTGCTTCCGTTACAGACGTCCGGTAGTAAGCAACATCTTTCCAACTACCGGCCCATGTCTTTAACATCATATTCATGCAAAATACTAGAGCATATAATATACAAACACATTATGGAATTCCTTGAGTCAAATAAAATTCTCTCTAATGTACAGCATGGATTCAGACGCAGATTTAGCACAATAACACAACATGTCGAGTTCACGCATGACATAGCTTCTAACCTGTATAAGGGATTTCAAATCGACGCTATATTCATAGATTTTTCCAAAGCTTTCGATACCGTACTTCACTCAAAACTACTGCCCAAATTAAATGCCATTCTTAACAACCCCCGATTAGTGAACTGGATAGAGTTTTTACAGCGTAAGCTGTTATGGGCTCATTCCAATAGCCGTTCCAGGTCGCGATGATGCCGCCGCCGCCGCCCCGTAGCCGATATCGCATGCGAAAAAAAGAAGTACCCGCTCTCCGCCGGGATCGAACCAAGGCCCGCTGCGTGGGGGGCGGATACTCTGCCACTGAGGCACGCAAGCTTTTTTTTTTCTTTATTGCCGGAACTTGCACTTTGTGGACAACAATTGCAACAATTTTTGCCAAAGAAAACAGTACATAATTATACATATACACATACTTTCAAAGTTGCATGCATCCATATTGTGCGGTCAGCGACATTTTGGCTGGCACTGTTATGTCAGGTCTAAAATTCTTTTAAAGTTGCGAGGGGCTCAATCCTCGTCAGCCAATCCGGGGGGCATTCCTGATCTTTAATTACATCGATGAATTTGGAAACACCCTCCCGGAAAAGTAGTCGCGCAGGCCTTCGGTCAGGCTCACAAAAAAAAACCTGCCATTCGAGCCCGCCATAAACAGTGCAGGCCCATTAGCATAATGAGGTCCAAAGGCAGTCCGTCCTCATTTTCTACAGTTAAAAATCTAATACCTAATGAATTTAAGGGCGATTCTTTCTGTAGTGTTCTTTGAAGAACGTCCCAAAAATAAACCCCTTCCCAACAATGCAAAAAAAAAAAAAAAACGTGATCGATTGTTTCCAGTTGTTTACATATAAGGCAGTGTGCTCCCCAAGGTAAATAAAAACCTTTTTCTTGTAAAAAGGTCCATCGCCAGGTACGGATGGCCTTAGTGCAACTTTTTATAAAACCTGAGCCACGCAAGCGCTTGCTATCCAAGAGCGGGAAAGGCGCTAGCCATCGGCGAATGAATGCGTCCGCTTGCACGCGCGACGGCGTCCCAAGCAGGCCGCGTCGGGCGTGTTGCAACGGGAGCGAATGTGACAGCCGTAGTTGCATTGTCGGCCGCTTGGCTGGGACGAAGGGCGCTAGCCATCGGCTAGGAATAGGGAGCCTACATGCAACGCCGTTGTAGGCTCCCTAGCGAGGGAACGCGTCGGCTTGCACGCGCGACGCCGTTCCAAGCGCGTTCCTGACGCATTCACTCAAATTAGTAGGTAGTACTGTCGAAACGCTCGTCTAGCTTACGCTGCGACTGTGTTGCGTGTGCCGCGCAGGCCTGGCATTTTTATTGCGATAGCAATTATATGGACACTCAAAAGCAGATTTCGGCCGTCGGCGTCGCCGTCGTCGTCGCCGTCGCCGTCACCGTGAGGTTCCGTATGACATCAATGGAGATGAAATCGTCGCCGCGCGCCGAACGCTGTATGTGCGAGTGAAAGGGTGCGAGGGGCGCGCGCTTTCACGGGGAGTGAACTTTGGCGCTGAGCCGTGCTCCCTCAAGGGCTGCAGAAGATAGCGCCAACCTTTCCCTTTCCCTCAAGAACCACTTACCTACCACGGCGGAGAACAAACGCGCGTTCTGCGCCGTGCTCGCTTAAGGGCTGATCAAACGCGCGTTCTGCGCCGGTGCTCGCTTAAGGGCTGATGATAAGTGGTTCTTGAGGGAAAGGAAAGGTTGGCGCTATCTTCTGCAGCCCTTGAGGGAGCACGGCTCAGCGCCAACGGGGCTGCAGAAGTAGGCGTCTCTTTCCTCCTTTACAATCACCATATATGTAGAGCAAACGCGCCTTCTTCCGACGCGCGAGAGGCCGGGGGGGAGGGGGGAAGGGAGGCGACGTTTAGCTGCGGCACCAAGTGCCTATTTACATCAGAGGCTCCGGCAACAGTCACCAACGCCGCACGCATTTTGAGCGAACGCGGGCACAAACGCCGACGGCCGTCCGGACAACAGTTCTGCTTGTTGCCGGTGCTGCTGCATGTCCAAGTTTATACAGCTGATAAAGCTAATATCATTACTCCGTATAGCTCTCTACAAATTTGCCATCGCAATTGATGCTTCGCCTTTCAGGTGAAACTGCGACAACTTTTTTTCCAAATGCAAAACATGGCAAATGAATATTAACTACCATAAGAAGGCGCTTATGTCCTTCTCTAATAAAGCTAGCCTGTTCTTTTCCAGCTACGAATTTAATGATAATTTAATTCAACGCGTTTCTGAAGATAAATATATTCGTCTCACATTCACCACTAACCTGTCCTGGTCAAAGCACATTGATTCCCTTACGACTAAAGCTCTACAAAAATTCGGTTATTTACGTCGCACGCTGTCTAATTCTCCGCGCGACACTAAATTACTGTTTAGAAAACTATTGTTCACCCTATACTTGAGTATGGTAGTCCCACCTGGAATCCCTACAAGCAGTACGAAATAGACGGAGTTGAGGCCGTCCAAAGGAAAGCCATTAGATTTATCTACCGACGTAACGACCACCAGTTCTCACAATCATCAGTCATGTCCTAACTCAACCTAACATCTCTGGCCGAAACAGCGACACATAATTCTTTAAAAATTTTTCACGGCATTATTCACTCGTCTTGTCGCCTCTCCACTAATGAATATATCATATTTGCAAAATTCTCTTCTAGTAGGAGACATCGCCCGCTTAACATTACATACTTTTTTGCGCGCACTAATACTTTTAAGTATAGCTTTTTCCCTCAAACAATTGAAACTTGGACTTCGCTACTAGGAACCAACCGTTCTCTCCCATTAAATGAATTCTTGTCTGTGCTCCCCCAACATTGCGCTTAACTTTCCTTCTTTGTTGCCTGTTGTATTTCTTTTTTTTTTTGCCTTGTATTGTATTATCTACTCCTGCCATAGACGCACCAGGGGTTGCAGTATGTGAAAATAAATAAATAAATAAATAAATAAATAAATAAATAAATAAATAAATAAATAAATAAATAAATAAATAAATAATACGAATAAAGTAGAAGCCGTGACAACGATTGCATTACTCGAGGCTCTGTACGCTAATATTTATTGTAAACATTCATCAGTCACCTATGAGAACGTGTTCTTCATAGAAAGCGCGGATTCTCTTTTCCGCTCTTAAATCATAATGTACATTAAGTTCATAAATTCGAGTGTCCACGATGTTTTTCCTATGCAAAATGAAAGATCTACACGGGATTGGGCCAATGCAACCAGTTATTCAAATGCTGATGTGTCGCTAGATCAAACAAAAGTCACCAATTGGGTCGAAATGTAGGAATAGCTTAAGCAATGGTGGAACATGGAGCTTTGAACTTTGCACGATCAATGGCGTCTTCGCAACAAGAGTCTTTGAGAAGACCTGCAGCCAGTACACTGGAGGCTCGATGAGAGCAGCCTTCTCTAAAAAGCTCTGTGAAGCAAAAGTTCTTCCTCATAGTGTGTGTGCTTCCCTTACGACTTGTTTGCAGATTCTGGAAACCTAAAAAAGCAGTTCAGTGTCCCAACTTTGTTTCTACCATCGGCCCAAACAAGCGCAGTATGCTGCTTCATCTCAGTATGCTTCCCGTGTGCCAGAGGGTGCTCCATGGATTTTTGGAGAGGCTTACCCAATATAGCGCCCCATTGAGTGCTCCTCGTCAAGTGAAGCATGAAATCACTTCTGATCGCAGAAGTATGGAGCTGTTAGACGGCACCAAAAATGGTCTAGTCATAAAGCATTGTGTGCTAGTCTGAGGTCAAAGGTATATCGGAAAAATGAAAAAGTACGGGCACTACGATATCAATACACTGGTTACAGTACTAACTTTCTAAGCAAGCACGGCACGGAGGTCCATGTTTTTGCTTCACGTGTTGTCATCATATTTCTTGTATATCTTTCTGCGCTGTCTTGTCTTATGTGGCAAGCTTGTAAATGCTAAGTTATGTAGTAGTATATTCCTTTTTTAGCTTTACGAAGCAAATATTGAGCGCACGAGATGCTTTCCATCTCAGCATTTTTTTTTTTTTGCTTCTTGATTTTAGTAGTCGCGCTAGCACTCTCCGAGCCATGTGATGCTCAATGCAACAACTTTTCAATATACAGTTAATACGGTTACACTATGCATTATCTTTGCTTGCGAGTTTAGTGGCCACGTAAGCATAGTTGCTGGATTCTGAAAAAGAAATATGGGCCCCTGCTCGAATGCAGCATATCTTTCGTGTAACATTGCTATACAGAAACCAGATGAAGTTGTTGAGCATGGATCTTATTGAGTGCAGCAGGGGTGCAACGAAGATATATAGATGGGAGTTCATGAACTGCCTCGTTGCAATAGGAAGGAAGCTCGCAACTTGTGCTCAGGAATATGGTACTATATATTCTTCGAGACTTTCATCGAAGACTTATAGGATACAATATAACAATGGTTGCAGCTGTCTTGCTTACCATTGGTCACGCAATACGGTATTCGTTGAGGGACTCATAATTTTATGTTTACAGACCACGTATAAAAGGACCGAATATCATAAATACAAAACTTGAGTTTCCTCTGTAAACCTAATCGCAAAAGGCTGTAAGTAACAAAGCAAATGTGCAGATATACGCCCTGGCGTTGTCACTGACTTTCATGCGCCAAGAGCGCAGCGCCTCAATGGCATCTCGTAAAGCTAACCTTAAACACTGTTTGCCATTGATAAACTCTGTTACAAAATACCTAGTGTGGAAACGAACCCAATGGAATTGGTGTGTGGCAACGCGCCAATGCTAATGACTGCATTAGAATACTTTCAACTATTTATGGCTCACTGAAATGTTGCAAATTACGATTGTTGCACATAGACAACTTGACCTTCCTTAGTAGACCAAGGAGAACTTCTTACCTAATGCCAAATTAAGAGCGAGAATGTAGAACAGGTTCATCTTCATCTGTAATGAATTGAACTTGTCATTAAAATTTCCCAAAGACACACGTTTCTCTCGTGTTAAGTGTTCATTGTCGCATATAAATCACTAACTTGATCGGAAACAGATGTATTGAAAAAAAATTATTTTAACTGTAGCTGGACAATATCGGAGTACTGTAGACAACATAAATACACACCTGAGCTAGTGACAACGTAGTTTCTGCACGCGGCAGTTGACGCGCAGATGGCAAATAAATGTGGCTTTGATTCAAATCTCCCGACAGGTCAGCACATTATAGAGATCTCACTGGCTGCCTTTTTTATATTTCAAAGTGAAAGCTTTGCTAATACGCCTACAGCAACGTTATGTAACTATTGTGCGCAAGATACTCGAATCATAAGTAAGTATTGCTACATGGCATAAAAATTTAGGGAAACTAAACGAGATATGGTTGGATATTGCTCACCATTCGACTTGTTCTCCGGGTTTACAGAGTTGAATTTGGCGTAGTGGTGTCCCTGTTGGCTCGCATAAGGATGAAGTACAATGAGTTACTCAGCATATGTTTCACCTTATAAATGTATAGCTTACTTAATTAGTTTCAAACGAAATGAATTCGTTATGTTTACTGCGATCATTCGAAGTCATACATTGACGTCAATATTTTCAGATAATACGGTGTACGTTCTAAAAAATGTTTTTTGACAAGTGACTACGTCATTAATCATGATAAGGTCATTTGCAGTCAAAACAATTCAAGCCCACATGGGGGTTCGCATTTGGTAAAAGCGCTCCTGTATATTCTTCTTTTCTGCAGAGCATCCTCATATCTCGTATTCCTGTTGTCAGCCTTGACATGCAGTGTGTGTTATTACTAGATTCCAGCTGGACGACTACGTGGGCACATGGCGCACGCCGTTTCGTAGCATTGACGCAGCAGTGACGCACGCTCAGGATCTTTCGGAGCAGCATTTCAGAAAAACGTTTTTACTCCTAAACACCCCTTGAACCTGACACCGACCTTATGAATGACGCCTACCCCCCCCCCCCCCCCAAACAAAAGAAAAAAAAAGAAAAAAAAAAGAAAAAAGCCAGCAGACTTCGATGATTTCTCAGACTCGGCACACACTTGATACGACATCGGTCACTGCCATCTTCTTAGGGACAAGTATACCCCTGTCACACGGGACAACTTAAGTGTACTTTGAGCGAGTGCACTTCGCCCCGAGTGTCATTCGCACGCTGTCACTCGGGCACGCGTAGTGACACTTGCTGCAAAGCGCACTCGCTGGCAAGTGCGTTCGCCAAACTCACTTCGCTCCTCCGAAGTGCGTAGTCTCGGCAGCAGGGGCTCAGAAATAAACTAATATCAAAAGCCGAGTCGGTAGTCTTTTGTAGCGTACATTACGCCCGCTTTTCGCCTCTTCGCCGATGCCGCACTTTGAGCCATGGCCGCGCTCTGACGTCCCATCATGGCCCTCGATTCTACACCAACACGGACGCATTCGCAATCCGCCGGTCGGGCAGAGATAGGCTGGTTTCCTTTAGGGAAATCATTGATCATTACAGACTAGCCAGGGCTAGATATCCGGCAGCACATTGTTCATTAAACAAGTGGCAATCAGTGGCTTGGCGGCTAATACAAACCAACACTTTTCCCAACCCCATTGCCTTCAGTCACTTATACACAGACATATGTAAGCATTGCAACAACCGAGCAGATCTTCAACACATAATCTGGGCATGCCCAAAGAAACAATATAACAATAACTGTTCAAAACCTCAACAGCCCAGTTTAATAATAAGAAATGAGGAGCAATGGGAGGCTGTGTTGCTCAGCTCGGACCCGGATGTTCAAGCGAGAGTAGTCCAAATGGCTGAAGACGCCGCCGCGGCTCAGGGGCTGCCGGCCGCCGTCTAAAGGGGGGACGGGGGAGGCTTCTAGTCATTACCCCCTCCTCTAACCACAATTTGGACAAAATAAAATTATTTCTCTCTCTCTCCAGCAACTCGGCCCGTCGCGGTCGCCGCGCGGTCACCGCTGCTGCTGTTGGGCTCTCGCCGCGCCCTCTGTGTGACGTCACACCACGGGCCTGGATTCTCCGGCGACTCGGTTCGTCACGGTTAGAGTGTACTAGAATACGGTCGAGTTGGACGAGCGGCTGGGGCAGCGCATGCTTTGCAGTGAGGCGCCCGATGTGGAAAAATACTGTGGCGGCGCTGCGATCGAAGTGGATTGGGCCGCATCAAGGTCGCGCCGTTGGAAACTGCTGGCGATACAGCTCGGCAGGGTCATTTGTACTACTTCGCGCGCTGATTTTTTCCGTTCAGACCGCTCAAATACTGTTCATACTTGCATATGACATGTATTTACGCCTTAATAATTCCTTGCTTTCTCTTCTTTATTTTTATTTTTTAAGGCCGCTCGGTGCTGCGCGTGCATTGCGGCCACAGTGTCGGCTTTCATTCTACTATGTTATTGTACGGTTCCCATTTTAGAACAAATATTTTTCTCGTTCTTCAAGCAGCATGTATCTCACGTGCGTATTGTTGCGCATATAGTTTTCAATCAGTAGGTCTTGCGAAACGCAGACGGAGAAACACATGTAACCTTCCTGCTTGCCGCTTCAAACAAGTATACAGCATATCTGCCCCATCCGGCGCCTTGTACTCAGATTTACGGGAAGCATTGTTATAGATAAAAAAAGAGTAAACTGCAGCGCAACATTCCATTCAAGTTTCCGCCTTCCTCGCGTAACAGAATGCGGAGTAATTGGTACGGGGTCATTTGTTGCGGTAGGACCTCGAGCGCCGAAAACAGTTTTTAGTTAGTCATTCTATGGGCTCATCTTTGGCCGTATATAAGCCGTGCGTGGATTTTTTTCCCTGTCAATACTCAAAAAAAAAAAGAAAAAAAGAAGGAAAGAAAGAAAGCTGGCGCGGTAGCCTAATTAGTCGATATATATAGTGGATACGGCGTTGGGCTGCTAACCTCCATGGAAATTGCAGGTTCAATCCAGGGGCGGTATTCTGTAAGAGTCCAATTAGTGGACTGCCCATTTCGGCTGTCGCTGATTGGACTCTTACAGAATACCGTCCCAGGTTGCGGAATTGGAGGGGAGCGAAATGGAAAAAAAAAAACACTCTGTACTTCTATATTTAGGTGCGCGTTAAAGAAGCCCAGGTGGTGAAAACTAAACCTCATAATCATATCGAGGTTTTACCACGTAGACCCAAGAATTTATTTAAATTAAAAAAGAGAGAGAAAAGCATGTGGCTGCGTTCTTCGGCTTTTTTATAGGGGTGTATACAAAATAGTTGTAAATTATTCTCGAGTCTTATTTCCGAGAAAAACATGTTACGCTTATCCTATATTTCATACATAAATGTAATGCCGTTCCCAAATGTATGACCGCTCAACTCAGCAGCTTGTATAATATAAACGGCTGCTTTCAGTTATCCGGTGCACTATCATAACGACCATCATGAAACAAAGGAACGGCATACCTCACATACACGTAGATATATGTGCAGATCTGTTGCGTTCGTTGAAGATAAGTGTAGTACCACATGGGGCACCCAGTTTTAATGGGTCGCAAACATGGTGAGACTGTCAAAAAAATTTTCCTTACCTGAATCAAGTTAGCAGATTTACAGGCTGCCCCCAAACGGGGGCGTTTATATTGAATAACAGCTAGGAACTTGTTAAGCAGGACTTGTTAACACCCGTGCGTTAATTCTCCCATGAACTGCGCCTCTGCGCAACAGCCACGACTCCCCGGCTGCACAATCATTCGGAACAGTCCTCACTTGCATCGGTCACTCACCTTTGAGACTTCAATGGTTCTGTTGTGCGTTACATTCGAACGGAAACGACTATTCGGCGTCGTACAGTATATAAATAACGCTTGCGTATATTATCTTATATATATATATATATATATATATAACCATCTTATATATATATAAGATGGTTTTGCGTGCTATGAATATAATTTCTGCGAATGAGAGTTTTATGTGCAGTATTCACTAAGAAGTGTGTTTGTTACTGCAAACACGTGCGCTTATTCCGGTCGGGAGTTCTCACTTTTTCAATTAGTGCATTTAGAATATTTGTTATTTTTTCCGGTACTTACACATATATCGTGAATATATAAGTCTATGTACCCTTTGATTTAAGGAAGTACATTCGCCATTCTTCGCGCGACGCAGTTAATAAACCTGGTTTATTTCACTCTAATATTGTTTTCTTCGATCATTGTCCCTGATCAATATCCACAAACAAGAAGCGCGCGTAAAATGACACGATATCAATAATAAAATGTTCTTACGTAGCTTTATGTTGCAGAGATACCAGTTACTTTTAGAAGACACTGGTAAAAACAGCAGTTCACTTGGCTAAAACTACATTTGGTACCGGCCTCCAAGAGTCATGGGCGCACCAAAGCAACTAAAACACACAAAAAAAATTACTGCACAGCCGTTCTGCTGTAGTTCTGCAAGAAAAACTGGGCGTCCACCAGTGTCCGCGTAGCGAACGCGCGCTCGCTAACAGACGAGGCGCTTGACAACGACAGCAAAATTGAAGACGTTGCGTCGTATAATCCATGCCAAAAATATATATGTTTGGCAAAATGGTGTAAACATAATTTTTCAGTTGAAATAAAGCACAATTTTAAGAGCGTACTATGCGCAATCGGCCTCGGCGCCCGCAGCGAAAGTACGTTGAATATGCCGCGGAGCGCGTCTCCGCCCCAATCCAGTTCGCTCGCAGCGCCCTCGCATAATTTTTTCACACGCGGCGCCTCAGCGGGAGAGCACCGTCCGGCCCACTCGACCATTGTCTAGTACACTCTAGTTACAGCGTACTAGAATAGGGCAGTGAAGCGACCGCCGGGGGCTGCGCCTTGACAGAGCTGTCACGGTAGGTGGCGAACGTAGCGGCGGCACTGCAGTCGCCGACTACGCTGTTCCCGTTGACAACGCGTGTGTGAGATAAGGTAATTTACACGGGACGTGCGTTCGACGACACGGTAGGGGCCTTCGTATTTGGGCAGTAGTTTAGAAGACAGTCCAGTTGCGGTGCTAGGGACTGAGAGCCAGACGAGCGCCCCAGGGAAAAACGTGGGCGCAGAAGTGGTGGTGTCGCTGCGAATGCTCTTCTGCCGCTCTTGTTCATTTGCAGTAAAGGTCCGGGAAAAGTCGCGACACTCTTCAGCATGTCTGGCTGTGGCAGATATAGGCGTATACTCAGACGTGTCTGGCCTGTATGGAAGGATCGTGTCGATCGTGTGCGACGGGTGGCAGCCGTACAATAAGAAGAACGGTGAGAAGCCAGTAGTACTCTGAGGGGCGGTATTGTAGGCGTAAGTGACGAAGGGCAGAATGGCATCCCAATTTGTGTGGTCGGCGGCGATATACATTGAGAGCATGTCACAGAGCGTGCGGTTAAATCGCTCTGTGAGACCATTTGTCTGTGGGTGGTAAGCAGTATTTTTGCGGTGAACGACGTGACACTCTTTGAGAAAAGCTTAGACGACTTCCGACAAGAAGACACGGCCTCGATCGCCGAGTAGATCCTGGGGTGGACCGTGACGCAGTATGAATCGGTGGAGCAGGAAGGAGGCAACATCTCGTGCTGTAGCTGCTGGAAGAGCGGCAGTTTCGGCGTATCGCGTGAGATGGTCAATAGCGACGATGGCGCAGAGGTTACCAGCCGACGTCAGAGGAAGAGGTCCGTATAAATCGATGCCAATGCGCCTAAACGGCCGGTTAGGACAAGGTAAAGGTTGTAGACCTGCTGGCGAGAGGTTTGGCGAAGATTTCCGGCGCTGACAATCGAGGCAGGAGCGAACAATTTTCTGCACGTACTGGTACATTTCCCGCCAAAAGTACCGTTTGAATCCGGTGGTAGTGATAATAACTCTGTGCCAGAGTTATGAGGAGCTACGTCGGCAGCGGCCGTTGACCCGTCGGCCGCCAGCCCAGGACGCAGATCTCGCTGGCCTGTCAACCGTTTTTGGCCACACCACCTTGCTGGCAGAAATGAAGACATTTGTGTGCGAAGAAATTGCACGCCATCTCTCTCTGCTGCCCTTTGCTCACCTGCAGCATGTGGAACAGCCATCAACCACACTCCCGCCTCCCCTCCGCCGAGTGATTGAACAGGAAATCGCCGAAATCATGCCCGAATATCATCAGCGCCCTCCGGCACCGGCGCCACTTAGCTACGCTCAAGTTGTCGCCAGGCCAGCCCAACCAATCTCTGCGGCTGCTGCGTTTAGTTAGCCGTCGCTGGACCTCATTCGTTCGAAGCGGTTGTGCCGCCTACGTATGCCGATGTCACTATAGGCTCCGTCTGCAGCCCACCGTGCAGCCATATCAGCAGCCGCTACGTCCATCGCGTCCTGAGCCATGGGTTGGACCCTCTCCGGTAAACCGTTGGCGCACTTCCGACAACCGTCCCATATGCTTTGCGTGTGGTTTCGCCGGCCATGTTGCACATTTCTGCAATCGCGTGCAGTCCCCTCGAGTCGCATCACTCGTCATGAGCCAGTGCAGCCGCCCTAATTACGAACCACCGCCGCCTGTGTCACCGACGTTACGCCCAGCTCCTTCTACCCGCCGTTCGCCGTCTGCACGACGTCGCTCATTGTCGCCGATGCGGCCACGTCGGGTCGCACGAGATCGAGAAAACTAGTCGTCGCAGTCCAAGAGGCAAGGGCTGCGACGCTATCGAACTGTGAAAGCCCTCAGCAGAGACCATCGAACATAATAGACGTGTTTGTAGACGGTGTTCGCGCATCTGCCCTTATAGACACTGGAGCCGCCGTATCCGTTATGGGCGACCCACTTCAAGGCGCTGTACCGGGCGACCCACTTCAGAGTTCCAACGCTTCACTACAGGTCCTTCACTTGTTCTCGAGCTTCTTTGTTATCCTCCAAGTTTCTGCCCCATATGTTAGCACCAGTAGAATGCAATGACTGTACACTTTTCTTTTCAACGACAGTGGTAAGCTCCCAGTCAGGATTTGGCAATGCCTGCCGTATGCACTCCAACCCAATTTTATTCTTCTGTAAATTTCTTTCTCATGATCAGGGTCCCCTGCGAGTAATTGACCTAGATAAACGTACTCCTTTACAGACTCTAGAGGCTGACTGGCGATCCTGAATTCTTGTTCTCTTGCCAGGCTATTGAACATTACCTTTGTCTTCTGCATAATATCTTCAACCCCACTCTTACACTTTCTCGGTTAAGGTCCTCAATCATTTGCTGTAATTCGTGCCCACTGTAGCTGAATAGGACACTGTCATCTGCAAACCGAAGGTTGCTGAGATATTCGCCATTGATTCTCACTCCTAAGCCTTCCCAGTCTGAGAGCTTGAATACTTCTAAGCATGCAGTGAATAGCATTGGAGAGATTGTGTCTCCTTGTCTGAATGCTTTCTTGATAGGTAACTTTCTACTTTTCTTGTGGAGAACCAAGGTTGCTGTGCAATCCTTGTAGATATTTGCCAATGTATTCACGTATGCATCCTGTACTCCTTGGTTGCGTAATGCCTCTATGACCACTGGTATCTCTACTGAATCAAATGCTTTTTCATAATCTATGAAAGCCATATAGAGAGGTTGATTGTACTCCGCAGATTTCTCTATTACCTGGTTGATGACAAGGATATGATTCATCGTAGAATATCCCTTCTTGAAGGCAGCCTGTTCTCTTGGCTGACTGAAGTCAAGTGTTGCCCTGGTTCTATTATAAATTACCTTGGTGAGTATTTTATACAAAACTATAAGCAAGGTAATGGGTCTATAATACTTCAATACTACCTTCATTCTATACCTCGTATTCAGTTTTATTACGACGACTGCTACCCTCTCATTAATGCTGTAGAATTCATGAATGTTGCCCGCTATGTTCTTATGGACTAGAAATCCTACTCCGAATTCTCTCCTATCTGGAAGACCTCTGTAACCGAGGACGTGGCAGTTAGCCAGCCCTGTATAAGCCTCAGCAGTTCTTCTCACCTGACTAAGGCCAATAATATCCCAGGCAATACCTGATAATTCTTGAAATAGCCCTGCTAAGCTAGCCTCACTATATAGGGTAGGCGTGTTGAACGTTGCCAGGTTCAGTTTCCATTGGCGGTTTGTCCGGACCCAGAGATTCTTAGCACCCTCGGCCGCGTCGCAGGTATCGCTGTAAAAAGAAGACGTAGTGTGAATTTTTGCAAACACCCAATGGGGAATGGGTGAAATACCAAAAAATCGCCCATTCATGTGTGGGGATCATTTCACTCCGACATCCTTTTATATGGATGTAAGGCGTTGAGTTAGACACAAAAAACACACCTAAGGGTGCACCTAAATACAAATACATGGGGTACCATTATATACATTCCAATTATACTATGTTGTGAAATTTCTCCACGTTCACGTTTTCAGTCAATCAAAGACGCGGTGGCAGCTCTGTGAGCGAATCACAAGTGACAATATGGCAAATATGACAACATGGTGGTCTATGACGATGTCCAGAAAGGCACCTACGGTACGCACAAACAATTCTGACTGTTCCAACTCTCGTTTGCTCATGGGAACTCGCGTCTCGAGGTGGGCAAATCGCTCATTGACGTCCACAAAAGTACGAGTGCGCCAGAATCATTCTCGAAGCCTAAAGGCATCCTTGTAGGTGCGCCCTGATCACATAAGGGCTAGAGAATTCAACCATGAAGAGTTTCAGCTCCGACTTGTGATTTCTAAACCATAGGGCAGAACATAGTTTAGCATTGTTTCACGACAATCTGCCATATATCCATCGTGCGGAACGCTTCCTACACAGCAAAGAGCTTTTAGAGCGCGAAGAAACAAAACAGGAAAGAAAGAACAACAACCGACACACATACACGGCAGGACTGATCAGCTATTTTTTTTTCGTTTGCATAAGGTGAGCTTCACTTGATATCCGATGAGAGGGGGTGCTACAACCTCAACGAACCTAGAGTCAGTTACTGTGTTACTGTATGGATCATATACGGTAACTGTAAACAAACCGAGTTAAGTTCCCTTGTACGAGAAAGCAGGCAGATGGCCGCGGGAACAAGCAGATGGGCTTCAAAACGAGAAAGAACGTTACGACAAGGCTAATCGCACAGACGGGGCCAAATCGCTAACCAAGTCCTCATTCTGATTAATTTCATTGTTCCTGTAGCACTCACTAGCCTCAGATATTGCGGTCGACTAGTTTGGTCGAGAAATTAAGTGGTGCTCGTGTTTTCTTTTTCTTGTTTTCTGGCTTCCTATATAAGTCAAATAAGGATGCAACCGTAAGTAGCACGAGATATATTCAGCAGATAAATATTTCAGTGGCGATTTAGCGGTAAGTGCGATAGTGATGCGGTAACATTACGTCGCACTTATTTGAGGTCCCGGATCCATGAATTAAACCGCGTTCACCACATTGCAAAGTGTTGCACAGCAGCTCACCCGACACACGCCCTGGCTCATCACGGAGCGAAGTGCATTATTCTACTGTCTGGGGTTTTATTGTGCCAAAACCAGTTCTGATTATGAAGCACGCCGTAGTGGAGGGCTCCAGATTAATTTTGACCACCTGGGGTTCTTTAACGTGCACTACAACGCAAGCACACAGGCGTTTTTGCATTACGCCTCCATCGAAATGCGGCCGCCGCGGCCGGGATTGGATCCCGCGATCTCGAGCGAGATTGTGCACGATCGCGCGGGAGCAAAGTGCAACTGACGGTGTTACGTAGTAGACCACCACCATTACACACACACACACACACACACACACACACACACACACACACACACACACACACACACACACACACACACACACACACACACACACACACACACACACACACACACACACACGTGTGTGTGTGTGTGTGTGTGTGTGTGTGTGTGTGTGTGTGTGTGTGTGTGTGTGTGTGTGTGTGTGTGTGTGTGTGTGTGTGTGTGTGTGTGTGTGTGTGTGTGTGTGTGTGTGTGTGTGTGTGTGTGTGTGTGAACGACAATAAAGGTAACCAAGGGCTCAATTTTTATTAGTCATAGGCAGCCAACAAACGGTGACTAAGGACAGGATAGGGGAAATTACATGTACTCATTAATCTAATTAAGGAAATGATAAATTGTAGGAAGTGAAAGTGGACGAAAGGAACAACTGGCCGCAGGTGGGGCACGAACCCACGTCTTCGCATCCCGCGTGCGCTGCTCTATATTGGCTAGAGCAGCGCACGTGTAATGCGAAGACGTGGTTCGTGCCACATCTACGGCCAGATCTCCCATTCCTTCCCACACTTCACAGACGTACTGGGAGTGCGGGTCGAGATACTCCAAGGAGGGGTGGGACTCGCTTCTGCGTAGCCCCGCTCTAGACAAGCAAATCCTGGCTGTCCGGCGTGCCCGCGACCTTGCCGGTGGGCAAGACCTGCCGGTCCCGACGTGGAACAAGCCGGGCGCGCGACGTGTTCGCGTCCTCGCCGGACCTCCAATAAAGTTATTTCACTCACTCACTTCTTTTTGCACTTTGACACCCATAATGCTAACGCATTAAAAATGAATGCATCCCCAATTTCACCTCTTATTACCTAAAGCGCTTCTTCGCACATATTTACAGCGATGCTCATGGTCCAGAAAACGTAACACTACATGCCAAGTCGTCGCCACATCAGCAGTTATTTATTTCGATTGAAGTAGTGTGTTGTTCATCCGCCATTATCGCATGTTTGCCCTGCAATGAGTGCATCCATCAATATTTTCCCCCTCTGTTGGAGAACGGCTCCCTGTATATAGCTTGCGTGTTGCAACGCTTAGGGGACATTAGTGGAGTTCATGTGCGTGCGATTTCGCCACATTTCCTGGAAGTGAGATGCTGACCCCTCGCAAGACTTTTTCAGTGCCTTCTCAATTTTGGTTATGACATTACTTTTGGTGTAGTCCTCAAATTTTTCTTGAACTTCATCGAAACAGGATACACGTTTTGGGGTGATCGATAGATCCACTTCGTTCACATTCACAGTGCATCCATAGCCGGGACCTGTGGAAAAAAAACATAGAACAAATACAAAAAAATTGTTTAAGCGCAATACCTTCGTATACGCAATACAACACATACACGCCGCCTTTAGAAACTACTGACACTGCTCTGCATTCCAATACTAAACCACTCGTGTTGGTTATTGTTTTCAACGAGCCCAAAATAAAAGAACACGAGAATGAACGTTTTATGTCAGGGGTACTATCCTGGAGATTGTGATATTCCGCAATACTGCTAAATTTTGTAATGGCGAAATTTGGAGCCATTCAGGGAGGCCCAGAGCGCTTCTGCGATCTCTCTGATTGGCTCAAAGTGCCGACATTACCAAATTCAACAATATGGCAAATTTTCACAATGTCCGAAATAGAACACCAGCATGGGTATTTCCCAAAATACTGGTTGGTCACCGTTACATATGCAAAGAACAGCAGCAGCTTTTTAGTGCGACGGCAGCTATACGGACGCTCAAGTTGTGGTCGCGCGATCACCTTTGGCACCACTGATGGCGTTGTCGTGCTGTCCCGCTTTCGACGACGCATGCGCCGATCGCGTGCCGAGCGTTGGGGGATCCTGGAGACGCGGATGTTCGCGGTTTTTGCCGATGCTGTTCAACCTGGTAATGATCGGAGTGGCCGAGAAGCTCGCGGACATCGAAGACGTCAGGCACACCATCTACGTGGACGATGTCACGCTGTGGGTGACCGGCAGCAGCGACGCCCACATCGAGGGCGCGCTGCAAGCCGCCGTCGACGCGATAGAAGACCAACTGCAAGACACTAAACTGAGATGTTCGCCGAGGAAATAGGATCTCCTCATGCTAGCACCTACCAAAAACGGCAGAGGCAAGACCAGACAACGGGAATACGAAAAAATCAGAATCGTAACCAAAATGGGCAACGTGATCCCCGAGGTCGGCAAAATCAGGATCCTAGGCAAGGTCATCGAAAAGCACGAAAAGTCATTGAAGAGACGGCGAGACTATCGCCCGTCTCACGGCAAAAGCGGCTCTGGGCCGTCCAGCAGGTCCTGATGGCGCTCGAAAGGCAGAGACTCAGCGAGCCGGCAACGGCGAGCGGAGACCTGCGCCCAGTAACGGCAACCTCGTAGACGATGTAGGCCCCCGTCGGGCCGCGCGAGCGCCCAACAGCAGGCACAACTAAAGTTTGCTCCAATCCAATCCAATAGAGAAGCGGAGTGCATTCGGATGGAGAAACGACGAAGCGAAGGAGAATGGACCGTCAACGCTCCGCTGAATCGGCTTGACGGTGCAGCCAGTACAGCCTTATACCTCCCGCTGCTGGCATTTGCGTTGCGCGCACGCATGCTACAGGTCCACTAGCAGCATTCTAGCACACTAGCATTCCATGCTTGCCTGCTCTGTGCTGTCTGAGCGGAACGAGCAGTAAGCGCTAAGCTAGCATGAGGTGCGACGCTTCAGTTGGCTTTGCTCCAACCATATGTGACTGTTCGTATTCTGGACCGCATTTCACAGCATTGCGAAAGTGTGCCTGCCCGGCAGTGCGGCAAAACGCCGTTGCCCCCGCCACGCTACCCAAGTGATCTACACGAGCCCGGATTGCACAGGCTCAGCGATCGTCTCAGTTTGCTCTGCGAGGGACTGGCCCAGCAGACGCGCTCAACGCCGGTGATGAAAAAAATAACCCCGAAAGCTTCGATTTATGAGAGTAATTTTGCGCTTGAAGGCAAATATTGGTTGCATTCATAATTACGTTGTGTTTTTCGCAGGAAACAAAGTCATTTGTTTCCAATCAGCACAATTGCATTAGTACACATGGTTGTATAAGCCGATTCGATATACTCGATATGGGCTGCCCTGCGTTGAGCTCTTCGGCAAGTCGCACGAGGGCGTGGGATCAAATCACGGCCACGGTGGCCGCACAGTGGCCCCACATCGTCTCCCTCCTGTCCTTGTCCACTAGCGCTAAATATGCTTTCAGTTTACCAACACGCCCAACATATGGCAATGGTAGGGAGAGCCCGCATGATCGCTTACTGGTTGGTGTAGTCCATAGCAACTGCTGTCCACTTGTTCCCACTAAGTGATAGAGGAAAGGGCTCAAGGAGATCAAGACCAACCCGAAAGAATGGCTCAGAGGTTATTACAATGGGCTGAAGACCAGCTGCTAGGGCTGCTGGTTTTTTGTTTTGCTGACAAGACTGACAGGAGGCGACGTAACGGTAAACGGAGCGGTAAAGACCGGTCCAAAAGAAACGACGCCAAACACGGTCATATGTCATTGAGACTCCCAGATGACCAGTGGCAGGAACATCATACAACTGTGCGAGTAGTCTCACGCATACGCTTGGGAACGACCAGCAGCAGTTCAGGGCAATCAGGGTGCATGTCGTAACGGTCCAATATGCCACCCTGCAGCACAATCATACGCAAAGAAGGGGAAACTTATGACGTTCGTCAGGCTGAGAATTATGTCTCAGGTAAGGGTCACGTCGTTGCTCATCGACGATGTCGCCAAACGCGGTACGCGCGAGGACTCAAGTTGCCAAGACCAAAAAAATCCTCGTGAGGCCACTGGATGACGTGACAAGCAATCAGTGTGCTCATGGAGTCGGCCTGTCGTATACACCACAGTGTAAGGGTACTCTTGAAGCCGTAGAGCTTACCTACCGAGACGTCCAGCTGGAACTTTGAAGGACGAAAGCCAGCATAGGGCGTGGTGATCGGTGATAACAGTGAAAGGCCGTCCATACAGGTAGGGACGGAATTAACCCACTGCCCAAACGAGGGCGAGGCATTCACGTTCGGGGATCGAGTAATTGCGTTCGGCTGGTGACAGGAGACGGATAGCGTACGCAGTAACACGGTCCCAATTGCGCTGTAGTTGAGCCAATACAGCACCGGTACCTTGGCCGCTGGCATCGGCACGAACTACCGTCGGAGCGGACACGTTAAAGTGGCACAGAATCGGTGGCAACGGGAGTCGCGTCGTCAGCTCAGCGAATGCACTAGCCTGTTCGGGACCCCAGACGAAAGACGCGTCTCTCTTAAGAAGTTCCGTTAGATGGCGTGCAATGTCAGCAAAATTTTGCTCGAATCTGGGAAAGTAAGAGCAGAGGCCTACAAAGCTTCGGACGTCGTTTGCGCAGGTCAGCACAGATGAATCTTTGACTCCGCGAACTTTCTGCGGATCGGGACGAACACCGGAAGAGTCGAGCACAGTAAGTTGCCGGCGGCCGAAGTGGCATTTCATGGAATTGAGCTGAAGTTTGGCCCTGCGGAACACTGAAAGAACTGTCGAGAGACGTTCGAGGTGTATGTCAAAAGTCGGCGCAAAGACAATAACATCATCAAGGTAGCAGAAACAGATTTACCACTTTAAGCCGTGAAGGAGGGCGTTCCTCATTCGTTCGAATGTAGCGGGAGCATTGTATAGTCCAAATGGCAGCAACTTAAACCGATAGAGACCATCAGGCCGTCGTATTACCATCAGGTAATATACGCCGTCTTTTCACGATCCATATCCAATACCAGGAACGAAGGTCTATCGAAGAAAAATACTTGGAACCACGGAGACAGTCAAGGCCCCTCAGAATCGTCTCTTATTCAATTGTACCAAGCCCTGTTCGTAGGCGATATAAGATACAGCATGTCGGTGCTCTCGAACATGAGACCTAGCTGTGTGTGGACGCTAGAGAGCATCCAAGCTCAGGGATTGAGCACGTGCTTGGGTCTACCACGCTGCACCTCAACCAATGGAACCATCGCGGTAGCTCGGGCTTGTCCCATCAATGTACGATATATATATATATATATATATATATATATATATATATATGCTCTGCGAACCTCTTCGATTGCACGTACGCTTGTTGACCCTACATAGGCAACATCCACCATCAGCACTCCCTGCCACACACTCAAACTGCAGTTTTTCCAGAGCTACATCCACGTCACGAGAACATTCTGCCATTAATATTCTCTTCCCCATGCATAGAGCACCTCCGTGGGTCCTGACAAAACCGCTTGTTAAACTTCAAATCCCTGGGTTTACGAGGAAGTCCTGTGTTTCATCCATTGGCATTAAGCAACGTACCCTATCGCATATTTTTACAGTATGCGGTGGTACTTCGCACGTGTATACCGATGGCTCTGTTAACGCATGTGCCTCCGCCGCAGCCTTTGTCATCCTGCAAATGACCATCGCTCGACGGTTTAAATTAGACCACAAGTTCACTTCAACTGCCACAGAACTTGTTGCTATCCGCGAGGCAATACGATTCCTTGCAGGAGAGCCTCCTCGCATATGGACTTGATTTTGCAACGCCAAACCCGCTCTTCAAGCCATTGAGTGCGCTATGAGACAAGGCCCTTATTACATTTTAGCTCTCCAAATCGCAGAGCTTCTCGACACTGCCACACAAAGCGGCCGCCATGTCACCTTTCAGTGGATACCTGCACACTGTGGCGTGATACGAAATGAACAAGTAGACGCTGAAGCTAAAACTGCGGTAAATAATGTGCCTGAAGTGAGCATTGCGTTCTCACAAACAGACACGAATGCCCTGCTTCGGTGCGTTATGCGCAACTCTACACTTGTGGAGGAATAAACATTTTATTCAAATAGCAGACTGATATTCTTGCGGGTGAAACTTTACACTTGAGCACTGGACCAATCCAGATCGACGACATAGGCGACTGCACAAATGGGACCAGGAAATATAGTTCCACATGGCCCATTAACTTAAGAGGAGTTTAACGAGTTTGATACACCGGATTCGTCTTGGTGTTGCACTCACTAGGCGTTATACGCATATCATCGGCTGCAGTGACACTGGTCCCAACTGCGATCACTGCCAAGCGCCAGAAACACTTGAGCATATATTTGCTCATGCCCAGCGTACGCGCGAGAACGGCACATCCTTATTTGTAATATTGAACAAGTGACTAAAGGACCAATGTCTGACGAGATTGCATTAGGTCCTCGGCCTGGTGCCAACAGCGCAGCTGTGGTCATCGGAATGACTATAGCCTTCGTTCAAGCCACAGGACTCGACGCACGACTCTAGAATGACCCTAACATGATGGATATGTATATACGCACCTCCTTATCTTATCATCATCATTCATCGCTCTGTTCATTCATTCATTCACCCCTCCCCGCCCCTTCCCCAGTGTAGAGTAGCAGGCCAGAGGAAACTATCGCTCAGGACGACCTCTCTGCCTTTCCTCAAATAAACCTGTCTCTCTCTCTCTTAGTGCACAAACTCTAAAAATGGTACAATATGAAGAACGTAGAAAAACACGTTTGAAAGTAAAAAAAAAAAAGAAGGAAACAAATTCGCACGGCAGGACTTAAGCAGGGAAATAATGGGTTTTTTTTTTTTTTTCGTATTTCCGGCTAGAATGCGGCGCTGCCGAAATGGGCTCTGGAAGAAGAGGGTTAGGTTTGCATCCCCGCGAAAATTCCAAAAAAGGCAACGCCGCGGAACGATATGTCGCGCGCGCTAAATTCAGGTAAATTCGCAATTTCGCGAGCCACCGCAAGTACTTTTTTAATACTAAAAGCCGACGACCCTTCACGGCTCCTTTAATCGACCAAAAATCATGTCCTATGAAGTTTGAATGACGTCGTACAGTTGCTACGTATCGTGTAAGGTGCGACAAGGAAAGTACTGGGCTAAGTGGATCGGTCCCTGAGATAGTGCAGTCTAATCAAGTGCCCCAAAGCGGGATCTGTCACAAAGAAAGATGACAACAAAGTTGCGTAGGGTACACGCGCCGAGTGTTTCAAAGAGCTCGCTGGCTTTGTAACGAAAGAAGAATGCGTGCAATCGTGGCCTAATTTTACATACTTTCCAAGCACGTATCCACACTCCAAAACATTCTTATACTAAGTGTATACTGAAAGGTCCCCCGTTAAAGCTTGGTTACGTGAGAAAGAAGAAGAACATAAACTTTATTATCAAATCAATCCGATTTGAGAAGGGCACTTTTGTATATTCGATAAACTGCCGTCTCTGTAATGTACCGGAAACTATCGATATTAGAAGACTGCTTTAGTGACGGCAAGAACGCCATCTTCTGTTGGGACGTTCTGCAAAAGAGATTTAAAAAGGATCGTGATGTAAGGCCTCATACCATACGATATCCTATATCACTTCGATCTGAAGATGTGCGTTTTGACGGTTTTGACGTGCTGCTACTTCTGGCGTTGCATACTTTATGGAAGACTCGCATGTTAGATAGCAATGCAGAACCAATTATATCTTCGCAGTCATATTTCATACAGATGATTTCAGAACTGAAAGACGTTTATGGTCAAAGAGACTTCCAGCCGGACTGGTACCCATTGTTGATGAAGTGAACCCGCTTGCCTGCTTCTTATGGAATTCTTTACTTTAATGATTCTACTTTCAAGTGTTTGTTTTGTGCTTGTAGACGCGGCTATAGCTGTTTTGACCAAATCTTACGCATGTATGTTTTATATTTGTAATAAATACCATAGAAGAAAGAAAAAGGCGATGCTCGTTGACCTGTCACTGTTTATGACCAGCTGGTGCTCATAATATTGTAAAGAGTTATTGTACATACATCGTTTCATTTATTGTAAGAAATACCACGTGCGCGCTTCTGGTGTCCGAGGCGCTCATAGATGGCGCCACTTCTGTGCGAGTGGGGCCGCCGGCGGTTTCGGCGGCAGTGTAACTTGAACCAGGAGTGCCCGGAGTGAACCCCCTCCCGTGCGCGGGGTTGTGTTCGGGAAAGAAGGGCAGAAGAGGGACGGCTTACGCACCAAGCGAGACGCCGCATTCGAGTCTCCCCGTCTTACTTTTACCTAAATAAATGTTGTTTTCGTTAAAGTAACCGCTGTACCAAGCAGTTTCCCTCTATCTCCGAAAAGCTGATTTAACACACGTAAAACAAAAATTACAGTGGTAGAATGGTTCGAGCCCCCGGCTTCTGTGCTCGACGGCAGAGCTAGGCTCCATTCGCACATCGGTCACACACTATATTATTTTTCTTAAAGCGAGGCAAGAGAATGAACCGTGGCTGAAAAAAAAGAAAAACATCCCGAACCACTCCGACCACGCAGGCCCTCCGCGTGGCGCATAGACGTTAGTGAACAAAATCGAATTTCTCAAAGTAAAATCCGTCAGAAATGTCGTAAAGTACGACTTAACCACAACCTACAGACATGATAGCGTCGTATTGTAATTTGAATGTACGAGAAAACATAATTCTGTTACGAGGAGACGACCCCCTTTTCCAGCATTTCTACCATACCAATAGCGGCGCGCCCAGGTAGTTACTTGCAAAAATACCGTCCAGATGGAGCTCAGCTCCTCGGCAGCGTGAAGCGGCAGAGGCCTGTATAGGCGAAGGTGGAGAAAAAAGAAAGCTGCAGTAGCCGGTAAGCGTGAGAAGCAGTCAGGGATCTTTGAATGCTATCGCGTTCCACTCTTAAAGGCGAAGATTAGGCGTCCTCCAAATTTCTTTTTATTGCGTCGCTTAGCAGATTACTGTAAGAAATAGACAGAATTGGTAAATGTAAGGGTGGCAGCCTCTCTCAGGCGGACACAAATTATTTAGAATTTCTTTCATATCAATCCACATATCAAATACACTGATCCCCTCAAGACGTCATGATCGCACATATACTTCCCTCGTTCCAAAGCCAGCCAGCTCTTTGAAACAGCCAGAGTGTGCGCCTCGTGCTACTTTCTCTTATTTCCTTGCGACAGCTCGTGCTTTAAAGCGCCGTGTTAGATTTCACTAACTCCGGGACTTGCCTTCCTTTCCCAGTACTTCCCTCGCCGTATAGCTTGCGCGGCGTAGCATCTTTGCGACATTGTGCCGACTGTAATTACGTTTTAACATTTCTTCACCGGAGAACAAAAACCATCATCGCTTGATATATGCGCTTGACGTGCGCCACATGACAGAGCCACAGCTGCATACAACTCTATAAGACGCTGCGGCTGATTACGTCACAATACGTGTTTCTCTCACTTACGCTCGTCCAATACCTATGTAGAACCCAGCCATCACCATGTAGTAAGCTCACATCGAATGGACGGCGTAGAAATCGTGCCATTTCTGCCATGCGATCGTCTTTAACGCGGGCTTTAATGTGCTGCTGTCTTTACAGTGACGTACGCTCGCGACCAGCACACACCCACAACTACACAACTCAACGACAACAACCCCACATATTGCTGGATAGCTGCAGGTAGCAGCAAAATGCTTTGCATAGCATCGACTCCAGCAGTGCGTGGGATCTTTACATTTATTTATATCGTGTGTTTTATATTTATATTACATTTATTTATATCGTGGCCCGTGTTTTTTTTTTTTTGCGTATCGATGCTCAACGTTCTCAATTTTTTTCTGCTAGACTGTCGCACACTGCTTCTACTGCTACACCAACCTACGATTTTATCGGAATCTGTTATTTGCTCGTTCACTCGGCACCTAACAGAAATAATTCTTTTCTTTGCCAGGCAATGCAAACCTTGCGGACAAGAACGTAGAGTGATCCAGGTTCTACAGTAATTTAGGATGGTTGAATAGGTGGCTTAAGACATATATATGCAGACTGTGAAAAGCAAACGTCTACGACAGAATCTTGCGCAATTAATTTCAATTATTATATCGCCCTTTATTCTTTCACAAAATTCAAGACTTTTTTCATTTGAAAAGGGAAGACCATGCCGCAGATGTTCGACTTTTGCCATTGTCACAAGGAAATATTGCATTGCGTTTATGGTAGAAACGAATGCTTGAATGCGACCAATTGTTGTCTCACCAAAAGGGAATTCTTAAGTATTGTCGTTCGGATATAATATAAAAGCTGGAGGCAGTAGTTATCACTTCTAAAGTTCCTGGATTCTTTTAAAGTTTTTTTTGTTGTTTTTGTGCTTGCTCTGCTGCATTTTGAAAAACATGAATTGCCGAAATAGCACCGAGGCATGCTATAGACATCGCAGCACAAGCTTCGGCTACAATTACGCGTTTGTTTGAACATTGCGTTGATAATCTACCAAAAAGTAATTTATCAACACAGACAATGACAAACTTCTAACCTTGATAAAATGATCTTATTTCCTGTAAGTCTAGCAGAATCTGTGACTATTTAATGGGATGTGGTCTTTAGCGAATACCGAGATACACTATATGAGCCTACATTCTAGATTAACAAGGAAGCATGAGATGTTTACAACAGGCGTATATAGTCAGCGCCAAACCGCAAGGACTTGTAGTAAAGAAATGTGGCATCGAAACTTTGATTAGTGATCGTTCATGCCTTAAATGTGCGAAGGATTCCGCTGTCTGCGATTATTCCTGGAATGTACGATCTGCTGTCTAGGATAATTGCAGGAAGAAGGACACAGCCGCTCTTATAATTTTATTTAGCTACTGTTTCATGAATCTGGAGCAATGTAATTGCGACCAAATGTAACGAATGGTCACTGTGAATTTTACTTTCAGAATGTCTACAGGCTGTGGAAATTTGAACTTAACTTTCATAATAATTTTCGCAAGAATACGTTCCTTCGATTGCTTCACTTATAAAGCAGTTTATACAAGGCTTCATAAAATTAAATATTTAATAACACAAGAAACCTGTTACTTACCGCCATTAGCATCGGAGTTCAGCTCTACTGAAACATGTAAACTGCCTTTTGTGATCATGAGATTGGCACCGAATAATTTTGACCTCCAAACGTTAATGCTCTTGTGAACGGCGTATAGCGCAAAGCTTCTTGAGAGGTTAAAGTCGCATGACAGGCGCAGAAATGTTTCTCTTGCTTGGGTGCTGCAGTTCCCATCGAGTTTTCCGTTCTTATAAGCAAGAACGAAGAAACCGCTTGTGAAATTAAATGAATACGAAATTAGCTTATGCATCCTAAAACCTAATGAAAAACCTTCCAAATCTATAACCCGACGTAACTGGCCCCTTAACAATTTTTGTAGTTCACTGTTGCTGTCGTCTGTAAGTGCTTGGCCTGCAAGAAGAAAAAAATAAGAGACGACGCAGTTTAACCACATGATTAAAATGCTATTTTATTTTAAAAAGCATGTCGCAACATATGAGCAGCCCATGCCTGCAGGAGGCACCAACATACTGTTTAACATATGTTTAAACATAAGGTAACAATATGTTTAAATACATTTAAATAAATGGAGTTCTCAATTATGACGCGCTGATAAGGAGGCAGCTGCTCTGAATGCTTTGTTGTTGCGGAGCTGAATCAATGTTACTTGTTTTTCTCTTGAAAGACAATAAGCGGACACAATGCATGTAATGAGGAAAGAAAGAGGTGGAATATATTTACAAAGATAATATACAAGCTGCCAGAACACGCAATATGGCGCATCGGCGCACGAGGTGAGCCGCTGCCTCTTTTTTCATTGGCCACAGAGTTCGGCCTTGTTGCCGACGTAATTGAACTGTGCCGTGACAACGACAGTTCTGCGGAGCACTGAGCCAATAAAATTTGTGTTTCTCCAGAAAGTAAGTAACGTCGGTACATTTAGTGGCCAAGTGCTGTTCCTTGTCACCAGATTTGAATTGTCAGCAAGTTCACACGCAAACTTACTATTGCTCTAATTGGTTCACAATTTCTCGGACGTGTTTGTTCAAGCACCAGCGCACTTGTAGTTTACTGCGAATAAGTAAGCTACGAATCCCAAGCATTCGGAATACAAAATGCCCATATCTAGTAAGCTGATAGGAACCCATGTGGATTCCATAAAAAAAATAAAATAATAAAAATAAAAATAAAAAAACGTAAGCTCCCATACCTCACATGGGACACCATGCTGAAAAAAATACAGAAGATAACTGATACCCCAATACCCAGCAACCGAACATATGCGGATTCCATATAAATATTCGTATGTTCCCATTTGAGGATATGGGATATCTTGCGGAACCTTTTTTCAGTAATAGGGGGGCAGCGCCAGGCCGAAAACCGGAAGTGGGCTTCACTCCAGGACAACAATAGTTTCGTTTGTAATTTTTGCAGGCCGCTGTCTTCATGTGTGAACCATACGTGTATATTTCATTTGTTTTACATTACTTGTGCGACACCACTGCAACTGGAGACTTTGCATTGGTCTGTCTCCTCTGACAGTGCTTACAAAAGAAAGCGACTCACGTGCAGGCGCTTGTTGCCTGTCATTAAATGTTGGTGGAAGACATTTGGCCAGAAATTTCGTACACAATACGAGAACTCAGCAATTATTTACAGTGCAGCTGTTTATGGCTATGGGTCTCTATGCATTTTTCTTCTGCGTGTGCAAAAATGTGGGCCAATCCTGGTTATAGTGAAGAAGAGGTCCAACCGCAATGGCACACCCCTGTGGACTCCAGGTGGTGGCCTCCGGGGCCTGTAACGTGCCCTTGAACTACCCTTGTCACACCTGAGACTTAAAGAGGTCCTAGGCACAAGGGTAAGAACATAGGATTTAAAGCGAAGCTTTGTATGCCTAGACGAAACGAAAAATCGTCTACCCGTCGCCTGTGTACGGAAAACCATCATCATCAGCATTGACTCAAGCGTCGTCGTCTTCTTTTGCACCTGACTCGTTGGCGCCCCTCGGATTGCTCTCGTGCTCGTTCTCAACAGCTCTCGCATTCGTCGTCGTCTTCCACAAATGGCTCCGTTGCCGCTCATCGTAGAATTTCACTTCCCTTTTTTCCTCGTAATGGGGAGGCTGCGTTTGCGGGGGTATGAGCCATTCATTGTCTTACGTGACGGACAGATTTAATTTTCATTCATTCAAATAACTTTATTGAGTGCCCTGCGATTTGGTGGGGTGGGCCTAGACCCCACCTAGGCTTCGGCCAAGGGTTGTTGGCCCTTGGCGGCTTCCTCGGCTCGCTGGACGGCCCAGAGTTGGTGCTGCAGGTCCGAGCTGAGCAACGCAGACTCCCAGCGCGCGCGGAGGCTGTCGCTGTTTGAGGCTGCATCACTGATATCGTGTGTTATACCCGCACATTCCCATAGGATATGCTCTAGGGTGGCTCTAGAGTCGCAATGTCTGCACTTCTCAGTCGTGTATAAATCTGGGTGTATTATGTGCATGATAGCTGGACTCGGATAGGAACTGGTTTGTAACTGCCGCCATTCGACAGACTGTTGTTTGTTTAATTTTGGATGAGGCGGCGGGAATGTGCGCCTCTGCAATCTATGGTGTTGTGTAATTTCATGAAATTTGGTCATTCGATCTTCCCACTCCCACTCGTCGGTAGTCGCTGAAGCGGGACTAACCGAGGCTCGGTCCGTAAGCTCTCGAGCCATGCGGTGCGCCACCTCATTGCTACCGTCTGGTAGTGTGTGAGCGGGTGTCCAGATGAGATGGACACTTCTGTCGTGGTTGTTACCTAAATTTAGGAGTCGTAGTGCCTCTGGGGAGATTCGACCATTGGCGAAGTTTCGTATTGCCGTCTGGGAATCACTGATGATTATATCTGCTTGTTTTTGTGCTATGGCTAACGCGATAGCTATTTCCTCTGCGGTTTCTACGTGTGGCGTGTGGACTGTAGCGCTCGTCGTGCATTTTCCTTCGTAATTTATCACCACTGCTGTGTAGGCGCGTTTGTGTCTGTACCTAGCTGCGTCTACAAATATGGTGTCCTTGCTGTTACCGAATTTCTTTTGTATATCGCGTGCTCTGCTTTTTCGCCTACCCTGATGGTGGGTGGGATGCATATTATTGGGCATTGGAGGGACGGTTATCATGCCGCTGATGTGTCTGGGCATATCTACTTTGACACCATGTTGGGCATGATACCCTATACCCAGGCGATCCAATATTTGCCTACCTGTTTTAGTTTTGGACAGGCGTTCATATTGTGCTATGCGTTGTGCCTCGATTAGCTCATCCAGTGTATTGTGAAGACCTAGCTGCAGTAGTTTATCGTTGCTGGTGGTGAGGGAGAGTCCGATTGCTTGCTTGTAGATTTTTCTGATTAAGCAGTCTAATTTGTATCTTTCTGACGAGTACCATCGTAGGTACGATGCGACGTATACTATTCTGCTTATTACAAACGCTTGGACTAGCCTAAGCAGATTGCCTTCTTTCATTCCACTGTGTTTGTTGGCTATTCGCTTCAGTAGTCGCATGATTTGAGATGTTATATTGTCTAATTTACGTATGGTCTCTCCATTGTAGCCGTTACTTTCAATGATGAGCCCCAATACTCTGATCTTGTCAACCTTGGGTATGGGCATACCATCCGCGGTAGTTAGGCGAATTTCCGGGTGGTTTCGTTCCTCGTAGTTGCGTGGCTTTCGGCCACGTCGCGATGGTATATAAATGAGGAGCTCAGATTTCTCAGCCGAACACGCCAGTCCGGTTCCTGCTAGGTATTGTTCAACTGCTTCTATTGCACGTTGTAATGTGTTTTCAACCTGTCTATCGTTGCCATCGCTCACCCAGAGGGTGATGTCGTCAGCGTAAATGGTATGATTGAGGCCATCGATTTCCTGTAGTTTTGTTGGTAATCCAATTAGAGCCAGGTTAAACAGCATCGGTGATATTACTGAACCTTGGGGCGTACCTGCGCTTCCAATCTGTAGTTCCTCGGAGTTAAGGTCTCCTATCCTAATGTATGCTTTTCTGTTAGTAAGGAAGTCTCGTATATAATTGTATACTCGCTGGCCTAGGCCTAGCTCATTTATTCTGTTTAATATTGTTTCGTGGGTAACACTGTCAAACGCCTTCTTTAGGTCCAATCCTAAGATAGCTTTGGTGTTCCGACTGATGTTATCTATAATTTGATGCTTAAGTTGGAGCATTGCATCCTGTGTAGACAAATTTCTCCGGAAGCCCAACATTGTAGGCGGGAGAACGTCGTTGTCCTCGAGATAGTTGGTCAGTCTCGCTAGGACAACGTGCTCCATGAGTTTGCCCACACAGGACGTGAGTGAAATGGGTCTCAAGTTCTCCAACTGCAGCCGCTTACCTGGTTTAGGTATTAGAATAATCTGGGCCGTTTTCCATTGCAGTGGTATTTTACCGGATAGCCAGCATGCGTTTATATACTTGGTAAGTTCTTCTAGAGAGGCATCATCGAGATTTCGGATCGTCTTGTTAGTTATTCCGTCTAGTCCTGGCGCAGATGTAGTATTTAGCTTTTGTAGAGCTGCTCTCAATTCCGCTTCGCTAATTTCTTCGTCTAATTGTATGTTTTTGGTGCCTGTGTAATCTGGGTGAGTTGTTGGCTTAGCCCGTGATAAATACCTTGTGGCTACCTCATCGATAAAAGCTTCTTCAGTTTTGTCATATGCATGCAAGATTTTGTTTATGTTTTGTCTGTACGTGGCTTTACTTTCCTCAGGATTCAAAAGGTGCCTGAGGAAGTTCCACGTCCTGGATAATCCTAACTGATTATCCATATTAGTGCATGTTGCTTCCCATTGTTGGTTACAGAGCTGTTGTGCGTATGCTTCTATATCTCTGTTAAGTCGGGCTAGCCTGCGTCGGAGTGTCCTGTTGTGTCTCTGAGTTTTCCATCTCCTCAGGAGACCTTCTTTAGCTTCCCACATATGTAGGAGTTTACTGTCTACCTGCTCGATTTGCGCGTCCTGGGGGATTATTTGTGTGGCTGAGTTAACACCCTGCTTCAGCTGCGTGCTCCAGTCCGCGATGTCGGTGATAGTATTATCCTTTTTCTCGCGAATTTGTCTGAGTTTGTTCCAGTCTACAATTTTCAGTTGTTTGCCCTTGGATTTGCTTGGCCCTGCTTTAACAGTGATTTCGAGGATATTGTGATCGCTGCCGAGATCCTGTTGGGTGTTAAGCCAATTCGCATCCCTAATGTTCTTTGTGAAGGTGAGATCTGGCGTAGTGTCCACACTAACACTAGACCCTCTCCTCGTAGGAGTCGACGGGTCTGTGATGAGGGTAAGGCCCTCTTGTTGTGCGTCTAGCCATAGGTGTCTACCTTTGGGGTTTTCAAATCTGTATCCCCATGTCGTATGTTGTGCGTTGAAATCCCCTCCAATCACTAAGGCTCTGCCTTTTGCGATAGTGAGGGTCTTGCGGAGAAGTGATCGGAAATTGGGAAGTCGGTTTCTTGGGTTACTATAAACATTAAGGACAAATAGGCTTTGATTGTTTTTTCTAGCAGGTATTAACTCGATTAATATATTGTCTACATCCGCAATGCCTGTATCATACTGAACGACCGTGTACCTACGTTTGACTAGAGTGGTGACAGCTCTCGCCTCCCCGTCGGCACTACAGAATGATCTGTACCCAGATAATTTGGCCTTACAGTGTGGCTCCTGTAGCATTATGACATCAGGATGTTCCTTATCAATTAGGTGTTGATGTAAGTTGAATCTTTTTCTACTGTATCCACGACAATTCCATTGCCAGATAGTATAATGGTCGTGTCGATCCATGGTGGCAGCTACAGTTTTCCGGTTCCCTCCACCGTAGGTGTCGAGGGTTTATTATATGGCTTACTGGTTGTTTTGATGGGGCCATCTCCACTGGTTTGCGGTCCCCACGTCTTCATACGAGATTCAATGTCGGCAAATTTTGTATTAATTGTGTTAAATTGTTGTTGTATTTGCGTCATAATAGCCTGTGTAACTTGCTGGGTAATTGGTGTGCCCAGATCTGTAAACTGTGTACTTATGATATCTAGCTTGCTTTCTAGAATGTCAATTTTGCTTTCGAATTCATCCTGTCTTTTCTCAAGAGGTTTAACGGATTTGGTCTTTTTAACTGCGATCGTCTTGGGTATCGTCTGTGACTTTGCGTTTGGCTGGCACGTTAGCCTCTTCCTCCATGTCTGCCTCTTTTTCCTCAATACTATCTAGTGTGACACCTTGCCCGTTTTTAAGACTAGTGTTCTCTTTCCGCAGTCTACTGTTTTCTTCTTCTAGAGCGACAATCCGCTGATGATGTTCTAGCATTATTTGTTTTATGTGTGCTAGTTCTTTTTCTAACGCTCTATTTATAGTGTTAAGTGCAGCCTTTGCCTCCGCGCGCGCCCCGGAAGCCACGTCAGCCCAACTCACCTGTGATGGGGGTCCGGTGGTGTGGTTGCCGATAGTGCCCTTGCTGTTGCCAATGGCCTGGGGTGACTTGGTGGGGTTGCCACTGCGGGGTCTGGACCTTGACCTTGATCGGTTGCCGGAGTGTGATCTGCTTCTGGTTCTTGGGAGGGAACCCGATCTGTTCCTGCTGGCTGTACTTGGGCTTCTTTGGTTGTCGACGTAGTTCTCGTATTCCACTTGTTCCTCTCTCCGGGCACGTTCCCATCTTCGTCTTTTGACGAGGTATGGGATCCGGTACCTTTCTTGGCATCGTTTATCCGCGGTCGGGTGGTCATTTCCACATAGTTGGCATTCTGCTTTGCATTCGTGGTCTTGCTTTGGATTCTTGCTGCCGCAACTCCGGCAAATTTTGTCAGTAGGATTGGGGAATACGTCCGCTCGGTGTCCAAGTCTTCCGCATTCGTAGCAGATGTCAAATTGTTTCTTGTAAAGTGCGCATCGAACAAGCGCAGCTCCGTAGTTCACATAGCTAGGGACGTAATATCCATCAAAAATGACGATTACGTTGTTTGTATTGCCCATACGTTTGGCGTAGAGGACGCTTGAGTTACGTGGAGTGACCAGCTTCCTAACGATGTCTTCTGGGCTTTCATCGGCAGAGATACCTCGGATGACTCCTTTCGAGGTGTTCTCCGGTGCTGCGCGATAAGCACAGGCTTCATATTCCTTGCTCCCAATGCTCAGACTGGTTATCGCAACATACTTTTTGGCTCTTTCTTTTGATGGTGTGCTGAGGACTATAATGTTCTGCTTCTAGTTGAGGCAAAGATTATCTTCTTCATCCGCTGTACGTTCAACATTTGCAGCACGTCGTACGCTGTGGTAGATGCGGTCTGTACCGTATTCAGTCACGTTGAGTCCCCCTCTTGGTCTAATAATGATCCTGTAGTCATCTACTGGTAAGTGTGGCATGCGGCTTGCGACGATTAATTGTCGGATCTGCCGATTGCCCTTTTTCTTGTTCCATGAGGTTTCGTTAGCTCGCTGAAGTGGTGTTTTATCACTACGTGGCCGGTCCACGTCAACAGTGAGTCTTCGATGATTTCTTTTAATTTAGAACCAATGGCCTTGGTCCAACTCTTCTGGTTGGAGCAATTAAGTTGCTCCAACCAGAGCTTCTGGTTGAAGCAATTTAATTTCGAAGAATCGCAAGCGGCAATGGTGGGCGAATGCTGCTAACCACGCCGCTGCGCAAACTTGAGACATCGATCGCAAGCGACAACGGTGGACTGTGGGCATACCGTCAGTGACGTCGTTCTCTCCGCCGCAGCCGAACGAGTGTATAATCTCATTAAGAAACACAAAGACGTAACCAATAATTGAGAAATACTGCAATGGACCGTCGGGATAAACCCTGTAAAAAACATAGGGGTCACACCAGTGGCGTAGCCAGGAATGTTGTTCGGGGGGGGGGGCACAGGTTGCAGCGCGGCCTCCTCCTTATAGAATTTGTCGAGGCATCAAATACACGAATAATAACTGCATTGCCATTGCCAATGCCATTGTATATTAGATGCTGCAAACAAATTATTGAACGCTACGCACTGTGAATACAAGTAAAGTATGTATTGTTTTTCATAAAAAATATATTCGTATGTCCCCAAAATTGTAGCAGAAGTAACTGATATCAATGCTAACGCTTCCGCGTTTTCTTTTGTCTATTTAATAAGTACACAAAATACCATGCGAACTTTAGAACTATAATAGTTCAAAACCAGCAACGCAGGGCCGGCAAGAGATATGAAAAACGTAAAGGCCATGGCATTAACAAGTTGAGGACAAATATTTTCAGGGATCTATGTAATTCAAGAATATTGTTTACATTTTTTTCATATGCAACGGCCAGGGAAAAAACTCAATGACGCTGTCATTCGTTGCAATGGATTGCGCAGGAGCAGCTGTTACCGGTCGTGTATTGTAATTGCACCGAAATCATAGTCGCAACAGTGAGTACATATAAAAAGCAGGAGTTCTGCAAAATACACATTAGAAATGCGAAGATAGAATGAAATATACAAATGCGAAGATAGAACTTGATAAAGGGCAAAAAAAAAGTGTTGCGGGAAACGAAGTTCACTGCTTGTAAACACAAAACCTCGCAACAAGATATTTAAATGTACGTATAAGTCTCCAATAAATCTACGTATCTAAGCAAACGTCACTGTATATAATGCGTCAAACAAGACAAATAAACATGTTGCTCAGTCACAGATAGTAAAGTATACGCATAGAAAGACAGACGATCCTGGAAAGAACAATACTATGATCGCATAAATCGTGATATGTACTTGGGCCATGCTGCGGTCGCGACAGCATCATATGGGTAGAACAATAGAGGAAGGTGCAGATATCAGTACGAAAATGTCCATTTTAGCTGCCTGCACAGCGGCAACAATTATTCTGCGCCCAAAATCAAAGAAGGCTATTGCTTTGTTTCAAAAAAAAAAGTAAAAGCAGGTAGCCAAAAAGGGAAGAAAAGGACAAATGAAAGCCACAGATGATGCGGCAAGTTTAACTACCCAATATCCGAGTGTGTTTGTTGGGAAACGCTGTGTTCGCCGGGCTTTCAATGAGCAAGGTGGGTCAGAATTGGTTATTGATGTCTTCGTAATTTTCGTATTCGCATGATAATTTTGATCATGATGGTAACTGTTACAATACATTCATAATTACGAGTTTATGGACCTGAAGGCACAGAGCTTTTTACTTTAATTGATTTTTGCTGCTTCGCTATCTAAAGGACAAACTTCACTAGGCGGGGAAGTTCAGCGAAGCGGTCAATGACTTCGGACACGTTGATGCCGCCGTCTGTGTGGGCGTGTAAAAATCTAGCCTAATCATGCATTCCTCAGACATTGCAGAGCGCAAGTAGTTTTTTAGTAATCTCACGTTTGAAAATATTTGCTCTGCGCTGGCAGTGGTCCCGAGAAGGGTGAATAGAATCTTCAGCAGTTTCTACACATTTACATAGAGCCTCCAGTCGCAAGAGAGAGGGCATCTATTCCGGTGCTAAAACCTAAGTACACTTCTTCGATGTCGTTGGCATCCTTGTTTCGATATCTTGCACAAACAGTAAGCTGTTCGATTCCAGCAATATACGTCGTTTCGTCAGCAAGTTCGGAGAAGTAGCTGCAGCGCTTACTTTTGCATCTGGGCTTTCTTTGATAATTTCACCACAATTTTCTATTATTTGGTTGTGTACATCTGGGCTCAAATACGAGGCATTACTCGGGCAACTTTCCAAATGGTTCTTCAGATATGTATCTCCACAATAAGCTCGCATGAGAAGAAGCGCTTTGAAAATACCAATATTTCCAGCCGAGGCTTTGCTTTAATCCATGGGACCACTGTCCCTATATGGCCATGGCGAGCCAGACTTTGTCGCCTGCAAAAAAAGAACTGTTTCATTATTAGGCCGCCATAACTTTCTTCCGTTTTCTCTTATTTTACTTTGTCTACCCTGGTCCTGCTGATCGATCACATTGGGCGCGCCTTCCTGAAAATGTTTGGAGAAAATTATCAGCTGCCAGCTGACAGTCACGGTGATATTTAGCATTTTCGTGTATGGAAGATTGCGAGCGCGTGCTTCCATCTCTGGAACAACGTGAATACGAGGGCTCCAGTGCGCGCTTGTTGGCCCAAGTTTATACGAAAATTAAACCCGTAAAGTTCCTGAATTGAAAATCTAAAGCAGGCCGTTGTAAATGTCACTGCACCTTTGGCGTCAAATGTTTATGAGAATTTTATGCCCACAAAGTTCGGAACTGAAATCTATGCGCTCCGTAGATTCCACGGCCGCTGCGAGAAGCCGCGACGTGCCCGCTCGCCATCGCAAAGCCCTTGAAAGTTTGTACTCGGATGGGGCTCCTTGCGTTATCTGACTCCAAGCGCAGAAGCGTTGCCACGAAATCCAGCCCGATTTCGCAATGTTCGTGCCGAAATGTCTTTGCGATCGTGAAAAAGACATTGTAGACAAAATCCCGCATGATTCCCGGCGCCGGTGGTTGTTTTGGTGGGCGCCAGGAAAAAATGGCGGGGGGAGGGGCTGAAGCCCCATCAGCCCCTCCCCCCCCCCGTGGCTACGCCCCTGGGCCACACGTTTCAGCTTCGGTAGTTAACCATCTGTACGGAGTGGTTTAGCGGTGATTTTTAAGCGAAGCTTTATAGGCTCACGAGTTTCGGCGGTGGTGGTGGTGGTGGTGTCACGCTGAAAAGTGGGCGGATCCTGTCGACTGTGCAGGAAGGGTCCAAGCTCAATGGTACATACCAGGGACAAAGAGAGAGAGAGAGAGAGAGAGAAAGAAAAAAGTCAGAAATATAGTAAGAGAGAAACAAAAAAAAAGAAAGAAAGATAAAAAGAGAGAGAAAGCAAGTTAGCAAGAAAAAAGGAAAATCACCACGAAAGTCAGATACTCACACGACAGGCTTCGCTTACTCCCATTTTCTCGACAGGGGAAAGGCTATTTTTCATTCAAATATTATAGAAAAAAAAAGTGGGCCGCTTGCACTAGTGATGCAAGGCTGGAATAACAGCGAAGCTGGTGATCGACCTAGCTTCTTCCAGGTTTTTACTAGCCTTGGAGTGTTTAGCAGCAACGGCTTCGGCGCAATACTCCGGTGTACTAGCACGCAATTGCCGCATTCGTTCTTGGCTGGCGGCACGACGAGCTTCCACCAGAGCGGCTTCTTTGGGAGTCTTGCACTTCTTCGGCCGTCCCATGTTACATTTACTCAGTGCGAAGTCTACGAGCGTTGGGTGTGTCACCGTCGCGGTGACATGATCTTTATGATCGGTGTGACGTCATGGCCAAGCTACACAGAGTGTTGTCATGACTAAGCAAAGCAAGAATTGCGGCGCGAAGCAATGACATGGCTGGGCGAAGCTGGGTGATTGCTAGGTGACGGCGTTGACGGAGCAGGTCTGCTGGAACGCGGTGCAGGCATTCGAACGCGGTGGAACGCGATGCCGGTATTGGAACGCCGTGTCGGCGTTACAAGCTGCGCTATACAACGCGCAGTGACGCCTTCGCCGGCGCGGCGGCGGTGGAGCGTTGCCGAGGAGAAGCGAGGCGCAGCTTCGACTCTGCGCCATCGCTTGGCTAAGGAGGCTTCCTCGGCTCTCTGTGCAGGATCAGCTCGACGCCGGCGAGAATATTCTTGTTTGGCCAAGAGGCGTGATTTCCGGAAAGCGGCCTCTTCCTTGGGAGGGTGGTTCTTACTCAGTCTCCCCATGGCTGCTACTACCGCCGCACACGAGCAATCCCGCCTTCACACCTCCTACACGGAACGTTTATGGCAAGCGGAGCAGACGCGCTGCGCGCAGTGTCTAGGCGCGGAGTCTTGCGAAGTTATCGCACAGCTGGTATAGAGAGAGAGGTTTATTTGAAGAAAGGCAGAGAGGTCGGCTTGAGCGTTAGTTATCTCTGGTCTGCTACTCTACACTGGGGAAGGGGGGGGGGGGGGGGATAAAAGAGCGAGGAATGATGATGATAAGATTAGGAGGTGCGTATCTACATGTCCATCCCGTTAAGGTCATACTAGAGTAGTGCATCGAGTCCAGTGGCTTGAAAGAGCCACTGGACTCGATGGTATAGCTGGCCAGCTGGTATAGAGTTTCTAGCCAACGCATTGACGTCATATCTCAGTGAGGTATTAAGGTTCGCGGCACAACTTACGGCCGGCCTAAACAGCTCCACTGTTATAAATTGAAAATGAAGAGTATATGTAAAGAGGGAGAGTACAAAACGTTCATGCAGAGTTCACCAATGGTAGTCTGAACAGGGCGAGTGATGTCACAAAAAAAGAAAAAAAAACATTTGTCACAGTTTCACCCGAAAGGCGAAGCACCAATTGCGATAGCAAATTAATAGAGAGCTATACGGAGTAAGGATGATAGTTTTATCAGCTGTATAAACTTGCACATGCAGCAGCACCAGCAAAGCGCAGAACTGTTGTAGACGCCGTCGGCTATTGCCCGCGTTCGCAACGAACGCGCGCGGCGTTTTTATATAAATACGTATTTGGTGCCGCAGCTAAACGTCGCCTCCCCTCCCTCCTTCCCGTCCCCCATCCTTTCGCGCGACGGAAAAAATTGGCGCTGAGCCGTGCTCCCTCAAGGATGATGATGATAAGTGGTTCTTGAGGGAAAGGGAAAGGTTGGCGCTATCTTCTGCAGCCCTTGAGGGAGCACGGCTCAGCGCCAATCAAGGGCTGCAGAAGATAGCGCCAACCTTTCCCTTTCCCTCAAGAACCACTTACCACCGACGGAAAAAGTTGTGTTTGCTCTCTATATATGGAAAGGAGGAAAGAGACGCTTAATTCTGCTGCCCTTCAGGGAGCACGGCGCAGAACGCGCGTTTGCTCTCCGACGTCCGTTCGCTCCCCGTGAAAGCGCGCGTCCCTCGCCCCCTTTCACTCGCACATACAGCGTCCGGAGCGCTGAGCCGTGCTCCCTCAAGGGCTGCAGAAGATAGCGCCAACCTTTCCCTTTCCCTCAAGAACCACTTACCACCGGTGACGATTTCATCGCCGTTGACGTCATACGGAACCTCACGGCGAGGGCGACGACGGCGGTGACGCCGACGGCAGAAATCTGCTTTGGAGTGTCCATATAATTGTTATCGCAATAAAAAATCCCTTTAAGTGTATTTAATGACGCTAGCCCCTAGACCTTAGGTTAACGCACGGCATTCTACCACCACACCCAGAGGAGCAACTGACGACGTGTCATAACGTGCCGGCGGAGCACGGGTTAGGACACGAACAGTGAATGACTCATGCCCCCTTAAGCAATGACTCATACCCCCGTAAAAATAGCCTCCCCATTACGATGATAGAAGTGAAATTCTAGGAGGGAATGATGAGCGGCAACGGATCCAGCTGTAGAAGAAGACGACAACGACGAACGCGTGAGCACTGGCACAAGCGCGTTCGCACGTTTGCGTCAAGGGGGCGAGCGAGCCAGCTGTGGAAGTAGGCGACGACACTCGAGCCATTGCTGATGACTGTAGTTACTCGTCGTAATAATGGCAAATGAGAAAGTCGGGATGGTTAATTGGCCCTTTCCTTAACTAAACATATACTCCTATATCTTATCTACCCTATA
>NC_051159.1:78492200-78521482 GCF_013339745.2 Dermacentor silvarum
TATAGTAAGAGAAGAAACAAAAAAAAGAAAGAAAGATAAAAAGAGAGAGAAAGCAAGTGAGCAAGAAAAAAGAAAATCACCACGAAAGTCAGATACCCACACGACAGGCTTCGCTTACTCCCATTTTCTCGACAGGGGAAAGGCTATTTTTCATTCAAATGTTATAGAAAAAAATGTGGTTGATCCCTCTTATATAGGAATCGGTATAGAACACGAAAGTGAAACGTGTCTTCACAGAAGTAGTGTAATGTTATTGCACATTGATATATAATGTCTATTGGTGTTTTGTGGCTAAAGCGCCCTTAGGCGTTGATGAACCCACGCTGACGCCTGGTGGCACGTCTCCTCCATCACGAGTACCAACGTCGATGACCATGAGCAACCGTCGTGCATATGGAAGCTGCACTACGCTGCACACGCTAGCACAACGCGAAAGACGAAGCACGTAACTGACACACTAATACAACGCGCAAGACAAAGCACGTAACTGAATCGTCACCGAGTCAAATCAGCGCGTAGAGCGCGTCGTAATTGCAGCCTCCGCGATCAACTTCAGAAACATTTTCAGAGCTAATTGCGGAGGCCACGCTCCGCTGTGCTGAGTACGGTGAACGCCACCTAGGTGGCGTTGGTAGTGCTTCTTGATGCCAGCGTCCCTTCGAATGCTGGCATCGAGGCATCGTAGTGCTGAGACCACCGAAGCGTTCACTGTCGGTGCGCGTTAGTGTCATAATGCAGTACTTCTCTTTTCTGCTCGTAGGCGGCGGCACCGCCCCGAGCAAGAGCGCGGGTACACGGAGGAGTGTTAGATATATAAGGCGCGTCTGTGTAGCTCTCTGCAAATGCGTTTGTGGCGCAATGGGTTAAACGCTCGGGCGATCTATCGTCGCGGACCGAGAGGTCGTGGGTTCGATTTCCAAATTTTGCATGTTTGTGGAACTTTTTCTTCTGGTTTCTTTCTTTGTATTATGTTCGTGTACATTGTAAGAACGTCATTCCGTATTTCCGTATGACGTATTTCCGTGACGGAAATACGTCAGTGAAGTCTTGGTGGACCCCGGCATAAAACACTTTCGTGTTAAAAAAAAAAAGTGGGCCGCTTGCACTAGTGATGCAAGGCTGGAATAACAGCGAAGCTGGTGATCGATCTAGCTTCTTCCAGGTTTTTACTAGCCTTGGAGTGTTTAGCAGCAACGGCTTCGGCGCAATACTCCGGTGTACTAGCACGCAATTGCCGCATTCGTTCTTGGCTGGCGGCACGACGAGCTTCCAGCTGAGCGGCTTCTTTGGGAGTCTTGCACTTCTTCGGCCGTCCCATGTTACATTTACTCAGTGCGAAGTCTACGAGCGTTGGGTGTGTCGCCGTCGCGGTGACATGATCTTTATAATCGGTGTGACGTCATGGCCATGCTACACAGAGTGTTGTCATGACTAAGCAAAGCAAGAATTGCGGCGCGAAGCAATGACAGGGCTGGGCGAAGCTGGGTAAGTGATTGCTAGGTGACGGCGTTGACGGAGCAGGTCTGCTGGAACGCGGTGCAGGCATTCGAACGCGGTGGAACGCGATGTCGGTATTGGAACGCCGTGTCGGTGTTACAAGCTGCGCTATACAACGCGCAGTGACGCCTTCGCCGGCGCGGCGGCGGTGGAGCGTTGCCGAGGAGAAGCGAGGCGCAGCTTCGACTCTGCGCCATCGCTTGGCTAAGGAGGCTTCTTCGGCTCTCTGTGCAGGATCAGCTCGACGCCGGCGAGAATATTCTTGTTTGGCCAATAGGCGTGATTTCCGGAAAGCGGCCTCTTCCTTGGGAGGGCGGTTCTTACTCAGTCTCCCCATGGCTGCTACTACCGCCGCACACTAGCAATCCCGCCTTCACACCTCCTACACGGAACGTTTATGGCAAGCGGAGCAGACGCGCTGCGCGCAGTGTCTAGGCACGGAGTCTTGCGAAGTTATCGCACAGCTGGTATAGAGAGAGAGGTTTATTTGAAGAAAGGCAGAGAGGTCGGCTTGAGCGTTAGTTATCTCTGGCCTGCTACTCTACACTGGGGAAGGGGGGGGGGATAAAAAGAGCGAGGAATGATGATCATAAGATTAGGAGGTGCGTATCTACATGTCCATCCCGTTGAGGTCATACTAGAGTAGTGCATCGAGTCCAGTGGCTTGAAAGAGCCACTGGACTCGATGGTATAGCTGGCCAGCTGGTATAGAGTTTCTAGCCAACGCATTGACGTCATATCTCAGTGAGGTATTAAGGTTCGCGGCACAACTTACGGCCGGCCTAAACAGCTCCGCTGTTATAAATTGAAAATGAAGAGTATATGTAAAGAGGGAGAGCACAAAACGTTCATGCAGAGTTCACCAATGGTAGTCTGAACAGGGCGAGTGATGTCACAAAAAAAGAAAAAAAAAACATTTGTCACAGTTTCACCCGAAAGGCGAAGCAGCAATTGCGATAGCAAATTAATAGAGAGCTATACGGAGTAAGGATGATAGTTTTATCAGCTGTATAAACTTGCACATGCAGCAGCACCAGCAAAGCGCAGAACTGTTGTAGACGCCGTCGGCTATTGCCCGCGTTCGCAACGAACGCGCGCGGCGTTTTTATATAAATACGTATTTGGTGCCGCAGCTAAACGTTGCCTCCCCTCCCTCCTTCCCGTCCCCCACAGCCTTTCGCGCGACGGAAAAAGTTGTGTTTGCTCTCTATATATGGAAAGGAGGAAAGAGACGCTTAATTCTGCTGCCCTTTTTGGCGCTGAGCCGTAGTAGCGATTTTATTGAAGAAGAAAGTGACGCTTATTTCTGCTGCCCAATAGGGAGCACGGCGCAGCGTCAAGGCGCTGAGCCGTGCTCCCTCAAGGGCTGCAGAAGATAGCGCCAACCTTTCCCTTTCCCTCAAGAACCACTTATCTGCCCTTCAGGGAGCACGGCGCAGAACGCGCGTTTGCTCTCCGACGTCCGTTCGCTCCCCGTGAGAGCACGCGTCCCTCGCCCCCTTTCACTCGCACATACAGCGTCCGTAGCGCGGCGACGATTTCATCGGGTAGCGGCTGGGAGGTTTTCGAGGAGATCAGAACGTTGAGTCGAGTCCAACTTCTCCACCTGCGCGGACGTGTGTGTGCTTTGCTGCGGCGAGTGCGGCACGAACCGCGTGCTTCCCGACGTCCCCGACGTGCCGTGCATGGCTTGCACGGGACCAAGGACCACGGCCCCCCATCTCCAAGCTTGTGCTTGGCCTTCTCCGCTTGTGTGGCGAATCCCAGCCTGCTGGACCCGTATGCGCCCGAGTGCTTTTCTTTTTTTTTTTCCGTTCGCGCGTGCCACGTGTCCCTCACTGTGCGGGTGCTTCGTGCGCCACGTGTTTGCGCTACGCGGGTGCACACTGCGCTTCCACCCTGTGCTGCCCACGTTTGCTTTTGTTTTTTTTTTGAGCTCCACGCGAGCGCCAGCCTCCCCCACGTGCGCGTGCTTGTGCAGTGCCCGTGCGGCGAGCGATAGCCCGTCCCTGTGCCCGCAAGTACCCACGCGCCATGGAGAACTTCGTGTCCCCCTCCGCCCGAGCTCCCCGCAAGGGGCACCGACGCTCGGCCAGTGCGACGGCGCCTTTACCGCAGTCCTTGGGCCTGGAGCTTCAGCTACGCTATGACGCCCAGGCAAGGGCTGCGGAAATCGTCGACCAGTGGATCGCCAAGCAGGCCGCGGCCACCCAGTGCCAATCCGGCACGACCGACACTGCCGCCGACGTTCCGGCTCCTTCGGGAGAGGCCGCAGACCATCTCCCCGCGGCCACACCACCTCCCGCGGCACTGCAGCCCTCGGATACCATGGAGCCAACCATGGTAGAGCTCCCCGTGACCTCCGATGAGGAGGATATGGATGAAACAACCACCCGGAAGCGCGGCCGAGACAGCGAGGATGAGGAGGAACTTCCCAAGGAGTCAAAGGGCCTCGGGGCCCACTCCAACTCTAAGCGGAAGCCACTGACACCATCATCCACCCCTGCTGCTACCGAACTAGTTCCGGCCGCGGCTACCAGTGCAGAGGGGCCTGCGGCCAGCACCCCTACTGCAAAAAAGACCTCTCCACCTGCTGCTCCTGGCAAGCCAGCTTCTACCACCCCGGGAGTTGCTGCTTCCCAGAAGACGGCAGAACCACAACAGCCTGAGCCGCGCCGAAAGGCACCGCCTCATATCGCCGCCGACTTCCTGAAAAGGGACCAGCAGCCAGCCACTAATGTGGCTACTAAAAAGCAGCTGAAGAAAACGGCCAAGGGCAAGCGCTCCCAACCGGCTGGCAGCCCCCAGGCCAGTTCCAGCTCGTCGCAGGGCGCCCCACCGGCGACCCCAGCAACCCCCCACAGCAGGCTGGCCCCAGACAGCGGAACCCTGAAGCCTCCACCAACCTGGCGGGAGCCAGTGAACCTGCAGGCAGCACCCCAGAGGTTCCTGACGACTTCTGTCTGGTGATGTCCCGCGCTGCCCGCCGCCGCAACAGATCCACCGTGGCCCTGCCTGCAGATCCCGCCGTGGCATGTACGGCCCTGTTCCGGCCCTCCGAGAAGGGCGGATCCTTTGCCAAGGAATCGCGCCTTGCACTGGCCAGTGCCCTAGCGACCATCGAGGGAGTGACGGCGGTGCGTGTGAACGCCAAACGAAACGTGGTCGCCGCAGATGCAGCAATGCAAAGCTGCCTCGAGGTGCTGCTGGCCACCACCGAGCTCCGTGGCATCCCTGTGGCTGCCCGCCTGCCCGCGGACCGCACGAGGAGCACAGGGTTTGTCCACAGGAGTTGATGGAAGCCACAGCGATGCAGAGCTACTGGAGGGAATCCAGAGTAGCATCCCCGTCCTGGCTGCCACTCGTCAGGAGAGCACAGTGGTCCTCCGGTTCGCCGGCCCTCTTCCTCCTGAGAGTGTCAGCATCTTCCGGCTTCGCTTCACCGTGCGGGCAGCCCGCCCTCGTCCACTCCAGTGCCAGCAGTGCGGACGCCTTGGCCACGTAGCAGCCGCGTGCAGATGGCCCAACAGCTGCAAGAACTGCAGCCGCACGCACCCGGCTGCAGAACCCTGCAGCAGCCAGGCCCGCTGCACCAACTGCGGAGGAAACCACCCTGCCTGTACTCCTGCCTGCCCCAGATGGCAGGAGGAACGCAAGGTGGCCACCATCCTGGCTACCTCCTCAGTGCCACTGTCCAGACATGCAGTCCGGACAATGGTGCGAGAGGGCAACTCTACGGCTACACCAGTCAGCACTTACGCCCAAGTTGCTGCTGGCCACCGACACCAGCCCCCCAGGCACCCCAGTCTTCCACGGCCCCCGGCGGGCAGCCAGCCACTCCCGCTGCCCAACCAGCAGCCAAGGCGACCCGTCCCCCGGCGACTCCTCCTGCTGCTGACCCTAGGGACGCCATCATTGCCTCCCTGCAGCTCACCCTCCGAGCGGTGGGCGAGCTCCTCCCAGCGGACAGCCCGCTGAAATCCCTCTGCCTCCAGGCTGGGGGACTGCAGGGAAACAAGGCCAACCATGGCTAGAGACCGAGGAAGCAGTCGGCGTCCACGGGTGCTGCAGTGGAACGCGAATTCACTGCGGCGGCGGCAGGCGGAGCTGTGCTTACATCTCCTCCAGGAGGAGTACGACGTGCTCGCACTGCAGGAGGTGTACGTGACGGCAGGAACCCTACGCTTGCCAGGCTACGTGGAACACCTGAGCACCACCTCCTGCACTCTCGACACGTGCACTGCGGCACCCTGCCGGACGGCCGGCCACGACCAGGGAGCAGCCCGATGTGCCGTGTTCGTGCGCACGAGCATCCCCCACGCTGCAGTTCCTGTGGATGACCTGGCCGGGGGCGCGATGGAGTGCTGCGCGGTCACTGTTCGCATAGGCTCGTGCGACACGACCGTGGCCAGCATATACATCCGCCCCCGCCTCGCCTGGGATGCCACCAGCCTCCTGCAGCTGGCAAGCCGCCTGGGGAAAGATTCCCTCCTCTGTGGAGACGTCAATGCCCACCACACAGCCTGGAGAGGACGACGCTGCTGTACTCGTGGCCGTGCCATCGCGGACATCTGCCTTCGCGCAGGCCTCCTGATCCTCAACAGCGGAGAGGCAACCTCAGTCGCAAGACTGAGGCCATAGACCTCAGTCTTGCGACTGAACGCTGTGCGTACACCTGGACAGTCGGCCCTGACACATGGGGGTCCGACCACTTCCCTGTCATCCTCTGCCATGACACTGGCCGGACCCCCCGAAGCAGGGTCTGCTCCACGGTGAACTGGGCCCACTTCAGGAGACGCTGCGCAGGCGATCCTGCGGATGGCGATTTCTTTAGCCACATAAAGAACAGTGCCACGGCCGCCACCGTAGTGTCACGAGTGCAGCCAGGACGTCCCGTTGCTGACCTCCGGCAGCTGAACCTCTGGGCCGCAAGGAGGAGGGCAGAACGCCGGGCCATCTGCACGGCTGACCAGGGAGACTGGACCACCTACCGGAGGCTGGATGCTGTATGCAGACGTCACGCCAACCAGCGCCGTCGGCAGAGCTGGGCGGGAGTCTGCAACTCCATCTCCTCTGCCACAAGCAGCTCAACGGCGTGGCGTTTGCTACGAGCACTCCAGCAGGGCCCAAGCATCCGACAACCCATCCTGGCCGTTGCTGTATCTATGGGGATGACAGAGACGGCTCTGGCTGACCTCCTGGCCAGCCACTTTGCCACCCGGCCACCTGTACCGACCCCTGATCCAGCCAGCATGGTGAGAGCCGCACCAATGTACACCACCCACCACTCGGACTGGACGATGGAGTGCGTGGCGGCCCTATGCAATGAGCCTTTCCAGCTCCATGAGCTGACCAAGGCCCTCGACCGTTCCAGGCGGCGAAGCGCCCCGGGAGCAGACGGGATAACCTTCCAGATGCTCCGCAACCTGGCGGACGCTGAGAAGGCCCGGCTCCTGGACTGCCTCAACGCTGTCTGGAACAACGGCCAGCTCCCCGAGTCGTGGCTCACTGCCATAGTCGTGCCCATACTGAAGGCACGAAAGCCAGCCACTGCTCCATCGTCCTACAGGCCTGTCTCCCTTACATCTGCGGTCTGCAAGATCATGGAGACCATGGTCCTGGTGCGCCTGCAGTGGATAGCCAGGGTGCTGGAGTTCTTTCCGCAGCAGCAGACTGGCTTCCGGAGTCGCCGCTGCACAGCTGACTCCATCGGCGACGTCGTGTCAACACTGGAGCAGGCCAGGAGCGAAGGTGAGGCAGCCCTGCTGGTCCTCCTGGATGTGCAGAGTGCCTTCGACGGCCTGCCCCACCAGGTGGTGATACACGCCTTCGATGCACTGGGAGTGTCGGGACGCATGGAGCAATTCGTGCGTGCCTTCCTGACCGGTCGCTCGTTCCGAGTGCGCGTGGGCACCACACAGAGCTCCCCGCAACCGGTCACGGCAGGCGTGCCTCAGGGGTCGGTGCTGAGCCCCTTCCTTTTCAACGTGGCCCTGGCACGCCTGCCCTCATCCATCCCAAAGGGCCGGTGCTTCCCAGTGCACTGCTCAGTGTGCGTGGACGACATCGCCCTGTGGACCAGCGGACCACGACGCAGCTTTCCTGCAGTCCGGACCTGCCTCCAGGAGGCCCTGGACGCCTCGGTGGGCCACCTGGCTTCCGTGGGCCTCACGGTGTCCTCTGCCAAGACTAAGGCTCTCCTGGTGCATCCTCGTTCGGCCACCCGACGGAGCGCTGCCTGTCTCAGCGTAGGAGGCACCAGGATGCCATGGCAGAAGACAGTCATGTACCTGGGACTACAGATCGACCACCTGCTGACCTGGACTCCCGCTGTAAAGGCTGCCGTGGCCCAGGTCCATAGGGTCCAGAAAGCAGTGAGCCGCATCTTCTTGAGGGGGCGAGGATGCTCGACATCCTGGGCGCTACGTCTGCATTCTGCAGCCGCCACCTCCAGGCTGCTCTACGCCCTGCCACTCGTCACGCTGTCAGCAACCCGGCTGAGACGTCTGGAGCAGCTACACAGAGGCTTCATCAGGAGCGTGCTGGGGCTGCCCCGGACCTCTCAGATAGCAGCAACGCTCGCAGAGGCGGGGGCGTGGCCTCTGTCCCTCCTGCTGCAGCAACGTGGCCTGCTGCACATCGACAGGCTGGCCCACGCTCCTGACGGAGAACGCCTGCTCGCCCGCCTGGCGAGCCGTCCCTCCTCCAGGATGGGGAGCCTCCTCGACACTTACCAGGCAGTGGTCGGCCAGGTACCCCCAGCACCAAGACTCCCGCCACCACACGAGAGGCCCCTGGTCATCACCACCTCGCTTGAAGGACACAGCAAGCGCCGATCGTCCAGCTGCGTACTCCTCCAGGTGGCTACCTCCAAGCTGGAGGAAGAGCTGGCGGGGAGACTGCTTGTCTTCACGGATGGCTCCGTCCTCCCCGACAGCGGCTCAGCCACTGCGGCCTGTGTGGCCCCCGCGCTCGGCAGGGCATTGACCTGTCGACTCCCCTTCTCGGCCAGCTCCACCGCTGCTGAGATGGCGGGCCTCCACCTGGCCGCAGACCTGCTGGCAGCCGAGCCCCCTGGGGTACCGGTCGCAGTGGCCAGCGACTCGCGAGCTGCTCTCCAGGCTGTGTGCCTCCCGGAGAGGGCTGGCTTCAGTGCAGCCCTCCTGGTGACAAAGCTTCACGGTCTCCGCGCCAGTGGTACTGACGTCTCTTTGCACTGGGTACCTGCCCATGTGGGAATCCCAGGCAATGAAGAGGCAGATGCCTTGGCAAAGGAGGCACACGACACAGACACGGCTCCCAGCCAGGCGGTCGTGTCGTCGGACTACTCAAGGAGCACCATTCAACGACTGCTGCTGAGCTGCCACCCCGACGGACGCGTGGCAAGGCGGAGCCCTCCGACACGGCGGCCTGACAGGGGACTGACCAGAAGGGAGAGATCCCTCCTACTACGCCTTCGGATTGGCTGCTGCTGGACAGCCGCCCGAAGCTTCCGCCTGGGCAGAGCAGACTCCCCAGCCTGCTCTCAGTGCGGGGCAGACGAAACACTGGAGAACCTCCTATGTTCCTGCCCCGCACTCGACCAACACCGCAACACCATGGTGGCTCAACTCCGCCGCATGGGTCTACCTTCTGCTGCCAGCACGGACTTGCTGCATCCAGCCCGCAACCCCAGCCAAGTGTTCAAGGTGGTCCTCGGCTACCTTGTGGACACTATGCTGGCTGACCGGCTGTAGGGGCACCCTGCCCGAGACGAGGACGAGTGCCCTCTCCCTTCCCCCTTCTCCCACTATTTCCCTCTTTCTCCCCCCCATACCCCTCCCCCCAGATGCTGAGCCGTGCTCCCTATAAGGGCTGCAGAAATACGCATCTTTTCCCAACCTAAACCTCTACTACTACTACTACGATTTCATCGCCGTTGACGCCATACGGAACCTCACGGCGAGGGCGACGACGACGGTGACGCCGACGGCAGAAATCTGCTTTGGAGTGTCCATATAATTGCTATCGCAATAAAAAATCCCTTTAAGTGTATTTAATGACGCTAGCCCCTAGACCTTAGGTTAACGCACGGCATTTACCACCACACCCAGAGGAGCAACTGACGACGTGTCATAACGTGCCGGCGGAGCACGGGTTAGGACACGAACAGTGAATGACTCATGCCCCCTTAAGCAATGACTCATACCCCCGTAAACATAGCCTCCCCATTACGATGATAGAAGTGAAATTCTAGGATGGAATGATGAGCGGCAACGGATCCAGCTGTAGAAGAAGACGACAACGACGAACGCGTGAGCACTGGCACAAGGGTGTTCGCGCGTCGAGGGGGCGAGCGAGCCAGCTGTGGAAGTAGGCGACGACACTCGAGCCATTGCTGATGACTGTAGTTACTCATCGTAATAATGGCAAATGAGAAAGTCGTGATGGTTAATTGGCCCTTTCCTTAACTAAACATATACTCCTATATCTTATCTACCCTATACAACTCTTAACTTGATCCATTACCTCCTTTTAGAAAGGTTCTTATTGTTCTCACGGTTTCTGAGTGTTCGCTCTCGACGTAAAAAAGGCATTCGATACGATTTCTCATGAAGCAATACTGGAAGGACTAGTAGGGGTCGGTTGTGGGACGCGCATTTGCCATTATAGGTACGCAGCTTTCTGAGAAACCGTACGGAAAGTGGCATCGGTTTGCGCTCAACTAGGTCGAAACCCATTGTAGTTCCTGATCGAGGAACTCCACAAGGGTCCATACCATGGTAGTAGAATAGGAGAGGTAGCCAAACGAGCGCCGCAAGCGCGTCGCCGAACCTCTCGAATTTCAACAGCGGTCGCCAGGGGCGACATACGTTTTATGGGCTTAAAGACGCGCGTCGCAAGCTTACGCTGTTCTGTAGAAGGTCGGTTATTGTCGCAAATTTTGTGGCTTTAAAACGTTGTTTATGTTTTATTACCTTGTAGAGGCTGTCTGCCGGCCTTGTCCACAAAAATGAGGGTATCAGGTTCTATGGAGCTTTAAAATTTCAAATCGGCGCGGTTCATCTCGACAAGGCTTACACAGCTGTGATAGCAAAGCACGCACGTGAATTTTTTTGGAAGCAGAAAAATTCTTACCGGCGAGTGCACCTTTGTGAGTGCACAGCGTAAAGAAATATTATATTCGGTTTTCACGTCACTGTGGGTAGCATTGGGCTTATGAGCGTAGTTGATTTATGATCGCTTGGCTGTAACTAAATTGCACTGCTGCATATATATATACTCTGTACATATACGGCCATTTTCGTGCAGAAGGATCTGTGAATTTCCTGAAGGCTGATGACGACGAGCAGGGGCTGTGTACCTGCATCGCTTGAGCTTCTGTGACCTGCCACAATGGTGGTAAGCTTTCTCGAGGACTCCAATTAAACAGAATTTACCTTTATTATATATATATATATATATATATATATATATATATATATATACGAGAGAAGAAGAGAAACCGAGGATCTCAATTTTTGTTAACCATTACCATATAAAGCCAAGAGACAATGAAGCCACAGAAAGCATCGGCAAATTAGTTTTGGGTGGTATTGACATGTAGATAATAATGAACAAAATGGAAATGAAAGTTTACGCAAAAGATGACTTGTCGCTACGTGAAGCCGAACCCACAACCTCCGCATGCGGAGGTTGTGGGTTCTTATGCTCGTGTAAAGCAGGTTAGGACATAGCAGCAGGCAGAGCCAGCTATAGCTCAGGCCGACCTCTCAAGTTATATATATATATATATATATATATATATATATATATATATATAGAGAGAGAGAGAGAGAGAGAGAGAGATAAGTTGAGAGGTCGGCCTGAGCTATAGCTCACTCTGCCTGCGACTCTACAGTGGTGAAAAGGGGCGGGGATGAAAAGGAATGATGATGGTGAAAGGAGAAGGAGGTGCGTATAATACCATACCACAATGTTACAACACCTGTAAAAGCCGTGTGTCTTGCCTAGTAGCTTGTAGAAAGGCTATAGCTACACGTGTAATCAAGGATGCGCTGAATTCCGCACTATTCTAGCGCCCTGTTCAAGCCATTCCATACTCCGTTCAACAATATTTCAGTGCGTTAATCTCATTATGTGTTTACCTTGCATCTACTTTGCTTGCGACTTTTGAGACCAAGCAAACATCGTTACTCGATACTGACAAGGTACGAGCGTTTATTTCTTGTGTGTATAGCGTATATTTTATGGAAGTCCATAAAAAAAGTGTGGCTCCAATCCACGCTGTGAAGGTGGTTGGACAGCGAAGCTGTAAACGACACCCACAACGATTGCCTATTGTGACCTCACTTGAATTGACACTCGTGGCTCTACAAAGAGTGAAACCAGAGACAAGTGAACTGTACTTAAACACACCCTTTGTTACTTCACAGCGATATTATATTCACGCTGTTCTTCTGGGGTCTTTACTTTCCGTGGTCTACCCATGGTAGCCTGGAATGAACTGAATGAGTCCCTAGACCATGGTGACGTCACTACGTGATTTTTATGCTGTTGGGTACTTTTCCACTCTGAGTAGCTTACGCAACCGTAACCGGAAAACACACGCGGGAGAAGGAGCGTGCTTCGCATTATTAGCAGACGTCATTGGCATACATGATACAGTTTGCACTTCACACGAGGGTTTTGAATGACATCAACCCCTTTCGAAGTAGCTGCAAACCTAATATTTACCGGAACGCTTCGGAGGGTGTTCCATTGTTCACACGCGCCTTATCACTCATCATGTGGTTTTGATGCTTGTTTTGTGGTTTTTCTTTTGAAAACGAGTGCTGAGCTGTAGACTATATGCCTGATTTGAAAGGAGATATGTTGTTTGTATACATTTATTAGCCTGGCGTTTTTTGCTTACGCCGACACGAAAATTTCCTTGGCTGGTAGTGGTATACAGCTTTGCTGTAAAACTCTATATTAAAGACGCTGAACATCAATATTGACTATTGTGCCGCCTTTGGTGCACTGGAACTGTAGGTTATATTTTACCAACCTGCTCCTTGCAATCTGTAGGAACTGTGGGACTTGTGCTCAAGAATTCGTCACGATATTCCTCAAAACATTCATAGAGGACGTACAGAATCTATTACAACAGGAGTTGCATTGGCTGTGCTTGCTAGTGTTAACGCTTGGAGACAATCGGGGCACTCATATGTTTGGGGCTGTCATAAGACTATTCCTAGAAGCAACAAAAAAAGGAGCGCAGATCATAAGTTCTAAACTTCAGCTACCTTATAACAGCTCAGTATGCAAGGCCGCCGGCTGTACAAAAAAGGAAATGTTGAGAAGCATAATTTCTTTAGCGTTGTAATTGCCCCCCCCCCCCCCCCCAAAGCGGCGCGGTGCCACGTTAGCAACTCGCAAATAATAATAATTATTATTATAATAAGCTGGTCGCTACAAAAAAGGCGAAAGCTTGCAATAGGCCGCGCAAAGCTCAAGACACAGCGAAGCTGGCCGATTGATTGCGTCTTGATGGCTTACTTATTGATGGCCTACATAGCTTGTTATCGCATGCACAACACCACCGTCACGAGGTCTTTCCTGGCCTCGCAAGACGAACTCAAGGCAAGTTCTCCGCAGTCGTACTTCGTCAAGCTCTCTAGAATCCGCGCACTGGCATCCTCTTCATGCATGCAGTAGGCTCGCTGCGCGCAGCTTGCAACACCGACATGAAGATCATAATGGTCGGCGCCTGGCGCGCGCGGAAGCTCTAGCCCGACATTATGGCAACAAAATAGGTGTCTACTACGTGGACGCCTCCGGTCCTCACCACGGGGGATGGTACACGGCGGCGGTAGTTCACAACAACAACACAGTTAACGGCCTCACCTTTAGAGCCCGCAATGCAACACACGCGGAAGAAGTCGCCATCGCTCTCGCGGCCTCACATTCCGATTCAAAATACATAATCACCGACTCGCGAGGGGCCTGTCGGAACGTCGAACAAGGCTGGACCCCGTCTCTAGCCTATCACATCTACAAAAGTTGCATACGGGATACGGACCCCGCACACCGTTACCTTATATGGTGCCCTGCTCATCAGGGGTTAACAGGAAACGAGGCAGCAGACGCAGCCGCCCGCGCGCTCTCTCACCGGGCTGTTTTCTCCTCCCCACCCGATCAGGAACCCGATTTTAATCCGGCCTATACCTTTAAAGATATTACATTATACTATCAAGATAGTCATCACCTTTACCCTCGCCCATGTAAAGGCCTTAGGAAGGAGGATGAGCGGCTCTTTCTCCGCCTTCTAACCAATACTTTCCTGTGCCCGGCAGTTCTAAAACATTTTGACCCCTCCTTTAGTGGCAACTGCCCACACTGTGGTGCGGTGTCTTCAGACACCTATCACATGGTGTGGGCCTGCCCCTCCAACCCGGCCATCCCCCCCATCCCCAACCCAACCCGGGAAGACTGGGAGGCGACCCTGCTCGGCTGCCACGACTTACAGGCCCAACAAGCCTTAGTTGGGCGCGCCCGGGCGGCGGCTACCGCCACTGGGGTCCCGAACTAGGGACCTCCACCCAGTATTTGTAAGGACCAGTCCCTTACGGGCTGGTCCAAGCATACTTCCTGTCCCTCCATAGCGAAATAAATGTTTTCACCACCACCACCACCACCGTGTTCCAATGCCGACACCGCGTTCCACCGCGTTGCAATGCCGACGATGCGTTGATGCAGGTGGTAAGTGGTTCTTGAGGGAAAGGGAAAGGTTGGCGCTATCTTCTGCAGCCCTTGAGGGAGCACGGCTCAGCGCCAAAAGGGGGCGTTGATGCAGACCCGCTGCGTGAATGCGTCTCTCTCTCTCTCTCTCTCTCTCGCACTTACGGCCGTCACTGCGCGTTGCATAGCGCAGCTTGCAACACCGACACCGCGTTCCAATGCCGACACCGCGTTCCACCCCATTGCAATGCTGACGTGTTCCAGCAGACCCGGTCCGTGAATGCGTCTCTCTCGCTCTCATTTTCTTTATCTCTCTCCCGAGCATAGCGTGCAAAACCTCTTCACCTCGCAGAGCATTGGCACGAGCGCGTGCGAACGCGCCAGCCATGGACGAAGACGACGACGCTCGAACGCAATCATGCATATGATATGGCTCGCGTAAATTCATGCTCTGCAAGCGTTTCTTACCTTTTAAAGATCCCTGTGACCCACCATATGACATGTTCATGGTACTAATCTGTGATAATCTGTGATAAGCACGCTGAACAGAATCTGTGATAAGCACGCTGAACCACCGCGAAGCACTCGGTCGTTTTTACAGGAGTCTACTGCCTACGTTCGTAGCGTGTACGCTGCTCAAGAAACAGCGCCGGACTGGATGCCTTTATTGGACGCTTACACATGCTTGCCTGACGTTTAAATATGCACCTGTAGTGCCTTGTTTATTGTGTGGCTGAAGATTCGGCTCTCATGTAACAAAAAAAAAAAAAGTGGCTGCACAGCCTAGTGGTTGCGATGCTCGCCTTGGGTACCGTGGGTACTCGGGCTCGAAGCCAGCATCGGCAAGAAAGTTTATTTTCTTTTAGTTATTTCTTCATTGCTCATGATGATAGTTTCTCGATATGAGCCACAAATTACGGTTGGCTTAAACAGCTTCGCTGTTAAAAAGTGAAGTGTGAAAACGGAACTATTCGAATTGTTCAGTTCATAGTCCACCGTGGATTGTTCTGTCTTATTTAGTTAATTATTTGTGACAAAATGTGTCGTTAAAAATGCACTTGCGCAAACAACGATATTTAGCTTATCCAAATAAAAAACAAATCTTACTTACCTAATGCGAAATGAAAAGTGACCACATAAATCAGCTTTGCTTTCATCTGTAATAAATGGATGTGCTGAACAAAATTCCATCAAGAGAAATGTTTTAAATGCGAAGCATTCCTTGGCGAACATTTGCTACTTTTGACAGTATCTATGTGTCTATCTAGCCGCCTACGCCTTTGTGTTCTCATGGTAGCTTCGTTAACTTGGTATGTACCAAAATTGGCATACTATGACAAGAGCATATGACGAACATAAATGATATGTCATGACATGAATATCATGACATGCGTGTCATGTAGGTCATGAAATAGCCGCCTACGTCATGGTGCTCTCATAGTCGTTTCGTTAACTTGGTAGGTACCAAAGTTGGTATAGTATGACAGGAGTGTATGACGAACATAAGTGATAGGTCATGACATAAATGTCATGACATGCGTGTCATGTAGGTCATGACAATAACTCAGCGAAAAGTGTTAAGACTCAAATACCACTTAAATGGATTCTGACGTGGATACTAAGGGAAGGAACCACTAAAGGATTGTGGTAGAAGTCATAGTCATGACCATAACTCAGCGAAAAAAGAATAACACTCAAAAACCAATGGAATGGGTTCGGATGTGGTACTAATGAAGGAAAAGGCTAAAGGTGGACGGTCAACGTCATAGTCATGAGCATGACTAAGGCCTTAAGGTCTCTTAGGTGTGGCTAAAGGGACTCCTGAGGACTCATCACACGAATGTCATGACATGCGTTTCATGTAGGTCATGAAAGAGCCGCCTACGTCTTGGAGCTCTCATGGTCTTTTCGTTAACGTGGTAGGCTCCCCGCACACTGCTTCGCATAACATCGATTCCCACAGGACGTGGTATTTGCCGGCTGTTTTTTAGATGCGAGAGCATCTTATGCTCGGGGCAGTGTCCGTTCTGCGGGGCCGCACCCATAGTGCGCATGCGCAACTCTCCCTCATTCTCCTCTCCTACGCAGGTGTGCGCTCTCCTCCTCCCCTTTCCCCTTCTCCGCCACAGGTGCGGCGCATCAAATTATTGCATATGAGTCTCTCTCTCACTCTTTCCCTCTCTCTTTAAGGGTACGCCGGTAGGCGGCGCAAGTGTTGCGGCGCAGTATAAAGCAAGCGTTCGCTGTGCTTCCGTCATTCTCTCTCTGTGCAACGATGTGCGAAGCGCCATGAACAACGTCAACGTTGGCGCTAGTTGCAGCGGCAGTGCCACCGCCGCGGAGCAGAGGAAGGCTCGGGAAGCCGAACGTAAACGTCAGCGTCGGCAAGCGGACCCATCAGAGGAACGTGCATAGACCTCGTCTTCGCAAATTTCAAACTCGACCCTCTGCAGCAAGACCCATAGACGCTACACTTCACCGACCACAAAGCCATCGTCTTCAAGATACCGCGTGCACCGACGCTAGGAATCACGTAAGATCTCTAAATAAAGACGCAACAACCCCGTACAAACGTCTCCTCTCTTCCCAATACATTCTCTCACTCTTTCATTTGGTTGTGTTGCCAAGTGAAACGAAACGGAAACTCGATGCGCACCCCTCGCGATGCTTTCGCATCCCACCATGGTTGCCCGTAGGGTGAGATTACACACACACACACACACACACACACACACACATATATATATATATATATATATATATATATATATATATATATCTTGCGAGGCAGCTGTTCAACCTCGACGGTTTATTATGCAGGCCGCGCGCTCAAGCGAATGACGCTGGCCATGATGATGAGTATATACAGATGAAGAAGATGAAGGGGTAATATAATGCTCACACAATTACCCCCGCGCATCGAAGCGGCCAACCTGGCCGCTGGCTATGGCGGCGAACGCCGTATGAAAGGCTTTAAACGTGAAACATGCACAATCTCTGTGGTACGGCAGCGGCCGTCCAAAGGCGTAACAACGGGCGCGACACGATAGTTAACTGGCGAAGTCTGTTCCTGAACTGTGTAAGGTCCGACAAAACGGGACTGAAATTTCTCGCATGAACCAGGAACTGCGAACTGGAGTCCACAGCAACACTTCGTCTCCAGGCTGGAAGGAAACGACACGGTGGGATGCATCACAGCGAGTTTTGCGGTCTTGTTGACTGGCGTCGGTATTGAGGCGGACGTGTTGGCGACACTGGGTAATTCGCGAAACAAATTGCTCTCACGTTGATGTGGACGAGGGCACGGGGACGTCAAAGAAAGAGACGCCGAGGACAGTGATTGGTTGACGACCATAAACAAGGAAAAAGGGCGAGTACCCCGTTGTGCGTTGGACGGCTGTGTTGTAAGCGAAGGTGACGAATGGGAGAATAACATCCCAATTGGTGTGATCAGGGTTGATATACATTGAAATCTTGTCGGACAACGTACGATGAAAGCGCTCTGTGAGGCCATTAGTTTGAGGGTGGTAGCTGGAAGTCGTTTTATGGATGGTATTGGACGCACGACGAACATCGTCGAGAAGTTTAGACAGAAAGGTCCTGCCGCGGTCACTCAAAAGAATACGTGGGGCTCCAGTGTCGTAAAAATATGGTTTCCAAGAAAAAGGATGCAACCTCCGCTGCGTAACCGGAAGGTAGTGCGGCTGTTTCAGCGTACCGTGTCAAGTGGTCTACAGCTGTGACAATCCATCGTTACCGCCAGCCGATAAGGGTAGTGGTCCATACAAGTCGATACCAACTACTGCGAAAGGAGCTTCAGGACACGGGACAGGTTGTAGCAGTCCAGCCGGAGGTGAGGTCAGTCGTTTGCGGTGTTGGCAGATCGAACAGGAAGCCACGTATTTTGCTACGCTTGTTGCAAGTCCAGGCCAAGAGAAGCGGCTGCGAATTCGCTCATAGGTTTTATGAAAACCAAAGTGACCGGCAGTGGGATCGTCATGAAAGGTCTCCAGTATCTGGGTCCGAAGTGATCGGGGAACTACAGGGACCCAACGGTGTCCTCCGGGATGAAACACGTACCGGTATAGCACCGAATTTTCAATCTTGTGGTTTTTCAACTGCCGACGGAGTCGAGCGTTAGGTCTGCGAGAGGATCCCCGAATACGTTCCATAACGGAGTGGCAGTAGGAGTCACTACGTTGGCAAGTTGCAAACGTATGAGAATGGCTAGGTGGGAGCCGGTCGAGAGCTGCGGGTGAAGGAAATGCAGGAGAGACGTCCGGCGGGTTGCTCATGGAAGGTGGTAAGCAGGCAGTGTTTGAAGGCGGTGGTAGGGGACAACGAGAGAGAGCATCGGCATCCTGATGTTTCTTTCCAGACTTGTAGGTGACGTCGAAGTCGTATTCTTGTAAACGAAGTATCCAACGGCCGTTTTTTACCGTCGCCAACCAGCACAAGGCGTGGTGATCAGTAACGACCGTAAGGTGGCGGCCGTGCAAATAAGGCCGGAATTTTTGGACGGACCAAACAACGGCAAGACACTCTTGCTCGGTAATCGTATAATTTTTCTCTGCAGGTGTTAGCGTGCGACTTGCGTATGCGACCACACGTTCTTCGGAAGTTTGCTGACGTTGCAGAAGAACAGCGCCGATACCATGGCCGCTGGCGTCAGTATGTAGAAGAGTGGGTGCGGTGTTGTCGAAATGACAAAGCACAGGTTCGGACGTGAGGGCACGCTTGAGGGCGTCAAAAGCAGTTTGGCATTCGTCCGACCATACATAGGGAGCTCCAGAAGGAAGTAGTTGATGGAGCGGCGCCGCAATGGTGGCAAAGTTACGTATGAAGCGCCGGAAATACGAGGCTAGGCCAAGGAAGCTACGCAAGTCTTTGGTGCGTTGAGGCCTGGGGAAGCGCAGGACAGCGGTAATCTTATCAGGGTCAGGTCGAATGCCCTCCTTGCTGACAAGGTGGCCGAGTACTTTAATGGCCGAGTACATGAAGGAACGGTCGGTGGGGCAGAGACGGTGGCGCTGGGGGCTCCTGGTGAATCTTCTTGGGGCATGGTGGCGGAAAGGCGGGGCAAGCGGCGACCGGAACGAAGCTCCAGGGAAACTCGAAGTCGTAGAGGACCAAGGGATCGAGAGCACTGTCCACCACTTGCGAGGCAGCTGTTCAACCTCGACGGTTTATTATGCAGGCCGCGCGCTCAAGCGAATGACGCTGGCCATGATGATGAGTATATACAGATGAAGAAGATGAAGGGGTAATATAATGCTCACACAATTTATATATATATATATATATATATATATATATATATATATATATATATATATATTATTTGAGCGCTATTTGTGCATATTTTCGTCTTCATCTGTACATACGACTCATCGTCTTTTTGGCTCATGTGGTGGTTCGGCTCTGCCTCGGGCGGCTGGTCTAAAGGAAACGCATCGCAGTTGCCGACGTCTCACAATATATATGGGAACTTGTATGTGGGAACTTGACGCACGTGCGCAAAAAAACAAAAAAAAAACAACGATGCTTTATTTCCTACATTTCGGCTGGGGTCCGGCCTTCGTCAAGGAATACATACATGAAATGGTAAAACGTGCTTAAATAAGTAAATGGTTGAGGAGGCCCCCATGACACATTGTTGCTGTAAGGTGGTTGAACCTGTGTCGAATCAGCATTGCCCATGTTAAAGGTGTTAAAAAAACAAGAAAAGAAATAAAATACGTACACCCCGGCATGGTTGTAAGAACAGGTTTGTACAGGTTCGTAGAGTATATAAATATATATATATATATATATATATATATATATATATATATATATATATATATATATATATATAGTAGTAACTGGATTTTTCAATGGGCCAAGCGTATTTAGGAAAATCAGAAGTACAACTTCGCGGTTATCTTAGGTTTATTATTTACCCAACAGTTTCGGTCGGTGGACCGACCTTTTTCAAGGGATACAGGAAATTCTCGCAACAGTCTTTGTTACGAGAATTTCCGAAAGACTGTTGCGAGAATTTCCTGTATCCCTTGAAAAAGGTCGGTCCACTGACCAAAACTGTTGGGTAAATAATAAACCTAAGATAATCGCGAAGTTGTGCTTCTGATTTTCCCATATATATATATATATATATATATATATATATATATATATATATATATATATTCTTACAACCATGCCGGGGTGTTAAAGGTGGTAAAAAAAACAAGCAAAGAAACAAAATATTGTTACGGAAGGATAGGAGGTAAGAGAAGAAGATCGAGAGACACTGGCTGCTGCGTGTTGTTGCTGGTCAGCCATCTTGACCACGCTAACCCTACTTGTGTATATATTGTAAATACATCCAGTCTTACTCCCAACATCCCCGTAAGATATTGGTGAGAGGTGCGGGGTACCAAGGCTGGAAACGGAGGTCCGCAGTGGACGTCGCATCACCGTCCCCACCATGACTGACGGTGAGCACGCGGGCTTAACGTCGTTGCTGCCTGCAACGTCACCGTCGCCAGCTACGTCGTCGTCCCCATCGGTTGTGGTTGTACAAGCCAAGGATCCCGGCACTTTCTGTGGGACCGATGGCACCGACGTTGAAGAGTGGCTGGCCATGTACGAACGCGTGAGTGGAGTCAACAGATGGGACCCTACGCTTATGCTAGCTAACGTGCTGTTGTACCTAAGAGGCACGGCCAAGGTGTGGTACGAAAACCAGGAAGAGGAGCTGACCAGCTGGCACCAATGCAAAGAGAAGCAAAAAGAGTTGTTTGGCCAACCAGCCGGCCGTAAGATTGCCGCAAAGCAGGAACTCGCCTCCCGTGCCCAATCCCCCACAGAGTCCTATGTTTCGTATATCCAGGACGTGCTGGCGCTTTGTCGTAAAGCCGATCCCGACATGACTGAAGCTGAGAAGGTCGGGCACGTGCTGAAGGGAATCGCTGACGACGCCTTTAATCTGCTCATGTGCAAAGGCGCACAGTTCAGTTGATGCTATCCTGAAAGAGTGCCGACAATTCATGCAGGCCAAAAGCCGCCGCGTCCTGCAACCATTCGCCAGACTCCCCAATACTGCCGCAACGTCGACGTGTGAAGATCAGCCCACACAGCAGCATGCGTCGCCATCAGAGGACGCGGTGCGAATAGTTCGACGTGGACTGGAAGCGATGGCACCCGCAGCTTTCTCTTCACGTCGCCCTGACGCTACCCCTCTTTCAGTTCCTCTCGTTCAAGCCATCGTTCGCCAGGAACTAGAAAACATCGGTTTACGTTCTGTCTGTGCTGTCGCCAACCCCAGAGCCGACTAACGCCCTTCTACTCTGTTTGATCCACCGCGACGCTTCTTTCCGCGTTATTGCAACCCGACTGAGTGGAGAACTGCGGACGACCAGCCGATATGTTTCACCTGTCGCCGTATTGGTCATGTCGCTCGATACTGTCGCAACTCGTGGCCCTCAGCACCTCGCATGCCCACCAACCTGAACTGTTTTGATGGAAATTCCTGCCGTGTTTCGCCCTCCGCCGAGTCTAACAGTGCCGACAACTCTGCCAGGAACACGTGGTACGGTCGCTCACCATCGTCTCACGGACACCAGTCTCGTTCACCACAAACACGTCGCCTATCTTCCCGTTCGCCACAGCCACGTCGCCTTTCGTCCCCTGTGGCTTTCGACCGCGTTCCTTCGGAAAAATAACTGCAGCCCTCGGAGGTGGTGCTGCATTGACAACTACTGCAGGAAATCCTCTGTCTGTGCCCACAAAGCGAAGTCTAATTGACGTCAAAGTAGACGGCGTACCTGTCCAAGCACTCGCCGACACTGGAGCCCACATATCTGTGATGAGTGCTAGCTTACGTAGACGTTTAAAGAAGGTCCTCACCCCAGCAGCTGCACAAGTGCTTCGTTTGGCCGATGGTGGCGTGCTGGTTGTTCTCGGAATGTGTACTGTACGTTTAAGTATAGCCGGCCGCCCGACTTCTGTTCTCTTAGCTGTGATCGACAACTGCCCTCACGACGTTATCCTTGGGTTGGACTTTTTACCCAACCATTATGCTGCCATCGACTGCACAACCGGCGTCCTTCAGTTGTAACTGCCTCAACTCGCCGATGCTCCTAGCACCGAGCCGCCACCGCGCCTGTGCTCGCTTCAAGATGTGCGTCTGTCACCCGAGGCAGTCACTTACGTCGCTTTGATCGCACAGCCACAGGTTCCTGACGGTGAATATGTGCTTCGCCCCATCGTCGACGTGGTTTTGAACCGAAACGTTGCTGTTCCGCATACGCTGATCACGGTTACTAATAATGACGTCGTTCTCCCGCTTCTGAACTTCAGCCTGTGCCCTCAAGTGCTTCCGGCCGGCATGTTCTTGGCCGGCGTTTCTAGCACATCTGAATTTGACATTGAGAGTATGGATGCCGAGAGTCGATTATTAGCACCAAATTGCAGCTCACAGCTCTGGTTCTTTCATGGATGACTTCGCCAAAATGATTGCACCTGACCTCACCTCTGCTCAGGCCAATGACCTTCGTCTCCTGCTCGAATCGTACGGTGACATCTTTGATTTCGGCGACCGCCCTTTCGGCCAAACATGTGTTGTTCACCACCGTATCAACACTGGAGACATGAATCCTATTCGTTGGCGTCCCTATCGTGTATCACATGCTGAACGTAGAGTAATCCAATCAGAAGTGGACAAAATGCTCCGAAAAGGGGTCATCGAACCATCAGCCAGTCCTTGGGCTTCGCCAGTCGTCCTTGTGAAGAAAAAGGACGGTACCTGGCGTTTTTGCGTCGACTATCGCCATCTGAACAAGATCACGCGCAAGGATGTCTACCCATTACCACGCATCGATGACGCCTTGGACTGCTTGCACGGAGCTACATACTTCTCGTCCATTGATCTTAGATCCGGCTACTGGCAGATTTCTGTTGATGAAATGGACCGCGAGAAGACTGACTTCATAACACCTGATGATTTATGTCAGTTCAAAGTCATGCCCTTTGGCCTATGCAATACTCCTGCGACATTTGAACGAATGATGGACTCTCTTCTTTGAGGCTACAAATTGACCACCTGTCTTTGTTATCTTGACGACGTTATTGTTCTTTCTCCCACGTTCATCAGCCACCTTACGTGACTCTGCAATTCTTGCGGTCTTCCGAAAAGCCGGCCTTCAGCTGAACTCTACGAAATGTCAATTCGAGCGCCGTCATATTACCGTGTTGGGACATCTCGTTAACGCAACCGGTGTACAACCAGATCCGGATAATGTTCGCGCCGTTCGCAGTTTCCCTGTGCCTCGTTCTGCTTCTGACGTGCGCTGCTTCGTCGGTCTGTGTTCTTACTTTCGACGTTTCGTCAAAAACTTCGCCGACGTTGCTCGCCCTTTGACAGATCTTCTACAGAAGAACACGCCTTTCTCATGGGGCCCGGAGCGGGCTCACGCGTTCGCCGCTCTCATCGGCTTTCTGACCACCCCTACCATACTTGCCCACTTTGATCCATCTGCACCGACCGAAGTCCACACTGACGCCAGCGGCCACGGCATCGGTGCCGTTCTCGCCCAGCAGCAGAATGGTACCGAGTGCGTGATAGCTTACGCCAGCCGCCTGCTGTCACCTTCTGAGAGGAATCACTCCATCACCGAGCATGAGTGCTTGGCTTTAGTATGGGCTGTCGCCAAGTTCCGTCCATATTTGTACGGCCGCACGTTTTCGGTCATTACAGACCACCATGTCCTCTGCTGGCTGTCTTCCCCCCGGGACCCGACGGGACGGCTTGGTCGCTGGGCTTTGTGGCTCCAGGAATTTTATTTTATTGTCATCTACAAGTCTGGACGTTGCACAAGGACGCTGACTGCCTCTCTCGTCATCCCGTGGATCCTCCTGATCCTGTTGCACATGATCCGGAGACCTGCGTGTTGGCTTTCACTGACATGTGCGACATGAGCGCTGAACAACATCGCGACGAGTCCTTGCAGGCCATCATCGCCGGAGTGCAATCTGGCAGCACCGACGGCCCGTGCCGCATGTTCGTGCTGCACGACGGCATCCTCTACCGCCGCAATATCAACCCTGAGGGCCCTGAGTTTCTCCTTGTCCTTCCTCGTCATCTACGATCCGTCGTTCTCGAACAACTTCACGATGCACCAACGGCGGGACACCTTGGAGTTTTGCGCACATACGACCGCGTACGACGCCGGTTCTTCTGGCCGGGACTCTACCGCTCTGTGCGTCGTTATGTCGCAACTTGCGAATTGTGTCAGCGCCGGAAAAAACCTCCCCTGCCACCTGTCGGCCGACTCCATCCAATTGAAGTTCCCTCTGAACCTTTCTATCGCGTAGGCCTTGACCTGCTTGGCCCTTTTCCGACGACGACTAGAGGGAATAAGTGGATCGCCGTCGCTACCGATTACGCGACACGCTACGCGATAACCAAGGCGTTGCCGACTAGTTGCGCAACTGACGTCGCAGATTTTCTCCTCCATGACGTTATCCTCCACCACGGTGCACCTAGACAGTTACTTACCGACCGGGGCCGCTCGTTCTTGTCTCGAGTTGTTGACGACCTCCTCCGCTCTTGTGCCACAGAGCATAAGCTGTCCACCGCCTACCACCCACAAACGAACGGTCTTACGGAACGTCTCAACCGAACACTCACAGAGATGATGTCGATGTACATCTGCAATGATCACCGCGACTGGGACGCCACGCTGGCCTACGTCACTTTCGCGTTTAACTCGTCCAGACATGACACCGCAGGATATTCACCCTTTTATCTTTTGTATGGTCACGACCCTACATTTCCTTTTGACACCATCCAAAAAGTGCCAATATTTTTAAAACTGTGGGTGGTTGTGTAGGTTGGTGCTGACATTGACCGCCGAGGAAGACATCGCTGCACCTATTTTAACGCGATAAAGTTAAGGGCCCCGTGTAGCAGAAAACCCGGCGTCGGCGTGAATGTCGGCGTCCGTGGCGGAGAAAATCATTCTGAACAATCCCGACCGCGCAGGCCTACCGCGTGTTGCAAGGTGCTAGTGAACAAAAATTTAATTTCTCACAGCGAAATTGGTCAGAAAAATGATGAAGTACGACTTAACCACAACCAAAAGACATGGTGGCGTCGGAATGTTATTTGTATGTACGATAAAACATACTTCTGTTACGAGAAAACTCAAACACAAATCCCTTTTTCCAGTATTTCTACCAGACCTACAGCCGCGCGCTCGGGTGCTTGCGAAAATGATATTCAGATGGCGCTGGCATCCTCGGCAGGTTAGGGAACCCACATGCAAGCACTGTTTTAGGGTGGTGACAACCTTTGTAAGGGCACTTTCTGCCACCCGTTAAATTGGCGGGGTAAATTTGGGGCACAAAATGGCGAAAGACCAGCTGACAGACCACACTTCCCGCAACCATTGGTGACGTGAAATTAATTTACTTCTTTTAATAAACTTTGGCCTCAGCAACAAGAGACAAATGACGCATCTGAGCGCCGTACACGGCACGTCTACGTTTTAGTTAAACAGACTAGTAAGGGCAGTCTTTATTGCAGCACACTTCGAAAAACACTCTTTATATATTATGTACAACTGGAAGGCAACGACAATGCTTAACGCAGTTCACATTCTTGGCGTGAGATAGTACTACCACGAGCACGCCATCGTGCCATATAACTTGTTGCTTTATACTGTCGCACGACATGCAATAGAAAAGTAAGTTTGATGTGTTCAAGTAAAAGGAAAAGACAACTAGTACAATAAAGATGTATGCAGGTTTCTTGTGCGCACTGGCGGAAAACTGAATTAAAGAAATTTAACAGATCCCGTGCCAACATGAGTATATCAGAGTGTGACAAAAAAAAAAGGCAGAAAGACTGGGGACCAACTTGGTTCTCCACCAAATTTGGCGGTAAATAGCGGTCAAAATTTTTGCTGTTGTCACCACCCTAAAACAGCGCTTGCGTGTAGGCTCCCTACGGCAGGTCAAACTGTCACTTCACCTGCCTAATGCGTTTTGGAGACCCGCACGCGTCGGGGCAATAGCAAACAATTAATAAAATAATAAAAAAAGGTCCTAGAGCCTTCACATTTTAATATAAGACGACTTGTATTGCCCCTGGAAAAACACTTCGCAGCAATGCATTTCTGTTTAAAAGTGAAGCCGCCTTTAAGGGGATTGATGTAAGCTTGGTCTTTGTAAGCTGGCTTTCCCACGTTCTGTTTTGCAGTGAAACCTACTCAAAGAAAAAATTGTCGCAGTTTCACCCGAAAAGCGAATCATCAATTGCGATAGCAAACTAGTAGAGAGTTATACGGAGTAAAGATAGCAGGTTTATCAGCTGTATAGACTTGGACATGCAGCAGCACCAGCAACGCGCATAACTGTTGTCGACGCCTTCGGCGTTTTGCCCGCGTTCGCACTGAACGCGCGCGGCGTTTTTATATAAATACGCATTTGGTGCCGCAGCTAAACGTCGCCTCCCCTCTCTCTCTCCCTCCCCCCCCCCCCCCCCCCAGCCTTTTGCACGACGGAAAAAGTCGCGTTTGCTCTCTATATATGGAAAGGAGGAAAGAGACGCTTAATTCTGCAGCCCTTCAGGGAGTACGGCGCAGAACGCGCGTTTGCTCTTCGACGTGCGCTCGCTCCCTGTGAAAGCGCGCGTCCCTGGCGCCCTTTCACTCGCACATACAGCGTCCGGAGCGCGGCGAGGATTTCATCGCCGTTGACGACATACGGAACCTCACTGCGACGGCGATGGCGACGGCGATGGCGACGCCGACGGCAGAAATCCGCTTTGGAGTGTCCCTATAATTGCTATCGCAATAAAATGCGATGCGAACGGGGCCCGATAACGCTATCGCGTTCCACTTTTAAAGGCCAAGCTTAAGCGACCTCCAATTTTTCATTTAGAACCGCTACGCGTCCGTCGGCTGCGGTCGCCACTAGGGAGCCTACATGCAACGCCGTTAAAATGGCGTTGAATGTAGGCTCCCTAGTCGCCACAGCTGTATGAGACGATCAGCATTCTCAGGCGTAAGTGAGCCATTGTTTTGAAACAATGTCTAGATTTATTACAAGTGTGTATTTATATTTGAGGTTACGCAAATTACTATGCATACGCATGGTATTAAAATAAGCTTAATGAAGTGACAAGTTTCTATCATTGCCGATGACGTTGCGTGAGTAACCAATCGAGTCACTGACCAACGCTACGTAGCGTGAGAAGGGGTGGCTGAAAACTAACGAGAGTGACAGCGTTGCGATTGGTAGTGTTGCTCATTTAAAACCTTATAATAAATAACATGCATTACGGAGAGCACTTAAATCTGCTTCTCAATTATCAGAAACACGTACCCTACCAACTCGGCACGCTTGTACAATTAGTATCCGGGTCCCTTTAACGTCGTCATTGATTGTGGGATTGGTTCCGCCTCAATTTTTTCCTAACCCTAGTGCAATCTTGAAGCTTAGCATGAAGAGGTGGCCTGACGGCGCCAGAAAAAGTCATTTCGTAGCGGAATCGAGGGATGGACAAAGCAAACCCAGTTTCCAGCACTTTACGGCTGTCACAGTAATAGCACGTACGCGTATTACTAAACATTTAGCCATCAATGTGCAATACATTTGCCTTAAATTGCCAATGACTCGTTCTTGCACGTTTTTGACATTTCTTTTACGAAAATAACATCGAGAAACTCACGCTGAGACAAACTCCCGCGTCCCGCACTCTTCAACGCACTGGGTTCTAGAATCGCCGAACTCCCACGTCGCATTTATAAGATAGACTTCAGTTGGAGGTCAAAGAGCCAAAAAGGAACACAGAACTGAACAAACCAAATACGTAGACGATGTTATTAGCACATTCATTCGTAGCGCATAATAATCTGCGTGTAATCTACGTAGGCACACTGAAAGGTTAAGAAGAGAACAGTTTCCTCTCGGCGCGAACTTGTTGGCGTCTACCTCCATGCTAATAGGGTGGGGAATTATTGGCACACTCACTGGGACGCTTCGCACAAGGAGACCTTTACAAAACTCCTCCTCGAAAGTTCTCCTCTAGCGGCCTTAGCGGGAAAATCTTCGGATTCCACTTATCTCGCAGTTCAACAAAGGCCACGGGCCTCATGCCACCTCTGTCTTATTTTTCAAGATTATCGACGCCCTTTTCACATTTCGGGAGCCGGGCTCAACGCTAAGTTGCTTACGATGACGTTGTGCAGTGGGCCCTGAGCTGATCAGAAATCAAATGCCCATGAACCTGCCCATGGTGACTAGACGTGAGGGAGACGCTCAGGTGGAGCAATTGCCGGCCAGGTCGGCCAGCCTAACCCCGCTTGTAGCAACACAATGAGCATCACCATCAACCTACGCACTTGACGAATGACTACGCCCATGAATGATAGCAACAGCACTATCAAGAAATTTACACCCTCAAGGCTGTATTAGATGTCGAAATACCCTATTTGCACCTTTACTCTAAGAGGGCAAGAGGCAATCTGCACACGTTCTCACGGATTCGCAAGAAGCTTGCCGACTGTTCCTCAGGGGCATCCTCCCTCGGAGCGTCCTGGGCATACCAGGAACCGACCTTCGAGAAGAGCACATCATCACATGTTGCCCCGCTCACGAAGGTGTAAAGGGAGAGGAAAAGGCGAGCGCCTGGCTCGAGGGCTAATTTTCAGAGCCGTGGACGCAGCGACCCGAGAGGATACCTCACAAATACGCTGCCGCGAGATATCCTCGATAGCCAAAGACGTGCCAGGCCGACAATGGCGTCACCCCAAGTTCAAGTTCATTTATTTACCACATACATGGAGTTTCACATAAGTGGTTGGGACGAGGGAAAAGAAAGCTGCAATAAAAACAGCTTGACTAGCCCCACGTCCCCGGTTCACTATGGCAGCATGGTAGTAAAAGAAAAGTACATTTCAACATCGGTGTCAAATGAGAAAACACGATATCAACAAAAAGCATATTTACAAAAAGTAAAATTTAACTATGAACATATTTAACACAGCATGCTTAAAACAGAAGTGTTAGAGGGTGTGCGAACATTTTATACAATC
>NC_051159.1:78521582-78621581 GCF_013339745.2 Dermacentor silvarum
TTGGGCTGAAGGGGCAACGTTTACAATATCATTAATAAATATAACAAACAAAAGCGGCCCCAATATGCTGCCTTGGGGAACTCCGTATTTAACAGGTTGCATAGAAGACAGAATTCTGCTTATCGATGCACATTGATGTCTGTTAGCTAAGTGGTTTTTAATTAGATTGAGGGCATGCAACACCACGAACTTCATAACACTGCAGCTCTCCTATTAATGTGTCATGAATAATTTTATCAAAGGCCTTGGACATATCTAAAAATACGCGGAGTGTGAACTTTTTAGCTTCAATATTTTTAAGAATCAATTCTTTTTGAAACAGTAGAGCACTTTCTGTTGAAAAGCCTAATCTAAATCCATATTGCAATTTGGTTATGACGGAATGTTTGTCAAGAAAGTTTGACAGTCTAAGATGAATAATTGAACCCACCCTAAACTCAAACGCTGGCAATCCAGGGACTGGCGACACCTACAAACGAACACATATCCTAACAAACACACACTCAGCAAAATACATTCGTCCCAATACGATGACTGCTGTCCTTGGTGTGGCGACACAATAACCCTCAACCATACCACTTGGCATTGCAAACAAAGACAAGTAGAGGGTAACTCACGCCTCGTCACACGCAACGAATTTGAAAGGTCGTGGGACGCTCGACTCGCCCGGCAGGACCTGGGAAGCCAGCATGAAACCTTGAACCAAGCCGAACGAGCCGCAAGAGCCAGTGGGGCCGTGGAATAGGCGCTTCACCCGTAAGTACCGCAGTCTGCTATTTCAATCAAATGTTTATTTCTCCTCCTGTCTAAAAATTTTGCGAATGGATGCATTTTTTTTTTTGCAAACACCTTAGTGCACACTTCAGGGTGCTAAAAGGGTGTTTTGTGTGGACCTACACTTCGCAGTATTTAACGGTGCTCGGGCACTTAAACATTTTAAGCAAGTAAAAACCCACAAGTGTGTATTTTCCAGCGGTTTGCGTCAAGCGCGTAATATGGTCACAGCAGGCTGTGGATGTGAACCTGCACTTCATGTACATGGTGGCTCGATTTGCGCACGCGTAAGGGAGGAAGGCGGAGAGGAAGCGCCGTCTTCCATCATGCGCAAGGCACCACGGGGGGCGTCGTTTCACTTTGGCGGCAGATGAGCGCGGCCGCGCCGGCCTATCTTGAAATCCAGCTGCGGTGGGTACAAAGTGTAGGCAAGGCACGTTGTCGAGGCACGCTGAGGGCTGATGGCTTCGCCTGTGCGGTGCTCTCGCCGCTTAGTCAGCTTAGCGTTGAAGCGAGAAGCAGCACTAAGGGCCATTCACTCGCTGCTGCTGTTCCTCGAGCAAGCCTTTTTACAGCGAGCGTCCGCGATCATCAAGTGAGGAATGTTCATGTTTGCCTACGTGCGCGTGACATCATGCTTATTAACTGAGTAAATTATTGTTTGCAAGTTTATACGATAAAACAATAAACGTAAATCTGCTATCCTTACTTGGTATAGCTAATAATTTGCTATCGCAATTGATGCTTCGCCTTTCGGGTGAAACTGTGTCATTTTTTTTTCTCCAACCTAGCCTTCAGCTTTTTACCACTGGCTTAGTTTAAGTTGTTTCGGCTTAATCATCACCGAATAATAGCGCGTCAGCCAATCAAAGTTCTTCAGGCGCGTGTTCTTGCTGGTGTAGCATCGCGGCCGGTGCAATATTGTGCGCAGTATGGCTTGCGCCGTTTCAGGCAGTATTAGGGGCGAAGCTCCTTATAGCGGCACCCGTTCCGTCCCCGTCGTCGTAGTTGTAGTGTGTAACCAGTAGTGTGTAACCAGTCCCAGAAAAATGAGAAAAAAATTCCGAAGTTGTGTCCGTAGCGCGGAATCGAACCAGGGACCCCTCGCTTCCGAGCGCGCGGCGTTATCCCACTACGCCACGAAGCGGACATGGACACACGCACCACGATGGCAATAAATACCCAACATTAACGAAAGGCCGCGTTTCTAGCGCGTTTCTAACGCGTTTGTGCTAGTGCGTTACGGCCCGTGTAAGAAGCTGGCGCAAGACGCTGTGGCCTCTCCGCCTTACCTTCAACGCGTTTCGAACGCGCTGCCCAAAGCGGTGGCAAGTCAAGTTCAAGTCGAGGAGCGTTTATGAATACGGGGGGTATACTCTCTCAGCAGTCATGTGATGGCGTCGGCAAACGCGGTGCACGTTCCGGCATGTGTAAATGGCTGCGTAAGACGCTGTGGCCGCTCCCCCTTACTAGAGAGTACTGCACGTTTCTAACGCGTTTGTGCTAGCGTCCCGTTAAGCGGGAGATCCGATGATTCCCTCCGGAGCTTCGCCCACTCATCATCATTCACCCCGTGGATATGCTGTGATTTTTTTGTTTAGAATAAACATTCGCAGGTGGATACGGAGCAATTTTCTACTGCTAAGAAGACGGCATTTACTGTGTAGGTGGCACGACCCGGTTGCAAAGTGTAAACAGAAAGACATGACTAGATTGTCCTATCATCTCCTTCCTGCCTTTCGCAGCTTACTGCTACCTTCCCTTAAATTGTATCACCTTCGTGCTGATTTAAAAATAAACTGAAGCACTGAAGATTGTGGCGTCAGTGTGTCAGAGTAGCTAGAGGCCCTACTCTACTCTTAAGGTCCTCTGTATTATTTCCTGAAGTTATGTGGTGGAGTTGGTTAGAGGTACCACTTCCGACTTGCAATCTGTAGGTCCACAGTTCCTATCCAGGCTGCCTCACTTTTTTTTCGCTCTGTTTCTTTAGAAACGTCTAGGAAAACATTTCAGGATTACTTCGGCGGACGTCCGACAAACTATAGTAGTGATAGATTAAAATATATAAACATAAAATGTAGTGTGCATTTCGTCTAGATATACATTGGGGGAAAGGCTGCAATTCCAGAAAATCACCCTTCGTTCACCCGCGTTCGTCTGCTCGCTTTCTACTCGGGCAGAGAAGCTCCCAAAAGCCAAAATGCACAGTGCACATCACACCTTCCGCTCCATCGAACGTGCTGCCACACGCATATCTTTAGGTCCTCCCCCATTTTCTCTCGCAACAACAGCAAAGTTACCTCCGAGTGACAAAAATGCTGTCAACTAGTCATCGAACATGTCAAACACTGTGGCTCCCGTGAAGTGTGCTCACGCATGAACAGTTGACAGATTTCCGCAAAGCGCCCTAACTTGTAAATAGTAGAGTCAATAACTGAAATGTTACACAGTAATATTTTTACAGTGCAAGCTAGCACTGCGAATGAAGCAGTCACATGTAGATAAAAGCATTAAACAAAACTGCAGCTTTCTTTATTATTCAACCTACAGCCCTTTTTAAAGTAAAACGTGTTTATGCAAACATCACATGCAATAGCCTCCACATTAAAGAACCGTGAAAATCATCAGAGACATATGCAACATATATCACACCACTTTGTATAAATATCACATCTCGTTGCACTTGAATAAAAAATATTACAAGTAACGGCACGCATTGTTTGAGAAAACTATTGTGCAATCCATAGTTACACAGAAATAGCCCCCAGTTTAAACTGTACCAGAAAAGAATGTACAGGTGCATAAATCATCACGCACCAACAGAACCATATTTATCACAAAGTAACATGCTATCGTGGAGTTACATACAGAGGGAAAAAACATAATGTCGTACTTTGATATTCACAAATATACAAATGAAATGAAGGAGCATAGGCAAGGAATTTTCACATTTGTGTGTGTGTGTGTGTGCGTGCGTGCATGCGTGTGTGTGTGTGTGTGTGTGTGTGTGTGTGTGTGCGTGCATGCGTGTGTGCGTGTGTGTGTGTGTGTGTGTGTGTGTGTGTGTGTGTGTGTGTGTGTGTGTGTGTGTGTGTGTGTGTGTGTGTGTGTGTGTGTGTGTGTGTGTGTGTGTGTGTGTGTGTGTGTGTGTGTGTGTGTGTGTGTGTGTGTGTGTGTGTGTGTGTGTGTGTGTGGTGTGTGTGTGTGTGTGTGTGTGTGTGTGTGTGTGTGTGTGTGTGTGTGCGCGCGCGCGCGCTCATAGGATGCTCTCGATGTTATATTAAGGTCCGAATTCCCCCGCCTCTCAAGAATTGCTTGTCGCCATTTCATGAGACAGGATGAAATTGTAGAACAATTGTGGTGTGGCCTCGTGCCCACATTGACATGACAGCAATCAGGCGCGTGGAAATTTCAGTGCCACAGTCAGAATGCTCGCACCACCAGGCTTACTGGCACTTGTGCATGTGAGCCTGATGGTGTGGACACGCCTTTTGCTGCAGTATCAATTCAAGCACAAAATCATGCTGCATCTGCTATGCTATTTGTGGTTCCATTAAAGGATGACATAAGCAATTCTTTAAAGCGAATAAAAATGCCGTGAAAAATCCCTTGCCTACTCTTCTTTACATTTAATGAGGGGGCTGAAAGGGGTGAGGGGCTTTGGCTTGGACGATGAGCAAGTGCAGCCAGCAACAGCTGCAGGAGGCGTTGATTCGTCCCCTGAGACCGGCGCTCCTGCTCGAGGTACTGCTGCTGTGTGTCCCACAGGCTGCGCACTTCCTCTGTCAGCTGCCGCAGGCCAGCCATGTGTGCCTTATGGTACTGTTCGCAAAAAAAATTTACTTACACAGGCTCAGTAACAAGGCCTTGGTATGCTGTGGTATTGTTCTGGTAGGCTCTTGAGTTACTGCAATACTGCTGTTAACGCTTTATATTGAGACACCAAAAAAATATTTCTGGCCCATCAAAAATGTGCCATTCCATTTCATTAAGATGTCTTACATGGCTACTTGAAGACATTTTATTTTTAGCCACATAAGTACCTAAATAGTGCCAGTTTTATCATGCAAATGTGCACAAGAAATGATCATCACACCACTACATGTTAAATTTATTCTTGTTTACTGATCGATACAATTATTACAGAGGTCAGCACATGACGGCCCAGTGACTGCGCCGGCGGCTTGTCATCTTTACCGCTGTTCATTTAGAAGGGCCACTATCTCCTCCCACAGCTCGTTTTTTCGAGCAGCAGCACTCAGACGTGGAGAGAACTCAGTAGAAGCTCTCGCCAGGTATGGATGCTGCTCGATAAACTGCAACAGAATGGCGTCCTGTTCCTTCGACACACGTGGGCCTTTCGCGGACATTTTGAAGCCTTTCTAAAAACTTGAGAATTTCAGTCCGACCGCAACACAGTAAGGCAAACATTTTGTCTAAGCTTATCGCCCGCATAAAATGCTCACTTCGATTTGATTACTTAATGTTTTACCTTTTTATAACGTTAATCTAAAAAAAGTTCAAGTCGCTACTCACATTTACCGTTGTAGCAGTTTCTTTCTCGGACCGGAACCGTCAGTGCTGGGGCGCCTGACCGAGGAAGGGTTACCGTCGCTGCGATCATTTTGACGAAGCTATTGTTCTGTCGTGGCGCTGCCCTACTGAAAGGTACTCGGTGCATTGACAGTTCTCGATCCACTATGCTCCAAATTTTATCCTCCGGTGTTATGAATAATTCTTATTGGGTTCTTATTAAAAAAAGAAAGGATCACACGTCATTCAATACATGCAGCGAAAACCACACAACAATGAAAGCACTACACGAGAATATTTACTCACCTCACTCTAGTATCAGAGTATATCAGAGTGAGTAAATATTCTGCGTGTCAATTTCTTCTCATACGAAAGTACACCGTCGTGGGTCTCAATTACTTGCAGAACATCACGGACTAGCGTAAACGCTCGGTGATACGACAGTCAGCTGCTCGGGTTCAACAGAGGCCGCCATTTTGCGTGCGCTCAACGGCATGGCCGGATTGGATGTAGATTGGACACATATGTGGCTACAGCTTCAAAATAGGAGCACTTGCGTTTGATTTTCTTTATGCTACGGCAGCTTTCGCGTTGTAAGGCTATACAACAAATTTGCTTTACGAAGGATGGACGTGCGCTTTTATTAAATGTCTCTTTTACAAAATAAACTTGCTATACAGCCCCAGTAAAACAGATGAGAACACGAAAGAAACATCCGTCGTGCATACGTGCCCACCATTTACAAAGGCGTTGTCATAAAGAAAGTCATTTCTACAAAATAGCACCCCTGTTCAGTTGCCGCAACGTCACGAAGTGACAATATGCAAAATTCGTGATAACGGGAGAGAGAGAGAGCAGCCAATCGGCAAGCGGTGAACTCCCCGGACGTTGAATTCGTCATTTTTGATGACGCATTAAAAGCCGTTCGGTGACGTACGGCGCGTCGCTGCATTGCTTCAATGCTAATAGGATTAACGTTAACAGTCACCCTGAAATGGCTTTCTGCCAGAATTTATTTAAGGACAACGTCAGCAGCCCGAGGAAACTAGCTATTGCCTTTTGCAATATACGTATTTTAAAGCTTCACTCTGTTTCCCTGGCTTCTTCGATCAGGCGGATTTCTGCAGCCTAAGACAAAATACGACAAAGGCTTTAGTAGTTATTCCCATCGCTATCCGAGTAGAGCCAGGGACATATGCCTGAGTTCCTTTAGTGATACTGGGATTGACGTTGACGAACTTTTTCTTAACTCTCCAGCTGTTCTTTTTTGACACATTGCACACATCAACACTTTCGAATAGGTCAAATGTGCAAAAGAAATATAGATCTAGGGCTTCGCTTTTTAACGTAACCAGTTCGCCGGAAAATAAACTTATACTCCAAATCCATAGGTCGGCAGTGTGGGAGAACACTCACTCCCACTCACTCACCATAATTTTTTCCAGGCCCCGCACTCACTCACGTTCACACTCGCCTCCACTCACACTCACACTCACTCGCACTCGCACTCATCTCCACTCACACTCACAGGCACTCACTCGCACTTGCACTCACATTCACTCACACTCACTGGCACTCACTCGCACTCACCTGCACTCACACTCACTGGCACTCACTCGCACTCACCGGCACTCACTCGCACTCACCTGCACTCACACTCACTGGCACTCACTCGCACTCACCTGCACTCACAATCACTGGCACTCACTCGCACTCACCTGCACTCACACTCACTGGCACTCACTTGCACTCACCTGCACTCACACTCACTGGCACTCACTGCACTCACCTGCGCTCACACTCACTGGTACTCACTCGCACTCACCTGCACTCACACTCACTGGCACTCACTTGCACTCACCTGCCATCACACTCACTGGTACTCACTCGCACTCACCTGCACTCACAATCACTGGCACTCACTCGCACTCACCTGCACTCACAATCACTGGCACTCACTCGCACTCACCTGCACTCACACTCACTGGCACTCACTTGCACTCACCTGCACTCACACTCACTGGCACTCACTCGCACTCACCTGCACTCACACTCACTGGCACTCACTCGCACTCACCTGCACTCACACTCAATGGCACTCACTTGCACTCACCTGCACTCACACTCACTGGCACTCACTTGCACTCACCTGCACTCACACTCACTGGCACTCACTCGCACTCACCTGCACTCACAATCACTGGCACTCACTTGCACTCACCTGCACTCACACTCACTGGCACTCACTCGCACTCACCTGCACTCACACTCACTGGCACTCACTCGCACTCACCTGCACTCACAATCACTGGCACTCACTTGCACTCACCTGCGCTCACACTCACTGGTACTCACTCGCACTCACCTGCACTCACACTCACTGGCACTCACTTGCACTCACCTGCACTCACACTCACTGGCACTCACTTGCACTCACCTGCACTCACATTCACTGGCACTCACTCGCACTCACCTGCACTCACAATCACTGGCACTCGCTCGCACTCACCTTCACTCACACTCACTGGCACTCACTTGCACTCACCTGCGCTCACACTCACTGGTACTCACTCGCACTCGCACTCACCTGCACTCACACTCACTGGCACTCGCACTCGCACTCACCTGCACTCACAATCACTGGCACTCGCTCGCACTCACACTCACTGGCACTCACTTGCACTCACCTGTGCTCACACTCACTGGTACTCGCTCGCACTCACCTGTGCTCACACTCACTGGCACTCGCTCGCACTCACCTGCACTCACAATCACTGGCACTCACTCGCACTCACCTGCACTCACACTCACTGGCACTCGCAGTCGCACTCACCTGCACTCACACTCACTGGCACTCGCACTCGCACTCACCTGCACTCACAATCACTGGCACTCGCACTCGCACTCACCTGCACTCACACTCACTGGCACTCGCTCGCACTCACCTGCACTCACACTCACTGGTACTCACTCGCACTCGCACTCACCTGCACTCACAATCACTGGCACTCACTCGCACTCACCTGCACTCACATCACTGGCACTCGCTGCACTCACACTCACTGGCACTCACTTGCACTCACTCACTCACACTCACTGGCACTCACGCACTCGCACTCACCTGCACTCACACTCACTGGCACTCACTGCACTCACCTGCACTCACACTCACTGGCACTCGCACTCGCACTCACCTGCACTCACAATCACTCACTCGCACTCGCACTCACCTGCACTCACAATCACTGGCACTCGCTCGCACTCACACTCACTGGCACTCACTTGCACTCACCTGTGCTCACACTCACTGGTACTCGCTCGCACTCACCTGTGCTCACACTCACTGGTACTCGCTCGCACTCACCTGCACTCACAATCACTGGCACTCGCTCGCACTCACCTGCACTCACACTCACTGGCACTCACTTGCACTCACCTGCGCTTACACTCACTGGTACTCACTCGCACTCGCACTCACTGGCACTCACTTGCACTCACCAGTGCTCACACTCACTGGTACTCGCTCGCACTCACCTGCACTCACAATCACTGGCACTCGCTCGCACTCACCTGCACTCACACTCACTGGCACTCACTTGCACTCACCTGCGCTCACACTCACTGGTACTCACTCGCACTCGCACTCACTGGCACTCACTTGCACTCACCTGTGCTCACACTCACTGGTACTCGCTCGCACTCACCTGCACTCACAATCACTGGCACTCGCTCGCACTCACCTGCACTCACACTCACTGGCACTCACTTGCACTCACCTGCGCTCACACTCACTGGTACTCACTCGCACTCGCACTCACCTGCACTCACACTCACTGGCACTCACTTGCACTCACCTGCGCTCACACTCACTGGTACTCACTCGCACTCGCACTCACCTGCACTCACACTCACTGGTACTCACTCGCACTCGCACTCACCTGCACTCACACTCACTGGCACTCGCACTCGCACTCACCTGCACTCACAATCACTGGCACTCGCTCGCACTCACACTCACTTGCACTCACCTGTGCTCACACTCACTGGTACTCGCTCGCACTCGCATTCACTTACACTCACATTCACTGGCACTCACTCGCACGCACCTGCACTCACACTCACTGGCACTCGCTCGCACTCACTTACAGTAACATTCACTGGCACTCACTCGCACTCACCTCCACTCACACTCACACTCACTGGCACTCACAGTGTGAGTGAGTGCACTCATGAGTGACTGTGCCGATCTATAGCGCTCACAATTCGTGTACATTCATAACGAAGCTTCCAATTTAGGACCTGTTGCATCGGGAGTGCGCCAAGGCAGTGTTTTGGACCCAGTTTTATTTTTAATATACATAGAAGATTTGCCTTCGCGATTACATGGTAACATCCGTCTATTCGCTGACTATTGTATTTCGTACTGCGAAATTAATCACAGTGATAACCACCATATACAAAATTCTGCCTTTTCTTGGTGTCAGGAGTGGCAGATGACTCTAAATGCCAAAAAATCTGTAACGCTAACAGTGAGAAAGAAACAGATATCTGAGTTTACTTACATTATTAATGACACACCTTTCACTTGTGAATTTCAGCGTAAATACTTAGGTGTCACTTTACCATACGCTCTCCGATGGGAAAGCCATGTTAACAAAATAACCTCAAGTGGAAATCAATGTACATGCTGAGCAGTAAACCGACTCTTCTTTCTGAGAAGACACCTTCGTCTTGCGCCCCCAGATAAAATTTGCTGGCCTACAAAATGCTTGTTCGAACAGTGCTGGAGCACGCCAATATTGTTTGGTCTCCGTACACAAAATAACACATTTGCAAGAATGGAATGGGTGCAGAGGAAGGCAATAAGGTTGTTTTAATAAATACAAATTAACGGATTCATTGACTAAATTATTAAAGAGAGCTGGTTTATTAACACTTCAAAGTAGAGCAAAACTAGCAGGACTAAAGTTTTCGTTTCAGTTTATTCATGGTGACATAAACATTGACGTCAGCCCCAAACTCTCTCTGTCCATCTCTATGTCATTGACATTAGACGTGTGCATGCTTGCCGCCCATACACGCTAAGCTCCCCTTCTGTCGGATTGAGCCAAGAGAGCGGGAAATAGAGGGAGAGATTGACTGTCCGTATAGTCAACCAGTTAACGTCGAAACAAACACAAAATGGAGAACAAAGCGCTATCTATCATTGCATCTTCGCTTTTTCTCCATGTATGCGAGCGTGCGTGTCTGTTACTCTGTGCTAACTTGGCTAGTCCCTCTTCCGCTCTGCCTGTTTATATAAGGAGCCTGTACGTAGTACGTTTAAGAGGGAAGCAGGAAGAAAATGAGGAGCCATTCCACCCTCTGAAGGCGGATGACCAGCGAAGCTGTAGCAAATCACACGGCATTAAACGTCTTCACTCAGTGGACGTCATGGCAAAATTTGCCGGTCATGATTTGGATATGTCTGCCATCAGCGCTCCAGCCCATACATATTCCCTGGTGTATTAAAGAAAATGTTGCAGTTTCGCCCGAAAGGCGAAGTTTCGATTGCGATAGCAAATTAGTAGAGAGCTATGCGAAGCAAGGATAGTAGTTTAATGGGCCGTATAAGCTTGTAAACATTCCCCTACTAACTAAATAGACAAGCACGGTGTCACGCGTCAACAGGTAAACATGAACGCATCTCGCTCGATGACCGCGGAAACTCGCTGTCAGAACGCTGGAGTGCGGAGGCGCAGCTATAGCCGCGAGCGAATTGACCTTCGTGCCGCCTCTCGCTTCAAAGCGAACTAAACGTCGAAAACACTGCGCATACGAAGTTACCGGCTCTAGTTGAACATTGTTCACGTCGCAAATCGCTTTGAAGAGGCGCGCGCGCGCGCCCTTTTTCCGCGTCGCAGATCGCTTTCGAGATACGACACCCACGCCGCCGCCGCCGCCGCCGGAGCAAGACGAACCCCACCCCCTTCAATGCCTGACGCGCGACAGCAGGAGCGCGCTTCCGCCGCGACTTTTCCCTCGCGCGCGCGAGATCGAGCAGGAAGTGTCGGCTGACCCTGCAAGCTTGTACTCGCACACGCAGCGTACCGCCGGCACGCTGCGACGATGTTACCGTGTTTGGACTTCATGCGGAACATCACAACGACGTCCACAACCACGGCAGAAGTTCGCTTGGAGTGTCCATATAATTGCTATCGCAATATAACATATCCGTTCATCTCATTATACATTGTCTCACTCATGCCTGATCCTTGGATTATTACGACCTTAGTGAGTGGTTATAACTTCGCGTGCACAATCATGCTAGTGCGATAAGTCATCACCGCGAGTGAGCTTGTACACACAACGTGCCTCCATTTTTCCGCAAGCAAGGTGAACCGATATCCCCTCTGCTTATCGTTCAAGCACTCAGCACGTTCACACTCACTTCCACTCACAAACACTCACTCATGTTCACACTCACCTGCACTCACACTCACGTTCACACTCACCTCTACACACCCAGAAGCACTCACCCCATTCACACTCACAGCACTCAGTCACGTTCACACTCAGCTCCACTCGATCACACAGCACTCAGTCACGTTCACACTCATCTCCACTCACACTCACAGGCACTCACCCCGTTCACACTCACTTCCACTCACACTCATTGGCTCTCACCTCCACTCACACGCACTGGCACTCACTTCCACTCACTCACACTCACTGGCACTGACTCACACTCACCTCCACTCACACGCACCGGCACTCGCACTCACACTCACTCGCACTCACTCTCACTCGTACTCACTTCCACTCACACTCACTGGCACTTACTTTCACTCGCACTCCCACTCACTGGCACTCACGCGCACTCACGCGCACTCGCACTCACTTCCACTCGCACTCACCTCCACTCGCACTCACTGACACTCACTCGCACTCGCACTCACCTGCACTCACACTCACAGGCACTCACTCGAACTCGCTCTCACCTCCACTCATGCTCATTGGCACTCACTCGCACTCGCACTCACCTGCACTCACACTCACCGGCACTCAGTCGCACTCGCACTCACCTGCACTCACACTCAGTGGCACTCACTCGCCCTCGCACTCACGCCTTTGAAATGAGTACGAGTAAGTGTGAGTGAGTGCACTCATGAGTGAGTGCGCCGACCTATGTCCAAATCTTAGTTTAAGTAAATTTTCATGGGGTGCATTTCAGCGTTATACGACTATTTATTTCCTCCGAAAACAGTATTTCAGATCACACTCGGGGCGAGCATGTAGTTATTGGTCAGCGCTATGTAGAAGAGAGAAATAAAGCAGTTGCATAGTAATCCTATTCGACAATCTTATACGGCAGTAATTGGGTGACTATTCTGTCGAAGAGATGTCGTTACGAATTTGTCTAGAAAGATGCGAAAGACCGTTAACATGGCTTATATTTCATATATTATACCCTAGGCATGAATACGTAATAATTTGGAGCATACAACATGTATTGTCCAAATTGGGTGACATTTTTACAAAAGTACGTACCTGCCATAAGAAAGGCGAGGGTGCATCCTATGGTGCTTTCCAAGAGTGCCTTGCGATCTATAAACAAAGAAAAAAGCATGCTGAAATTTACCTGAATAAGTGCAGCTGGTGGTGATCTTTCTCTTAACAAGTCCCAAACGTATCTTCGAGAAGAAAGTGAACAGTAATCTTTTGGTCTGCTATAAGATAAATCATCCGTTTACAGCGCTAGCTACGAATTGTAATGTTCATACACTTATATGCTGAATAATGACCGAATGGGGCTTGCCTTCGGTATACAGCTTCCAAGCACCATGCATCCAATTAAAGCACGCTTCCAAGCACCAGCTTCCAGACACCACAACGAACTACTTCGTTTTTATCGCTTGTAACAGGGATCATTGGTTGCTCCTAAAAACTTTGCCGTCGTTCTCCTCTTTTCAGAGCTTCATTGGCGTTTTTAATGTTTTCCCTGAAGCCGGCGCCAACCTCTCTTTCAAATTTATTTCAGCCAAGCAAGCCCTTGGCTACATCGAAAATGCGAAGACAACAGAAGATGTGAGATGTAGGGTATGGGGCTTTGGACAGCGCCCGCTTGAGAATGCCTTCACGACACAACAGCGTGGTAATAGTCGACGGTGCAGCTCAGAGGGCTCAGGCCTTTGCTTGGCTTTCTTCTTTTTTTTTTGAAAGTATGCTGAAAACAGTAGTATATTACGTGTGTTTCTTATTCTTCGCAGTTCTAACCTATCGTTACCCTTTTCACGGCGTCTACTCTCACTTCTACCATGGTGCGTTCGTTAAAAGATGCACCCGTTTAAATTTTGAGACGAACGACTGACAAGTATCGGCTCGCCTAATACAAGTACATGTAGTGCCCTCCACACATCCTGAACTAATACATTTTTCTTATAAGGACGCTCAGAAGAGACACCGAGTCAAATGCTGTAATTTATATGCTTTCAATGGTCACCGTGCTACAGATGTGCTTATTTGTTTGGCTAGTGTTTCCGTGGGACGCGGATGACAGAACAACCACTGGAAAGGCAGCGGCGTAGCACAACCAAAAGAGCAATACGGAGGCAGTAACATGAAGGCAATAGTTCCTGCCGCCGTACCCCAGTCCCTATGGATTTGCACTACTGAGCTCTAAGTCACAATTCGATCGCGGCCGCCACGTCCGCATTTCGATGGAGGCAACTTGCACAAAAAAAAAAAAACGCTAGTCTACTTAGACTCAGGTGCACGCTTGTGGTATGTGGAGTGCGCGACGCGATGCGGTGGAAGCGACGCCAGGAGAAAGTACGCCACCGGACCGGGAGTTGAAAACGGGCCGTCGGGCTACCAGACCCGAGCCATCAGGACTTCACCCGACCGGGGCCTCCTGCCAACCCGTTCCTGGGCGTCGCCACTCTTCCCGATCGTGAACTGCTGCCCGAGGCCGGCGGACTTCTGTGCCCGTGGGGAGAACGTGAGCAGTCGGGCTAGGGGCCCGAATTCCACGCCCAGCTGCCTGGCCAGAACGCCGCCGCCGTCTGCCCGTGCCGCCAAGCCACCTGCCTTTTCTCTCCAAGCCAGAGCTGCCGTGCTCTGGTAGCCTGCCCAGCGGTCCAATACACCGACCTTTGGTGAACCGAATGCCACGTCTTTCCTTTTTTCGCCGCCTCCCATCCTCTGCGAACTAGTACGCGCCCTCACACACGACCTCAGCGCGGACTCGCGTGTTAATAATATCGTGAGTGTGCCCTCAGTGTTTTTTTTTTTTTGCCGTAATATATATTAAATGTTTAATTTATGGGTTACTTTTCATTTTTAGTTATAATAAACTTTGTCCCCAATTGGGCTTTGTTCCGCAATTGAGGAACTGTTTGCAAAGTTTAAGAGAAAAATCATGCTGCAATCACAAATTGGCGTCCGCAGTGACAGGACAAAACCGTTCGTTTGGATTTTCTTCCTAATTCTAAAAGCTTAAAATCATGGCTAGCACACGAGAGATGTTAGCTTTAGCTGAGCGCATGGGGCTGGAAGGAGCTTTACTTAAAGGCGTGGTTAGACGAGCGGGAGGCGCGAGCGCGAGAAGAACGGGCTGCAGAGCGAAAAGAACGGGCTGCGGAACGAGAACATCGGGCTGCAGAACGAGAAGCGAAGAGAGATCAGCTTGAGCGCGAGGCACGCGTGTTGCAGTTGCGTCTCAAGATCGCGGAGGCGTAAAGGGCATGCTCAAAGATAGACCTTCGCGAGCTGGAGTCGTATGCAAAGTGTATTGAGCAAGCGTTTGACGCGGGCTCCGGACTCAGCAGTTCGAAATCTCTGTCTTGTGATGGCCTCGAACACCGGCGTGGTCTTTTATTCGAGCTAGGCACTGAACAAGAGGGCAACAAAGAAATGAGCAAGAAACGAACTAACCTAGATCCTGACAAGAACCTCAGGATTACTGAGGATAGCTCGGTGGGCTGGGAACAGGCCACTGAAATCAAGGCACACCTACGTGTCTGTGCTGGTAGAAGCACATTAGATCATCATCATCAGCAGCCTATATTTTATGTCCACTGCAGGACGAAGGCCTACTTGCGATCTCCAATTACCCTTGTCTTGCGCTAGCGTATTCCAACTTGAGCTTGCAAATTTCCTAACTTCACATTAGATAAAGAGGCAAAAATGCCTTCAGAAAACTCGACGGACTGGGAAACGATGCGCATGGGCAGTGACCTCGAAGAGGACCAGATTAGCAAGGAGGTACGCATGCGAAGCTGTGCGGATAAAAGAACATCAAATAAAGACGCACAGAGACCTCTAAAAAGCATGACTGACTGGGCAAAGGTTAGCATAGCCAATGAACTCGAAGGATGCGAGACGATAGATGAAACGCTCATCCACTCTTCCGGTGTACCACTTGCAGTGGTGATAAGTGGCCTCATCAGGTTTGAGGACTTCACAGATGGTTCAACCCGCCGTGGTTGCTCAGTGTCTATGGTTGTTGGCCTGCTGAGCACGAGGTCGCGGGATCGAATCCCGGCCACGGCGGCCGCATTTCGATGGGGGCGAAATGCGAAAACACCCGTGTACATAGATTTAGGTGCACGTTAAAGAACCCCAGGTGGTCCAAATTTCCGGAGTCCCCCACTACGGCGTGCCTCATAATCAGAACTGGTTTTGGCACGTAAAACCCCATAATTTAACAGATGGTTCAAATCAAGAGCGGAAGAGTGGGACTTTGTCCAGCTCAGGGTTAATAGAACACATAAGTTCTAGAGAAGATGGAGTGGGTGCTCGAGCCTCTGGGATGCAAACCACTCTGCAGAGAGGGAATCGTACCTCTCCAGAGCTCCAGCGAAGGAGCAATAAATGGTCGCACAGACAACGCCCTCGGAGGCTATCAGACGAACTGTGGAACAGTCGCCCGGCCGGTACAACCATCCCTTGTAACGTCTGCTTTTTTGCCTTTATTACCTCGCGGACAATATTGCATGCCTGCACGCATGCGGCCAGACATGCACACGTGCCACGCTGTCAGTCGCAGGATACCACTTATTTTTCATCTTTTTTTTTAAAGAAAATGTTAGTCCATACGTCACCACACGTGCGTCAGTCCAAATGCGTGAAACGACGGACGAGGCCTTTCATGTTGTCAGAAACGAACACCTTATGTTTCGGCTGGCACAAAAGGTCGTCCACATAAATGAAGCTCGAGGGCTGCCAGTTGCCATTTCGATACAGAGGTCGAACACCTCACAGCCAAGAAAGCTTAACGGCTCGTTATTTTTCAGACTGTGGAAGAGATGTGTCATAAATGTTGTGAAATATTGTGAAAATATGCGTTGAGGAATATTCCCTAGTGCTTTTCGTTCAGGAGTTCTTAGGAGCCAACCCATAGCTTGCCGTACACCGCGATATAAGCTTTTCGACAGTAGATATGTGTTGAACAATTTTCTCAACGTTAAACAAATTGTTCACGAACACAAGCGTCCAAAGTCGCATACTGATGTCGCCGTATGTTCCCTTCCCACCTAATCTCCAGGAACGCAGAATTAACGTCGAGATCTTGGGGGCTAAAAACTGCCGGAATACTCACAATCCAAAACCGAGCGACACTCGCTCGATTTAAATTACTGCACCAGATAATTCATGACAAGTTAAATGTTAACAGCTCCAAGTACGTTACCATCGCAAACACTAGAATAACAAGGCTTACGCATTCGTACACCCTACAGGAATATTGTTTTAAAACTGACTGTTTTAAATACTCTTTTTTTCCGCTAGCCATAAGGCAGTGGAATGGTTTACCTTCCAATATCACCAATAGCTTTTCAAATACACATTTTTCGTCACTTCTTGAAAATTACTTACAAGATTCTCATTTATGAAATCTAACTGTTGCACACCTTCTTCTATGTTGTCACTAGTGAATTGCTAACCTTCTTTGTAAGGTTGTAAACGCCTTTGTAAAATACTGCTGGACTGTGTAGATAGACATATTACCCCTCTTTATACTTCTCAGTTTGATGTTGCTACTTACTATGTATGTTTTACTGAGATTTTGTGTTTCTATTTTGTATTTTTCTACATTACTACTATGACTTCATTATGTTTATTGTTTGACCTTGTGCCCTACTGCAATAATCCCTTATGGTATTGGCAGTATTTCTAAATAAAAAAAATACAATAAAACAAGAAGTACCTTATTTCTAGATATTAAACTGCCGAGGCATATAAAACCAACGTGCATTTGGGTATAAATCCCGGGAGTACTTCAAGTGTATATTTAAGGAGGCGATTGTATAACAGTTATTGTGTTTATTGCAGCATGTACACTGGCATCAGCACCGTCAGAAAATTGGGCGCAACTGTTGTTAGCGCAAGTCATCCTTGGCAGCATGTTATCGTATATTCATAACGAAAACAAGTTCAAGGCCATATTCATGATCTCTGAAAACATATTGCTTCAGTGTATATTTCCATTTTCCAGCACAAACGCTTGCTTAATACAGCATCTTTCTTTCTGAAATATTTCCGCCAATTGGTAAATAAAACACAGATGGGGATTCACCAAGTATAGAAATCCTTAACACTCGAATAAATACATACATCACAGTTCTGTAAACTCCATCTATTAGGTAGTCTGAAATGGACAAATATGATATACGTGTTACACTGCTTACGAGGGCTTTGCAAAGTACCTAGCTACTCACAAATCAGCGGAACATTAGTAGGGGATATGTGAAATGTTGCGTGTGTGCTTCCCTGCACATCTCATTTGACCCACACAAGATGGCGGCCGTCATCTTAGAAGTGTAAATAAATTAGGAGTGCACGGCTGGTGCCCCTATCCTAGCGACCTTCTCTTCCTCACTACATCCTCGCCGTTTGCAAGCCTACCCTTGGCTCAATAGTACCGTGAGCAGCAAGTCGGCTATCTAGTTTAAGGCAACCTAATAGTGTAGAAAAGTCGATTCCCGGTATTTTAACGCGATATCGTTAAGGGCCCCGTGTCGCAGCAAATCCGGCGCCGGCGACTGCGTCGGTATGTATGTCGGCGTCCGTGGCGGAGAAAATCGTCCCCAACCACCCCGACCGCGCAGGCCCTCCACGTGGTGCAAGGTTTGGGTGAGCAAAAATTCAATTTCTCACAGTGAAATCCATCATAAAAATGGTAAAATACGACTTAACCACAACCTACAGACATGGTGGCGTCGGACTGTAATTTGAATGTACGAGAAAACATAATTCTGTCACTAGGAAGCTCAAACACAAACCCCTTTTCCGGCATTTCTACCGGACGTACAGCAACGCGCTCGGGTAGTTTACTTGCGAAAATGATATCCAGATGGCACTCGCATCATCGGCAGCTGAAATTGGGACTTCGCCTGCCTAATGCGTTTTTTACACGCGCACGCGTCGGGGCAGTAGCAAACAATTAATAAAATAATAAAAAAGGGGCTAGGGCATTCACATTTTAATATAAGACCGCTTATATTGCCCCTAGAAAAACGTCTTCCCAGCAATGCATTTCTGTTTAAAAGTAAAGCCGACTTTAAGGGGATCGGTGTAAGCTTTGTCTTTGTAAGCTGGATTTCCCACGTTCTGTGTTGCAGTGAAGCCCACTGAAAGAAAAATGGGATGCGAAGGGGGCCCGATAACGCTATCGCGCTCCACTCTTAAAGGCGAAGCTTAAGTGTCCTCCAATTTTTGCTCTTCTCGCATAGTTGCAGCTTACGGAATTATTGTATAATCTTTTGTATTGTGGTTACGAAATTTTAAACTTCCTACTTGGGTTTCTTAAAATTTTGCAATATTAGGAACATTTCTAAAAAAATTCATTGCATACATAAAAGAAGTTGCTTCCAGTAGTTGATATATTCTAACCACGACCTACTGAACTACAGACCCGCACAGATCTCCCTGCTCCAGCACGCCTGGTCTAGTTCACCCCTTTTGCCGCTAGGGACACAACGTACGAGCAGAGTGGCGCTAGTTATAACCTGTTCGCTGTCGTCTGCTTCTGCGATCTGTTCCAGCGCTCGTGCCGCTATTTCTGCAGCCACAGATTGTTTACATTGTTTGTAAATGCATAAATTCATGAAAATACACAAGAAAGCAAAATTTGCGAATGATTGCTTCTCATTTCAATCACGAGGTACAGTAGGAAGAGCGGTGCAAGAAAGGAAAACAACGAGTCAGCCGGGAAACGATAGCATTTCCTCCCGTTGCCTTCACAGTAGAGGGAAAAAATCTGATTACCAGAAGATTCATAGGATGAAATATAGTACAATCGAGTAATGAAGAAATACAATAATAAAGAACTTGATGTATTGATATGAACAAGGACATTTAAAAGAATCACGCAGACGATATGTATACGCAGACCACACACAAACTGCGTGAATCAGCAGACGCTGCAGAACGCATGGAACTTCAGCCATAGCTACACGCAGCTTGCTTGAGTTAATTACTGTTGGGATAACGTAAACGATCACATTGTGGTATATTGCTGTGTGCCATCGTGTAAATAAGAACAAAGCAAGGACTCTAGCATCAGTTTTCACAGTTTCATAAAAGCTTTACGATGCATATTTGACGGGCCGAACAAACACGTAAGCAATCACTCCATCAGTGAGCTTTTTTTTTTTTTCTTGTGTGGAGCGGCGCGAAATTTCCGAACCTAGAAAGAATTCATGTACTATTTTACGCGTTATTACATACCACTACAATGAGTACACTTAAACAATTTTGACATACTATAGCTGTTGTCTTCGTAAGAAATTGTCATATATGCTAGCAGCCCGCTACAGAAGAGCAGGCGCACACATTCGAACGCCGCCCAGCCACCCGCCGAGTAGCAGACAACAGGTTATAAAAGCGCCACCTATGGCCACCGGTTGAACGAAAGTGGGCGCAAGCTGCTCCCATAGAAGCCGGACATCTGTGCAGGTCTGTAGTTCCAGTAGGTCGTGATTCTAACTTTTAATTTTATGTTCAACAAACCTTATCGAATTCAGTGCAGTTGATTTTGAGCAAGACTGTTTTATGAATAAATATGTAGCTATTTATATGTTGTAACAAAATATATTTAGATGGAGCTTTATTCGTAAATCTTCCTCTTACCTTGGCCCAGCTTCATTCATTTACTTAAGCTGTTGTCGTTTCATACTGCTGAGAAAGTTCCCCACGTACTCTCATAATTCCGTGTCTCCCAAAATGTCGCTGCGGTGATCATTCGAATTCGGTGTTTCTTCTGCTACATTCCTTTACGAGAAATTTGGAAAAGGTTAGGAGTCATGAGAATGCAGAACAAATTTTTATGCAAAGCCATAAATAGCCATGGTAGCCATGAAAGCAATTGTATTACAAATAAAGAGTAGCTCAAAAAATCTAAAATTCACGCAGAAATTCCACTGGAGTTGCCCATGTATGCGTAAGCATTGTGCCACTTACTCATTTCCACACAGCGGGGTGTTATTATCAATCTTATCGAACTTGATCCGAGCAGCATGAACACTTATCAAACTTTAACTTTTGGTAGTTATCAACGTTATCGGACTACATCCGACCCTCATCAACCCTTAATTATCGGTGGTTATCACACTTATCGGACTCGATCTGACCCTTATCAGCCCTTATCGGTCGTTATCAACCTGCGAAAGTGGATGCCCAGCGAAGCTGTAGCAATACCACCCCTACAACTCGCACGCTTGCTCACACCAGTGTTTTGACAGTGCTTGTCTGCAGTCATCGAGTGTGATGTATTCATGTTTGCTTGAGCGCACTCACACCATGCTTGTTAATTCAGTTAGTAAGCGAATTAGTCCAAGTTTATGCAGCCCATAAAACTATTATCCTTACTCCGTATACTCTACTAGTAAATTTCCTATCCCAATTCATGATTCGCCTTTCGGGCGAAACTTCGACTTTTTTATGGTTCGGATGCTCGTATTGACCTTGCTTTTTATTGAAACCTATGTTGTTATGTGTGTTGTATGGGGGATTTCTATGAATGTATGCACTGCTCGCTTCACTTTGCCGTGCACTTGTAGCCTCAGCTTTACGGAGTATAAGCCATTACAATTTTGCTTGCTTACGGGGGTATGAACAGGGGGTATGAGCCATTGCATTCGTCTTAAATGATGGACGGACCGGTTTCCTCGTTGAGTAGGCCTAGAAATGCTTACGCGTTAAAAGTTTTGCGAGGACATTTAGGAGGCAAAAAAAAGTTGGCAGCTTGCACTAGTGGTGCAAGGCTGGAGTAAACAGCGGAGCTCGTGATCGACCTACTCTTATTCCAGGTTTTACTAGCCTTGGCGTGTTTAGCAGCAGCGGCTTCGGCACGATACTCCGGATTAGCGCGAAAACGCCGCATTCGTTCTCTGCTGGCGGCACGACGAGCTTCAAGCTGAGCGGCTTCTTCTTTGGGAGTCTTGTACTTATTCGGCCATCCCATGTTACATTTACTCAGTGCAAAGTCTACGAGAGTTGGCTGGTTCGCCGTCACACTGTTCTTTAGGATCAGTGTGACGTCATGTCAAAAGTTCACAAAGTGCTGTCATGACTAAGTAAAGCAAGAATTGCGGCGCGAAGCAATGGCATGTCTGGGCGAAGCTGGGTAAGTAAGTGATGCTAGGCTACCGCATTGACGTAGCGGTCTGCTGGAACGCGGTGTCGACATTGGAACGTGGTGTCGGTGTTGCAAGCTACGCTATGCAACGTGCAGTGACGCCATCGCTGGCGCGGCGGCGGAGGAGCATTACCGGAGCTAGGCGAAGCGAGGCGCAGCTTCGACTCTGCGCCGTCGCTTGGCTAAGGCTTCCTCAGCTTTCTGTGCAGGATGAGCTCGACGCCGACGATTGCATCCTTGTTTGGCCAAGCGGCCTCTTCCTCGGGAGTGCGGTTCTTCCTCGGTCTCCTCATGGCTGCTACTACCACCCGCACACAGCAACCCCGCCTTAGCACCTGTTACAGGGAACGTTTATGGCAAGCGGAGCAGACGCGCTGCACGCAGTGGGCCTCTTCGATTATCCGTCCCTGACAGTCCCGGACTGCCCGAGGCAGTGCTTTCAGCCAATGAGCGTTGCGTATGCAGCTTCTTGAACAGTCCGGGACTGTCAGAGACAGATAATCGAAGAGGCCCAGTGTCTAGGCGCGGAGTCTTGCGAAGCTATCGCACAGCTGGTATGGGGTTGCTAGGCAACGCAGTGACGTCATATCTTGGCGAGGTTTTGCGGCTCGCGGCAGAACTTACGGCCGGCTTAAACTGCTCCGCTGCTAAAAATTCAGCCGGTTCCACGAAGTGAAATCTGCCAAAACAGCGGAGCTGTGGTTGGTCGTTATGGTTCTGCGATCGTCGCGTACGTTTCTTTTTTTTTCGTTTTAGATGCGAAGCATCTTATGGCGGTGGCTTTGTCCGTCCCTCCCGCGGCGTCCCACACCCTCACAGCGCATGCGCGTCCCCTTCTCCTCTCTCTGCTCTCCTACGCACCCTCCTTTCTCTCCTCTAGGAGTCCTCTACGGAGCGGCGCCCGCGTCCCTACACCCCACAGCGCAAGCGCGTCCCCTCCCCCTCTCTCTCCTCTCCTGCGCCTCCCTTTCTCTCCTCTAGGAATCCTCTAGGAGCGGCGCCCGCGTGCCACACCCCCACAGCGCATGCGCGTCCCCTCCACCTCTCTCTCCTCTCCTACGCTCACCCCCTTTCTCTCCTCTAGGATTCCGGAGCGGCGCGCACGACAGGTGGTGCGACAGCTGCATTCTCCGCTGGGGGCGCCACGGTAGTTCCGCGGTATGAAAATGATGGAGCGTGCGCGCCTCATTCTCTCTCCTGTGGAGCGCCGCGATGATCACTCGGGCCGCTGCCGCGGAACCATCTCCCCGCTGCTTCGCATCCACACATGGTTCCCTTTAGCGGGAGATGAAGTAATTTTTTAAGCGAAGCTTGTATCAATCTTTCCCCCGCTTCTTTCACCAATACTCTAAACATTTCTTACTTACCTCGACTGCTGACCGGTTGATGCTTCCGTCCGCTTTAAATCCAAGCGCTTGTGGAACGTGTACGTTACCTACGGGTCTCACTGGGTGAATCCTTTCGCATTCCATTAGGATGTCGCACTGCATTGCGCGTAGGCGAGCGGCATTAGGCGGTACTGGAAGGAACCCAGTGGCGTACGTGGCGCGCGCTTTCCGCTGTGATTGGTTTTCTGTCGACCCATCCGAAGAAATCCCAGGATCCTAGTCATATACAGCTTCGCTGTACAAAGCTTACATTTACGGCTAATCTTCGCTCGTGCATACGGTACTCAAAACATACTGCCATAATCACTGTTCCCATACACACATACAGTAATCACATACTGCCATAATCATAGCACTCCAATTCAAACCAAGTTAATGAACCAAGTATGAACTCTTTTGCGGTCTTTGCTGCTAGACAGGGAGCCAAGCGGACGCTGCGTGGCGTCCATCATGCGAAGAGCACGCGGCGCAAACACCTATTATACCCCGGCGCCTCTCCTCCTCCTCCTCCTCCTCCTCCCCGGCACGTGCTCCGATTGGTCGGCTTCTCTCTTCACAGGGAGCGGTTCACGTGACCTTTCCGGCTCTGCTCCTGCGTGACAGCGCCGTCATCGATGGCGCACGCTCGACTAAGAACAGCTCCGCTTTTAAAAGAAATCGCCAGCAGATCTCTACAAGCTTTTAGTATCCATGCACGATCAAAAGTGTCAGCCAAGAACCACCCCTAAATATGCGCAAAGATATTTGAAATGCAGTCTATAGCTTTGGAGTATGCTAGAGTCTTTATTTAAATTACTCCAGAAGTCTACGATAATTATCCTAAAGCTAGCGAAACTTCTGCGTGTGCTGCCGCCTAACCTGCCGCTCTGCAAAGCGTTACTGCAAGCTTGGCAAATTGTTACGAAGGTGTGGGTTTATTTACAGGTGATGATAGATGAAAGCACATGAAGGGAGCAGCTGAAGGCGAAGACCAGTCCCGTAGGATCAACCGCCCCAGATGTAGATGTCGATGTAGATCCTTGGGATATACTGAAACGTACCCACTCCGGGAAATTAGCCAAGAACCGGGTAGCTCGAAATAAAATGTCCAATGGAGTGAAGCATTTTATATTGGCTAACTTAGAAGCGGAAGATGCAAATTAAAGCCTGTATGATTTTGTAATTATGAATATTTTACCATAACCATAAAAATAAAGCACTTCAAACTACATTTGGGTCAAAGAACAGGAGGCTTCAAAATTTTGTATTCAGAGTTTAAATCTCATGGAACCTAAAGGAAAGTCTTGAAAGGCAGCGCCAACCTTCCCGTCGCTGTGCCCAAATGTAGAGGCACATAAAGATAGAACATTTGGACCAGTTAAATGTAATCCAAGTAGGTGGAGTGCTGTTTCTAGGGTTCGTTTTCTTAGGCTAATAAATCGCCGACAAGAAGTGAAAAAATGTTCTATGGTTTCATCTTCTCTACACATATGACATATCAGTGAGGGTGTCAGACCAGCTCTGTGTAAATAGAAATTTAAAGAAGGTATGCGACAGCGGATTCTACTAAGTTTACTTCATTTTTTCTCGATTGAAATAGATTACTTTTCCTGGGGCATAACAAATGTTTAAAATCCGCGGAATTTGTTATAGAATGGTACAGAGAATTCTCGCACCATCATTTGCCTCCGAAATGTTGCAGCCTGTGATCAAGGGTGATGTTGGGAGGAGTTGAATCACTGGGAAAGCCATCGACGCCTTCGCCAGTGCATCTGCTGTTTTATTTAAAAATAGGCCTGTATGCCCAGGTACCCACTAAATGGATATTGGTCAAGTGTTGAGGTACTAATGATTTAAACACTCCGAGCACCTGGGATTCATTAGGTGCTGTATGTGAAGTACACAAGGGCAACGAATCTGTTATGATTGCACAATCTATTGATGGGCTTAGTTTACACAGTGCCAGTATTACTAAATTCTGCATAATTTATCGGTAGAAAGTCTGGAAGCCGCAGGGAAAACGACCAGTCGAGAATATGGCTGAATATACCAACACCACATTTTTCTTCATTCTGCGTGGCATCAGTCGATATGACCACGTTTGTTTGCGATTTCCTTAAATAATCTTGTAGAGTGGCACTTAACATTCCGTAAGGAAGGGGTTTTGCATTACTTGGGAAAATATCGTGAATTTGTATGTCAAGAGAATTTTCCCCGTCGCAAATGGGCTTTACCTCTCTGATTCTAACCTTCAATGGATCAAGTCAGTGAGTGAGTGAGAAAACTTTTTATTGTTCGTAATGGGTGACACCGGAGCTCCACTACCACTCGTAGGCATCCAGGGAGCCCGATGTCACCCCAAGTGGCAGGGGTTAGTAGACGAAGCGGCTTGCCGCTTCGGCTGCCAGACGGACAAGGTTGGCCTGTGCCGCCGGGTCTTCGCTATGAAGCACGGTCTCTCATGCTTCTTCGTCCTTGAATAAATTATATGCCGAGGAGCATCTGCACTGCCATAGGATATGTCTTAAAGTTCCTATTTTATCGCAGAATCTGCATAATTGGTCCTCCGGATTTCACGTTTGCGTGAGTTATCTCCATCTGGGAGACATGTGGTTCTTGGCTTGCAGGCGGCGCCAGGTGACTGCCTCTGAGGACGTGAGGGACTTATCCGGGAGTGGATATTTCCGGCGCCCTAATCTGTAGTGCTCTGTAACCTCGTGGTAGGTGGTGAGCGTCTCGGCCTAAAAGTTAGATTGAGGCCGCCGTCCTCTCCCGGATAATGAGCGCTTGGGCGAGGGCGTTGGCGGCTTCGTCTCCTGTTATGGTGGAGTGAGCGGGGGCCCAGCTAGGTTATGTTGATCTCTCTATGTTACCTTTCGATATTATGCTGCACGCGTAGTCTGATATTTTGCCTTTGCAGAAATTTCTTACTGCCGATTTGCTGTCGCTAACGATCACCCTCGCGTCCGTACTAACGAACGCCACTGCAGGGCGATCACCGCTTCCTCTGCTGCCGTGGCGTCTACTCCGCTTGTATATATATCGCACCCTGTTCTACTCCGTGTTTGGCTCTGTGCTGGCGTCTTTCCTGATCGTGTTGTGGGTGCATGTTCTTAGGTATCGGTGCGACCGTGAGGGCTTTCCTAATTGTGGACTCAATGTGGAATGTCTGGTATTTAGTTCCTCTGTTCGCTTGTAGTCCTACCCAGTTTAGAATCTGCTGTCCTGTCCTCGGTTAGACTCAGGCGTTCGAGTTGTGCCGTTCTCGTCGCTTCCGCTAACTCCTGCAATATGTTATGCACCCCCATTCCCTCTAGTGCCTCAGTTGAGGTCGAGATTGGTAGTCCCAGTGCACGTTTCATGCATTCCCTAATTATTATTTCTAACTTATTTGATTCTGCTTTTTTATGTAAAGGAATGAGGTTGAGTAGCAGATCCGACTCAAGTTGAAGACCTGGACCAGCCTTAAATGCTTATTCTCCTTTAGCCCTCTGCCTCTGGCCGAGATTCTTCTAATGATGCTTACCACTTGGTTTGCGTGCGCGTCTAGTTTAGCTATAGTCGTGTAGTTGTTTCCTGTTATGCTTATGAGCATGCCCCGAATTCCGATCTCATCTACTTGCAGAATTTTTTTTCTCGTCTAATGTCTATCGAGATTCTGGGAGGAGATGCGTTGTCTGTCCTCGGCCTGGGCCTGATGATTAGTAGTTCCGACTTCGTCGGGGAGCAGCTCAGCTATTTACTTTTGGCATGGAAGTCTATGATGTCGGCTGCCCGCTGGAGCCTTTCTTCGATAGACGCATCGCTGCCCTCATCGAGCCAAACGTTGACGTCGTCTGCGAAGACGCTGGTCTTTAGTCCTTCAATCCTTCCTAACTTGCGCGGGAGGCCTTTCATAACTAAATTAAATAGGAAGGGGCATAGGATGGCTACTTGCGGGGTGCCCCTGTTTCCTAATTTAATCTCTTTTGAGCTGAGGCTCTGCATGTGCAGGGTCATTGTTCTGTCTTTGAGAAAAGATTTTACGCCGTTGAAGATCCTCTTCCCTACGTTAACATCTGAAAGGCCGTCGAGGATGGCCGAGTGAATGACATTCCACACACCGGCAGCTCGTCTCTAGCTTTGCGGTAAAATGGAAATGAGCAGGTGGCTCTCCCTGCCGGTTTCCTGTAATGGGTACCAGACAGAGTGTAGTCGTGGTGTGCCCACGTGTGCGTCAATCAAGCCAGCCAGATTTAGGGCCGTAGTGCAGCTGAAATAAGTTGGGTGATTTGTACGAACCGTCAACACTCGTCGAGACCAGGACAGGAGGCTGTGTTAAAGTTTCTTTCTCCCACTTGGTTACGCTACGTCCAATGCACAGCAAGCAGTGTGTTATCCAGCGGGACGCCGTACTGTCATAACAGTTCATCGGGGTCGTCTTTGATGAGGGCGGAACAGTGTGGTCATACATCGCTTTGTGCATAAAAGTAGATGACCACAGTGCCATTGTGGGGTAAGGAGGAGGAAGAACCGCAACGTACACCATAGGTGGTTACATACTGGGCAAGACAGTCAACGGAGACATTACTTGAGCGGATCGCAACCTGACCCCTAATGACAATGCCTTATGGTGGCAGCCGCTACCATTGGCAGAGAGAGTCGACATAGTAAGCAACAAATATCTACACGGCGCCGCAAACACCTAATTGAATAAAACCAACGTTCTACCATGGGAAGGTTACTGTAGGAGGCTCAATGCGCTCTTAGTGCTTACCAAGCCGTCTTCATAGACGGGACATGCACAGCGGACACTATAGTCACAGCTTGGTGGCATTGAACCGAAGAGGCATCTGGAACATGAACACGTTCCCGGCAAACAGGCGAGAGTCAAACTATAGCACAACTTTACGCGAGCCTTCCGCGAGCCTTCCGGAGATACGCCAATGCATATCTCCGGAAAGTTCGGGAATTAATATCTCGAAACTGGTGTTATCCCGAGAATTCGTTCCAAGTGGATCCGCCTTGCGAACTCAATGGCTACAATTTGTAATTTGCAATATGGGCCGTCAGGTAATTAGTTAAAAACCTAATTAGTGAATTTCTGTTAATTGTTCGATTATGCATTTCAATTTCTTCTGAAAGTTATGTCCGCCTCTTCGAGTAGACCAGCTCATGAACTAGAATTGTGCTATCTGCCACAGGCAACCTTTCAGAATTTTTGAAAGTGTTCGCTGAAACACCCTGTATATACATACATACGCTGTATGTTTGATTGCAAAGAAAGCTGTGCTGTTTGCCTTCAACTGTTCACCTGGCGTTTTGTGTTTACGCCACAAAATTTTCCAACCAACGAGAGGTATACAGCTTCGCTGTAAAAGGTGCATAGCACGTTATCCCTAGCCAGACAATTTCACTGAATAATTCACGAAGAGCGGAGTGTTCATTCACCTAGACTATATAGGTGCCCGCCACGTAGGAATACCTGGATATAAACGTGGGCACGAACTTGCTACTGTGCAGTCAAGGGAGGAAGCGGTACTCCATCAAGATGGCAGCAACAACGAGATCTACCACTATAACTATCCTTTCAAGTACCATGGGATCGAGAACCACAACAGACATGTGTCCTAATTCCATCCCGCTCAATCCAAAGTTAAAGATGAAATCATGCTACAGCGCCTTCGATTTGCGGTCGCACTTACACCGACCATCCAGGAACGCTCGCGTCAGCGTCCTCAAGACTCTGAGGAACGAGAGGAGAGGCTTCATTATCCAATGTGCTAAAGTGTGGTACTGCAAACGTGTTACTGAAAATGTGGTACTGAAAATGTGGTACTGAAAATGTGCTAAAATGGGCAAGTACTGAAAATGTGGCCTTTAGAAGTCTGCTGTAGAAATCTGTGTTAGAAATACACTGCCACGAAAGACGTTTGAAGAACGCACCCTTTTCCTGCGCTCTTCTCCCAGATGACCAGGAATACCTCCGAGCCTAATCTGATGTTTCTTAGTCCCCATTTTATTTAAACTTATCTGTATCATGCTCTCTGGCCTGGATTTTCTGATCTAAGGGATGAATACCAAACTAGGCCCGGAGGCTAACATTTGGATATTAAAAATGAAGTCTACGCTTGAACGCCCAAGTTTAGATAAAAAAAAGGAGGACGAAGCTCCGGCAAAGAACTCGCTCTCAGAAATAGCTTAGAAACCTTATCATGGTGATAACACGCTTCAGAGATCTGCAACAGCACACTGAAATGGTCGAATTCTTTTTTTAAATGTTGGCGCCCAGTGACTGCAATAGGAGGTACAGACCCCGACTGTAAGGGGTACAGACACCAGCAAGCCTATTTGGTGCTTTTTGCCTGTACTCCTGACAACTGTATCTTTATGTACTATTCTCAAGTAAACCTTGACTTTCACGTACGTATGCACGCTCACCAATGTCATGCGTATAAAAAAAATGGAAGTTTCTTACCTAAGACTAAAAGAGAAGTGACCATGTGCAGAACCTTCGCTTTCATTTACAATGAATAACGTTTGTCACTGTAAAATCATTAAGCCATTTGCACTTTTCAAATAACCACAAACAGTATAACATCACACAATAAGAGTTATCAATGAGAAGAACAGATAATTTCAGTGCAACTATAAGTGCGACGCTAGAGTAATCTGTGTGCAATTGTATGTGTTGTTGAATTTAATGTCAAGGTGATTTTGTTGAGAAAAGGCGAAATTACTATCGTGGAAAAAGGTAATGTTCAATTTAATATAAGCGCTGGTGAAAGAGGGTGAAATTCGATCAAGTTTCGATTAAGGCTCCCGTTGGGGAGCCGAAACGTTAACAACAATTTTAAATCATTTTTGGTTGATGTCATGACCCCTTATCTTAAAAATGAAATTCGATTATGTTACTTGAGCAGTGTTTCGTTCTTGGGAAGCACGCGACATTTATCGCACTTACATTTCATTGTTGCTAATACTTGCTTTTATGGTCTCAAGTGAGGGCAGGCAAGAACAGACATCGCCGTACATTTACGTACTAAATAGAAGCTACCGGACTGGAGAAAACACTTGCTTCTTTTCAGACACTGCGGTTGCTTTTCAAGTTGCGGATGTCGTGCTCATTAAAACAGCTTGATCGATGCCAATCCGGTGTCAGCAGAACAGCTCCTGCACTTCGTACATGAATAAACTTAAAGGCTGATTACGGTCGATATTGCTAAGAAAAAGATTATGCATCAAACTTGGAATTGCCCGCTTGCGTATTTGTACCGCCATTCTCATGTCCAAATATATAACTTGCCCTACACCGAAAAATAAGATAAACAAAACCAACTTGAGTTTGAACCGTTTCCTGAACCATCAACAGGAAGTTCACAATCGCGTTCTGGTGTCACCATGGCTTTTCTCACTGTTAGGCTTATTGGCCCAAAAATGCAGATTCCAAGCTCGACTTGCCCCGCCACCAAGTAGGTAAGAACAAACAAGTACTATATGACTGAACATGAAACTTTGAAACCCACAAGGTTGCAACGTCAAACAAACGTACCTTGGCTTAAACATCATTGGAGTTCTTCGAGCGTTCACTTAAAAACACAAACCTCTGACGGTTATTGCGTTCACTGGAGGCTTTTAAGTGACGTCAGCACCATCAGAAAATGAAGTGTCAGTTTTATTTGCCCAAGAGATTCTTGATAGCATGCTCCGCGACGTTTCATCAGAGACATTCCCTGCGAAAGCGAGTTACAGGCCACACAATCGTTCTCTTCGGAAACATGTTCCAATGTACTCCCGTTTTTCATCAGATACCCTTGCTCAGTACGGCATCTTTATATTTTGTGTTTTCACTGACAGCACTGACGCGATGTCTCTCATGAAGTGTTCAGTTCCATTTGCGACAGAATGATGTGTTGGCATATGGTGCAGACTATTTCGTAGCGTGGCTGTCCCCGCTGTTTTCACTCAACGTCGATCATATGTTGCTCCACTGATGCAGCTTTCGGACATAGTCCTAATGGCCCTGAAATACAACTAATAATAGAATAACATCCCTATTATGTCGCCTTACGAATCGCCTGCCGCAAAACTTCTTTTTTAATCCTTCGAGCTCAAGCGAAGTTAGAGTTACCGGACCGACTGCATTATCGACTGTATAAATCTTCATCGCGAATTAGGCAATTAATTATTAGCTAATTAATTAGCTCTTAAATTTTCCCACCACCAAAGAATGTAACAACGTTTACGTTGCCGAACGCCATCGTCAACCACACTGACCACTGGATACTAGCGCAGGGGTCTACTGGCTACAGAAACAAAGCTTTCAAATCTGTGCTGAATTATAGTCAAATAGCAGGGCTTGAAGAGACCAAGAGGCGCCCATTCAAGTTAAAGCTGCTAGTGTGGAATTTGTTGTCCACCACATTCTTCCTCTACCCCGGATCCTAAACTTATTTAATTTTTTTCATTGTTTTGCTTTCAAAAAGACGTTTGCACCCCCCCCCCCCTCCCCACCACATCATTTAGGGCCAACGACAGACGCATGCAATGTTTCGGAGTAGCACTCTACATCAAGGGAGCCATTTTTACTCCTGCTCCTGACTTAGACTTTAGTTAGGAAAAAAGTGGAGCTTGTCAGGAACCCCTGATCCTTTTCAAAAAGCCGGGAAACTTCAGCGATTCCTCCCACGCGGAATTTATATACTGCGTCATTAGCAGGGGCTCTTACAATGAACATCTCCATCTTCTCAAAAACAATTTCTTTGACCGCTACAGTATTGGCTGACGTGGTCTCCGAATTAAATGCACGGATGGCATAACTATTAAAGTCTGCGTGCGAGCGGAACATTTCACACATTGCTAGGTGTGAAAGTTGTGCGATAGCTCCGTGGTTAGCGTTATCAGCTCCCTAGTGGACATTGTTTCAGAAGAATCCGTTCGTTTCTCAGTGGCAGTTGCGCTTAAAGCATAACTGTTAGGCCAGTTATTTACTGGAAACTAGGCTTCCTTTGCCCGCCCATACGTCGATTGTATTACGGCTACAATGACTGTTGTCAATGGCGCCGGTCTGTGTGGTTGCTGGCTCCTCACGGTCACTACATTGTCTACGCTGCAGACGATCCAAGCCAGGGCGAAACCTCTTCTATAGAACAAATTTTGGCCCACACAACGGTGCCAGTACACAGATATCTGTTCTGCGTAATAAAAGTACAAACCACCACATAATACCGCAAATATGTAATATATGGACAGAGCTTCAGTCCTGTCCACATCGTTACTTTCCGCCCTTATTCCGCTCATCGACACAACAAGGTGCCGGAGATCGTCAATACCGCAGCCACGCATTTGCTCGAAAGTATGCGGGCGAATAAAATGCGTCACAGGTGTTTGTCGGGTGCATTGATCACTCGTCCTGAGCACAACCCCACTATGGCCACGCTGCGGGTACTCGGGTCAAATCACTTCTTTGGCTAAGCTTTAAAGGGCTCAGCAGAAGAATCCGATGACAACCCGATGCCCATGGATTTTCAAGTGTCATTTCAACTCTTTTGTAAAACTGCACATGTGTGCTCGAAGACTTCGTATAATTTGACCTAAGTGCTTATTCTCCCACCAACTCGTTTCTTGCACGACAAATTTGGTGCGTTTGTCGTGTTTGCCCTGATCTCCTTAAACTAAGTAAAAATTGTGTTGTTCTTGCGAGGATGTGCATTAGTCTAGTTTGATTGATTTTATAGACGTAAAAAGGCAGGTGAATGTCGTGAAAACAGGTACGGTTTCCTAAGAGACACTGAAACGGACATTGGCAAGACTATACTCAGTATTTTAACAGAACGTTATTCCGCATAGCATTGCGTGGAGTAAACCGCATAGTAAATAGCGTTCTTGGTTCAACCGAAAAGTGCAGGTCTGAGTTGCTACAGCGCCTGATATTGCCATGGTCGCCTTCATCATGACGCCTTAAAATTGTTGAAATGAGTCCGATTATTAATGCTTGACGTCATTGTCGACGACTGACAAGGTCGATGCGGCCGCTGACACCAGAAGCCAACTTTTATTTAAACTGGGTTCGGAGTTATTTAGAGAAATGTTTACTGTGACAGCAGTTAAAGAGCTAGAAACTCAATTTTCTGCGTCAGTCATTTGCGTCAGCGACGTAGTGGCCGTTGGGGACAAAGTTATATTTTCCTTCGCCCTATAGTGTGATAGTCAAGCTGAAAATGTGGAGGTGACCTGACGAAGATGGAACAACGTTGTCGATGACTGTGATGTTATTGGGTGCAGGATCACTCCAGAAAGAGATAGAAGCAGCACGCCGAAGCACAAACACACATCAGACTTGTATTGGACACGTAATACAATGAACGGCACACACGTAACAGTTCCCTAAACTACGCTCTAGAAGACATGCAGATATATATAGGCTAGTTAAATGCAGTCTGCCTACAGTTCATGTAGAAACAGGTGTCGCCATGTCGGAGACGTCGAGAAACCGGTGTCGGACAACAGGGTTGGATCGCCTCGTGAAGCTCAGGTGGCCCTGCACCACAGTCGATGTACCGGAGCCTCCGCGTGCCCGGTTACCCGATGGCGGGGTTTGTGTTCCGGAGAACACTGCGGCAGCCCACCAAGTCACGTCCACAGCTGGCGAGGTAGCCCCGTGGCCGCTCACCCGAACGCTCGATCAGCCAGGCTCAGGACCGCCAGCCCTCCTGGACCAGTTGCCCAGCGGAAGAACTGGACGAGGTAACCCTGTGGCCGCTCACCCGAACGCTCGAACAGCCAGGCTCAGGACCGCCAGCCCTCCTGGACCAGTTGCCCAGCGGAAGACCTTGACGAGGTGGCCTCTCAGCTGGTGCTAGCTTTGATTGGGGTGCAGACGTAGGGACGCGGGCGGCGATAGCTCCTATGGGCCGGACGCCCAGCGAGGAAGCCCCTGTGCCGTCGAACGCCGAACCTCGCGCACCGCTCATGCCACGGGCCACGCTCCCTCGAGCCACGCTTTTTTGAGGCGCCACTGTCGACGTTCACCAATCGGTGTCGATGATGATGATGACGACCTTAAAGTACATACCCACTCATGGGTATTGGCCAAGAGTCGTCGTCCTCTTCGCCACCGCACGGCACACTGTCTTCCTATGTTTGTGTTTGCCACTCCCGCGGGCAATATATTATGACAATACCCCCCTTTTCGAGAAAGTTGTTCACAACTATTCTAACACAAGGACGCGGGATGAAAAAAAAAGAAGGCTAGTGGCCTGTACGTTTGCCCGATTACTCATAGGAGCACAAGGCTCAAACTGTTCATAGGTCATTGCGCACTGTTAAAGTAAGCATTAAAACACAAAGTGCAGTTCCGTTACCAAAGCGTCTCACAGGTGAGTACGATTGGTTTGCACAGCTCACTATCAATGGGATGCCGGCTCCGTCGCTGCAGCAGCTCGGCGAGAAATGGTCAGGCTCTGGAACAATGTTGCTTCGCTGTCAGTTAAAGAAGGTAGACGCGGGGCTTGGGGTCACGCGAAGCCTTACGCTCCGACACGTGGCTCTCACCAGGTATGTTAATAGTCGGGCCTACACCCGACCATGTCGCTGGCTCCCACGATCCTTCCTGGTTTCCTTGGAGGACTACGCTGAGGTTGGAAACCACGGGAAGCCTTACAATTTGACTTGTGGCTCTCCTCAGGCAGGCGAACAATCGTTTGTGTAGGTTCACGTGCTTCGTACTTTTTTAGCATATTTATATGAAAGATATTGTTCTTTCCAGAGACTTCAATAACGTAATCAACGTCATTTTTTCGTTCAATGACTTGGAATGGCCCTTTCCATTGCATTAGAAGTTTGTTTGCGTCAGTTGGCAACAAAATGAGTACTTTGTCGCCTGGACGTAATTTCCTAGGGCAACGTTTCCTGTCATAGTTGGTTTTTTGTTTGCCATGCGCTTTCTCCAGCTGTGCATGTGCGATCTTGCATGTCTCCTCAAGGCGATTGCGCAAATCAAAGACATAATTGTATGTCATTCGCGTCTCTGGATCTAGTTCCTCGTTCGTCCATAGTTCCCTCAATACAGTCAATGGTCCTCGGACGTGCCGGCCGTAAATAAGCTGAAAGGGAGAGAACCCGAGGCTTGCCTGTGGGACTTCTCCATATGCAAAAAGCAAAGGGGCAAGGTATCTGTCCCAAGATCGCGGTCTCTCTTGGCACATTCTCTTCAACATCATCTTCAGGGTGACGTTAAACTTCTCGACGAGACCATTTGCCGTCGCATGGTAGGGTGTCGTCTTGAGAAGCTTCACTGAGAGCAGTCGACTAACCTCTTTCATCAATTCTGAGGTAAAACTTGCTCCTTGGTCAGTGACTATTTCTTTTGGCAAACCGACGCGAGAAAAAATCTCGATCAGTGCTTCTGCAACATGAACTGCGTCGATTGCGGGGAGTGCCACAGCATCGGGATAACGAGTGGCAAAGTCGATCAACGTAAGAACATATCGGTTCCCACGGTCCGACTTTGGTGAAAAGGGCCCGATTAAATCGACAGCCACCCTTTCAAAAGGTGTACGGATCACAGGCATGTTACCCAGTGGGGCGACTCCTATTTTCCCTTTAGGGGTTGTCCTTTGGCACTTGTCGCACGACTTCACGAAGCGTTTTACGTCTCCGTGTACATCTGGCCAATAAAATTCTTGTAGGACACGATCGGTTGTTCTCCTTATACCTTGATGTCCTGCCATGATGCTTTCATGTGCCACTTCTAATATGCCATGTCGAAATGCTTTCGGGATGACCACCTGCTTAAATGTTCTGCCAGTAGCTAGGCGGTAAAGGCGATACAGCAAACCTTCTTCGATGAATTCGTAGCTGTGACCCTTTCCGGAGTTAAACAACTTGCTCACTTTGGCAAAAATATGTTTCAGCGACGGGTCTTTCCGTTGTTCTTCAATGAGTTGCCCTTTAGTTACGTCACGAAAGACAATTGTCGGAACGCACAAGGGACGAACCTTGCCTTGTTCTGGCTCTTCACTTTTGGCCTTAGCCACGCTCGACACATGCTGAGGCTTCATGGGCGCCTTAGTCGGCTTCATTCCTATCGACGCCGACTCCTCGTTGGGAACAACGGGGTGCTTCCAGTCAGCATCCGGATCGTATGGTCCTCTGACGCCTGGAAGATTTCCCAGAACAAGGTCGTAGAGGGGCTCATCCATACATGCTGCTGTTAACTTGCCTGTAAAGTAGGGCGTGTTCACTTGTATGACAGCTTCAGGCAAGTAGTTTGTTGAGCCGTCCAAAAGAACAACGTTGCTCGTTTTTCCCGTCATATAGACCTCTGGAACGAGTTCTTGTCTGACAATTGCGGTATTACAGCCGGTATCTCGTAATACTCGAACATTTCTTCCTAGCAGTCGGCCTTCAACCACTGGCATCCCGTCGACGAGGAAAGGTACAGTATTCCCAGGGTTCTCGTCGTCGCTGTCACTTGATCGGCGAGTCTTCTTTCCTGGACGCTTTGATGCTTTCACTGGACGAGTCCGAACTGGTTGAGATTCGGTAAGTGCACAGGAAGAACTCGGTTTGTTTTCCCCGTACTGATTTCGGCAATTGTCAGCTGTATGTCCCGTTCGGTCACATAACTTACACTTTTCCGTATGCTTAGGTGGGTTACGGCAGTCAGGTGCCAAATGTCCAAACCTTTGGCAGAGTATGCACTTGAGTTGCGGTTTCCTGGGAGCTTCAATGGTTTTCCCACTGGAATCCTCTGTGCTATCGAGACCTTTTGCTGGGTTTGACAAATTCTGGGCTTCGAGAAAACGATCTGTTAGGCTAGCAAGTTCGTCAAGGGATTTGCACTCTCGCTCCTTCAAGAAAATCACTAGCTTTGGTTGACAACAACGCAGAAACTGTTCAGAGATCATGTTATCTCGTAGACCTTCATACGTTTTAGGCACGTTAGCCATCTCAATCCAATGATCAAAATAGGCCGAAATTCTTGCTGCTAGCTGTCTTCCAGTTTCACCATCTACTGCTCGTGCTTTCCGAAACTTCTCTTGGTAGCCTTGAGCCGTGAACTGGAATCTCTGTAGTAGAGCTTTCTTTACCTTCGGGTAGTCCAATGAATCGGCAGCAGTCATCCGACCGATCACAGTTAAATCTTCGCCACTTAGACACATGCTCACAGCAAGAGCCCATTTTTCTTGTGGCCAGTTCTGCCCTGTTGCTACACGCTCAAATCGCTGTAAATACGCGTGCAAGTCATCGCGTTTCTCGTCAAACAAAGGAAGTAGCTTCTGCGGATTGAGGGATGATGAGGAAGTGCTGGGCGCAGGCAAAATTTCAGAAGCTGTTGCCGGCACATTCCGAGCTCCTTCCTGAAGCTGTAGCTTTAGCTGGAGGATCTCACGTTGCCTCTCGTCAGCTAAGCGCGCTAATTCAGCAGCTTCCTTAATTGCCTCTCGCTCCGCAGCTCTCTCGCTCTTTGTTTTGCCTGTTCGGCCTCAATCCATCTCTGAAGTTCTGCGCCTGACAATCCTAGTTGGAGTCCTATGGCGGCGAGTTTCTCTAAATCCATGGTGCCGTTTACTAATGTGTGTCTGCGCTCAAGCGAAACTGCCCTCTTTCACTGATTTTACGAGTGAATCCTGGCAGGCTCGCCAGTTTGTGATGTTATTGGGTGCAGGATCACTCCAGAAAGAGATAGAAGCAGCACGCCGAAGCACAAACACACATCAGACTTGTATTGGACACGTAATACAATGAACGGCACACACGTAACAGTTCCCTAAACTACGCTCTAGAAGACATGCAGATATATATAGGCTAGTTAAATGCAGTCTGCCTACAGTTCATGTAGAAACAGGTGTCACCATGTCGGAGACGTCGAGAAACCGGTGTCGGACAACAGGGTTGGATCGCCTCGTGAAGCTCAGGTGGCCCTGCACCACAGTCGATGTACCGGAGCCTCCGCGTGCCCGGTTACCCGATGGCGGGGTTTGTGTTCCGGAGAACACTGCGGCAGCCCACCAAGTCACGTCCACAGCTGGCGAGGTAGCCCCGTGGCCGCTCACCCGAACGCTCGATCAGCCAGGCTCAGGACCGCCAGCCCTTCTGGACCAGTTGCCCAGCGGAAGAACTGGACGAGGTAACCCTGTGGCCGCTCACCCGAACGCTCGAACAGCCAGGCTCAGGACCGCCAGCCCTCCTGGACCAGTTGCCCAGCGGAAGACCTTGACGAGGTGGCCTCTCAGCTGGTGCTAGCTTTGATTGGGGTGCAGACGTAGGGACGCGGGCGGCGATAGCTCCTATGGGCCGGACGCCCAGCGAGGAAGCCCCTGTGCCGTCGAACGCCGAACCTCGCGCACCGCTCACGCCACGGGCCACGCTCCCTCGAGCCACGCTTTTTTGAGGCGCCACTGTCGACGTTCACCAATCGGTGTCGATGATGATGATGACGACCTTAAAGTACATACCCACTCATGGGTATTGGCCAAGAGTCGTCGTCCTCTTCGCCACCGCACGGCACACTGTCTTCCTATGTTTGTGTTTGCCACTCCCGCGGGCAATATATTATGACAATGACAACGGTCGGGGTCAGCGTAACGGAATGAACGGACGGGCGGACAGACGAAGCGAAACCAGTTTCAAGCGCTTAAATGCTTTCGCAGTAAAAAGCCGAGGCACTAAACATATACTACCAATGTGGAAGATATTTGCCTTAGAACGCCAGTGGCACGTTATTGCATTTTCTTGATATTTCCTCTTGACACGCGAAAGTAAAGCTGAAAATGATGAAATCGCACTCAAGTAGATTGACGCCACGACCCTTTATATAAAGCGCTGTCCGCTAGGAACGCCACCCACCCTTTTTACTCCTACCACGGCCACTCGATTTTGATCAAGTGGTCGTGTTTCTACAAAAGATATAAGATGCTGCTAGAATGACAGGACGCAATACACCGAGCTTGTAGAGGACGTTTTCTAGTACATTCCTTTGTCACGTGCAAAAAATTTACTTAGGTTAAACGAATAGGTTCTTTAAATAGAAAACTCTTGAAAAAAATCTTGGACGTCCGAATTTCCGAAACATGCATAACACCGTTGTAAGTACACATGATGTGGCGGCAAACGATAGCGGCGCTTATAACTACAGCAAGACAGTGCACTACAAGTAACTGCTGCAGAAGTAGACAAGTATACCACAGTAGAAGCTCTTGGTCATTGTTTTATAACGAAGCATTGTTGGCCTACTTTTTCAGGGTGTGGCGTTTAGTCATGGTATGCTGCCTCACCGAGATCAGCTCGCTGTGCTCGGTGACAGCGTAATTCTAACTTGGGCCGCTCCCAAGTTTTCATGGCGCAAAAAAAAAAAAAAAAAAGACAGGGCTGACTCCCGGAGACTGCAAATCAACGGCAATGATTCTGTGGGCCGATGCTAACACAATTGCAGCATTATAATGTGGTTTGTAAGGCCGACCGATTCTGGACGCAGTACAATCAAAGGCGTGAGTGGGACGGTTCTCATAATGTTATCGCATTATAGTCGCGTAGCTACATCATGTTGACCTAGCTTCTTCGTCTGCTTCTCCGGGTTTGGCATCGTTGTCTTGCCGAGTAGATGCTGCTATTGGTCTCTCACACAGCTGAGGTGCGGAGGTGGAAACCACGAACAAGTGCTGTTACGTTAACGTGAAGAAATTTCGATAGTAATCACTTTGGGGCATTATGGTCCTAGTTTATACGCAAAAAAAAACAATGGTCATGTAGTTTAGTGCGATCCTAAATGCCGAACGTCCCGATTGAGGGCTGCTATAAAGCATTAACTTTGCAAAGGGTGTAGGCGCATTAAGAGGTACTTAAGCGGGGGACATCTCCAAGGGATAAGGTCTAGGATCATCTTCGACGTAGTTTCCGGCGTGCCCAATTTCTTTCCTCCGCGAGGATCAAGGTCGCGCGCCGACGCCGAGCAGATGCACGTACTAAGGCTGGGCAACTAATACTTCCCTGCCTTCAGGGAGTGTTTGTAGCTTGGGAAAAAACGCTCCCCCAACCGGGCAGGAAGATGCGCAGGGAAACGCCGCCTGACGAAGGCGAGACGGCCTCGTTACATGGTGCGCTCTCTTTGCAGCGAGGAGGTATATTTCTCCCTGTGTGAACACTTCTTTGAAAGTCAAGCGTTACGTTTCGTACTTCTCAGTGCATACAACCTTACTTGCAAATCAACCTTCCTCACGAGACTAACAGTGCATCGGTACTGAAAGTGTGACGAAAGCAGTCGAGAATATTCACGGCCGCTATTTCTCACTGTGCACGGGATCCGCATATTTTTTCTTTCTTCCATATAAACTTCTGCTCCCATAACCTTCAGCCATGCGTGTGAGTTACGTATATTAAAGCCGACATACCTTGCTTTGTTTGCTTGTTTGTTCAACGTTATCAGCTTCCTGTTTCCAAGAAACGAAAAGGCCACGAACAAAAGGCACTCACTGCATCTCACTAGGTCCCCGACCTCAGGCGTTCAACACATTGAGTACAGTAACAAACAGCACGTGTGCAGAAATTATTGCCTATCCACTATACATGACACACTCAGAATTCCTTTAGATTCAACAGGAGACAAATTAGGGAACTTATCAATACATTGAAGCGCCGATGTGTAGCCTATAAAATGTAATCAAGGCTTAAGCAATTGATAAGAAATAAAAAAATCAGTCATCGAAACGCATGGGCACCGCACACACATGCACTCAAGGTTACAATACCAACAACACTTAGCAAGTGCATAAATATACATAAAGAAGCTTAATCCCCAATAATCAGAAGAAAAGTCATATCAAAACGTACGTTTGCCACACATACAGTGAAAAACAAATAGCTTTGGTAGGCCTTTTTCACTTACAGTGAAATGAAAAATCTTCATAATGGTAGTGACGGTGACTTGAGTAATTCATTATTAATACATTTGTGTTTGTTTAGAGAGCTGGGTATTTGGCGGAAATTTATACGGCATGTTTCTTCTTGTACAGCTCATACATTCATTGTATACAGTATTTAGTCCAATAGTCTCAGGTTCTATCAGTATAACTAAGACCTTCTAAAGCTCTAATAACCCTTTTTTCTAGTAAGAACACCTTTTGTAGATTCGACTGTGACGTGGTGCCCAGTCAAGCAAACAATACAGCAAATGAGACTGGATTATCGCAAAGCAGAGGTTGGTCTTAAACCTGCTAGGAATTTGGTTACATAACTTCCACAATACCCCTTTAACCCTTGACACCTTCAGATTGACATGATTGACGCGCGCATTTGATGACAAGTTCTCATACAAGACTACACCTAAAAATGTAATGCTACTCATGGGCTGTAGTAACTCATCACAAAAAAAAAGATTAAAATTATTTGGGGGAGGTGTAGTCCGTGTTTTGAATAATATGTAGTAGGTTTTGTCCGCATTAAGCAGTAATTCGGTTGCCCTAAGCAGTTCATTAAGCCGCATATTTGCCTCTGATTCTAGTTTACTTCGGTCTTTTTACACAATGCCAGAAACGCGCGGCAACTTGCTATTTCCTTTTTGCAAATGCTCTTCACAGTTTGACTCTCTTCTGACTACTGCAAATAGCAAGCAGACTTCAGCAACGTAAGCCCCAATGTGATAAAGACTCAGTACTTACTTGCACAGCAACCTTGGTTCTCCACAAGAAAAGTAGAAAGATACCTATCAAGAAAGGGGGTCAGGCAAGGAGACACAATCTCTCCAATGCTATTCACTGCATGCTTAGAAGAAGTATTCAAGCTCTTAGACTGGGAAGGCTTAGGAGTGAGGATCAACGGCGAATATCTCAGCAACCTTCGGTTTGCAGATGACATTGTCCTATTCAGCAACAATGGGGACGAATTACAGCTAATGATTAAGGACCTTAATCGCGAAAGTGTAAGAGTGGGGTTGAAGATTAAAATGCAGAAGACAAACATGATGATCAATACCCTGGCAAGGGAACAAGGATTCAGGATCGCCAGTCAGCCTGTAGAGTCCGTAAATGAGTACGTTTATATAGGTCAGTTACCCATGGGGGACCGTGATCCCGAGAAAGAAATTTACAGAAGAGTCAAATTGGGTTGGAGTGCATACGGCAGGCATTGCCAAATCATGACTGGGAGCTTACCACTGTCGTTGAAAAGAAAAGTGTAAAATGATTGCATTCTACCGGTGCTAACATATGGGGCAGAAACTTGGAGGTTTACAAAGAAGCTCGAGAACAAGTTAAGGACCGCACAAAGAGCGATGGAACGAAAAATGTTAGGCCTAACGTTAAGAGATACGAAGAGAGTGGTGTGGATCAGAGAGCAAATGGGGATAGCCGGTATTCTAGTTGACATTAAGCGGAAGAAATGAAGCTGGGCAGTCCATGTTGTGCGTTGGATGGATAACCGGTGGACCATTAGAGTTACAGAATGGATACCAAGAGAAGGCAAGCGCAGTCGAGGACGGCAGAAAGCTAGGTGAGGTGAAGTTAGGAAATTTGCAGGCGCAAGTCGTAATCAGCTAGCGCAAGACAGGGGTAATTGGAGATCACAGGGAGAGGCCTTCGTCCTGCAGTGGACATAAATATAAGCTGATGATGATGATGATGATGATGATGATGATGATGACTTACTTGCACCGCTATGCGATTTGATGCAGAGAGAGAGAGACGCTCAAAGTTTCTCTAGTGGCGCTGGGATTGATGTTAAAGTATTTTTATCACTCTCCAGCTGTTTTTTTTTAAACATAGTGAACAGCAGAGAGAGATAGAAACGAAGAGGGAAAGGTAGGCAGGTTAACCAAGGACGTGCCCGGTTGGCTACCCTACACTTGGGTAGGGGGAAAGGAGAAAAATAGATAAGGAGAGAAAAGAAAAAAAAAATGTCATTCGCAGAGTCAGTCACAGAGGAATCTCCGCTGCGTTCGTATAATCCAGTATCCTTCACGAACTGCAGAAGGACTTTTGTGGCCTTTTGCTTGCAAAAGTACATAGGTCATTGTCCAAGGATCTTTTCTTCCGAGAGCCCCGTTATCTAACAGATTGAGTTTACCTTGGAGAGTACGTCGTTGAGTGTCAAAGGATGGGCAGTGACACAGAAGGTGCTCTATATAGAGTCTCATCGCACCCGCACAAATTGCATACCGCACTACGAAAGGGTCAAAGGTGCAAAAGAGATGCCAAGTTCGTCTGGGTGCTTAAGCTCGCATGAGGACAGAAACCTCTGAACTGCGCGAATTTGCGTGTGTGAACATTGAATGCGCGTATCAGATACGATCTATCATCTGCGTGCTTCCCGGTGGCTAATCGACCCCATCTTCGCGCATGCATTCATGCTTTCCATACGTGCTGCTTTTGTTGTTGCCTTTGTCTAGGTCGTCCAGGTCGTGTTAATCGTTTCGATCGGTCCGTCATTCCACTGCACAGTGGAGGAGCTACGCACGCTCGCGCTTTGATTTGGATAAAGTTCATGTTCCCGCAAAGAACCGGCCACGGCTGGGTATTGCACCGAACATACCGAATATTCTAGAACCCGAACAGTAGAAACTCGATTCGCGAATATAATTATGTGTACGTGCACTATTCGAATAGAAATCAAATACTTGAATATTTGCACACCCCTAATAAATTGTTGTTGTTGTTGTTGTTGTTGTTGTTGTTGTTGTTGTTGTTGTTGTTGTTGTTGTTGTTGTTGTTGTTGTTGTTGTTGTTGTTGTTGTTGTTGTTGTTGTTGTTGTTGTTGTTGTTGTTGTTGTTGTTGTTGTTGTTGTTGTTGTTGTTGTTGTTGTTGTTGTTGTGTTGTTGTTGTTGTTGTTGTTGTTGTTGTTGTTGTTGTTGTTGTTGTTGTTGTTGTTGTTGTTGTTGTTGTTGTTGTTGTTGTTGTTGTTGTTGTTGTTGTCGCCTTAAAACAATACATACACCATATACGCCGACCTTGCCTTCTTTCACGTCGCTTTCGTTGACATGTCTTTTAAGCGTGGTGATTTGTCTCATAGCTAACACCGTTACCATTAAGGGTAAGAGCGAAATGTTGATAGCGACGAATGAATTCCTATTTTTTATCATTATGTGGCTTCTTGAGTGAAATTGCGATTCAAAACAGCCATATACTACAATATCTATAATGCAGTGAGAGTATAAATCTATTGACCATTTCTTATCTTATTAGCTGAAATCCTTTTTTTTTTGTTCGCAAACAATGACACAGGTGCTCAGAGAACACACAGTTTAGTGTTAAATGCCACATGATCGCCGCATTAGCAGTGTTTTATTTCTTTCGAAGATGGAGTTTTATCCTTCGATGTTACAGTCGTGCTCGGCGTTGTGTTCTCGCGTACTTGAGTTGTGCTAGGCGCATCAGTCGAAGTTTCTTTGCTTGGTGATTTGATTGTCACATTTTTCGCCGATGCTTCGTATGTTATGGTAACGCTCGGCACATCAGTTGAGCTTATTTGCGTCTGATTTCGCCACATTTCCTGCAAGTGGACGGCAGACAACTCGCAAGACTTCTGCAAACCTTTCTGAATTTTGACTGTTATATTTCCCTTAGCATATTTCTCGAATTTTTCTTTAGCGCTACGGAATAAGCCACATGTGATGTACTGAGTCTTAGGCCCAGTTCGCTCACATTGACAGAGCAGGCCACGCTTGGTTTGTCTGTGGAAGAAAAGAAAGAACAGCAAGCGAATAAAAACAAGCGTCAATACTAACACAAAATCTCATGCAGATCCAGCCCACATGTTGAAATTTATGCGAAGCGAAGCTTAGGAAATACGGTTAATTAAATGTTTTACATCTAACGGCGATGCGCACAATTTAGTGACGACAGGTGCATGTGTGGACAGAAAAGAATGACGAGTATGAAGCAACATTTAGGAATTCTGCACCTCGTGTGTCGCAGTGGGACATGCCCATTCTGGAGGATTGACCAACAACGGGCACTTCCCCAGTGGCACTTACCGAATGGCCAAGTCAAAAAAAGAAAGTAAATCCAACGATTCGTGATATATCGCTAAATATCCTATTAACAGATGGCTGTACTTTAGAGCTATTTCTGTGAGCATGAGACTATTATGTCTTCAAGTTTTAGGAAGGAATCGTACCGAGTGGGACATGCCTATTCTGGAGGAGTGGCCAAGAACCTAGTGACACATACTGTGAGGCTGAACAAAAAAAAAACCAAGTAAATCAAAGAATTAGTTAAATACCGCGCCATTCCTTTAACAGATTGATGTGCTTTAAACATGTTGTGGCAGGATTTATGCATTAAGCTACCTTTAGTGGCGTAGAAAAGAGGTGCAGATACGTGAAAAGCATACGAGGTTTAAAGGTATAGGTTTATACGTTTATATGAGCCATTTTGTGGGTACCTTCATGTAAATTTTGTATATATATCCACAAATAAATTCGGCAAGGCAGCGGCCACAGTCTGAGAGAATCCGCAAAGGAATGTTCACTTTAGAACGCTATATATACAATACCAGACATGTCCTTCGTTTTTGGACCTGATTTGAATACGTAAGCATTTTGGGCTGCTTCCCTCAGAAATCTGTCTATCCGTCTTTAACACGATGAGCTCCAAGGGGTCCTATGGGGGTATATATGAGAATGCCTTATGACTACGTATGACTTATTTATGGCTATATATATATATATATATATATATATATATATATATATAATCTTAAATCGTAAGTATAAATAGCCCAGTAAGTGCGTGGAAAAACGGGGCCATGGTAACTCAATTGGTAAGAGCATCCCACCGGTTATGCGAAGACGTGTTAGGATGGATAGTTGGGCGTGTTGGTTGGGCGTGGCGAAGACGTGATAATGATGATGATGATGATGATGCCTCAATACTTGGCACAACCCACTGAGGGGGATAGGCCACGAACCGGGTGGTATTATGATATAAATTTAATACCACCCGTGGGATCGAAGACGTGGGATCGTTCCCCACCTGCGGCACACTGTCTTTTTCATCCACTTTAATTTCCGTTAATTTATTATTTGTTTATTTCAATTAGTAAGTACAAGTAATTTCCCCTGTTTTGTCCTTGGTGTCTGTGTTTGTTGGCTTCTTCTGATATGAGCAATAAAATTCGGGCCCTCATTGAGGCAAGCTTCGTGGATGCCGCGACATATGTCCAACAAGAGGCGTTCGCCGTCTCCATCGTCGACTCTAATTCCAGGATCACTTGCTGCGCTACAGTACGCACTTCGAAGCCATTAGTAGCCAAACAGGTTGCAATCGCGCTGGCTGTGCTCGATGGTCGCAGAGAGGCAATATATAGCGATTCTAAGGCAGCCATTAAGGCCTACCAAACCGGGATGGTCTCCCCTCAGGCCCTTCGCATTCTCCAAAGCTTGAAAAGTGTCTCTCAGCATTCTCTCATTTGGTTTCCCGATCACTTTGGGTCACCTGAGGGTTCTGCCCAAACCCTAACGAGAGCGCACGCGAGGCCGCGCGAGGACTCACTGACCGCGCCGCCTCCGCAGTCCCCCTACCCCGCGAGGAACCACTGATGACGTATAATGAGATCACCAAGCATTATTATCTGTCAAGACGGGTATCCCCCTCCCGCACCCTGCCTTATGCAGAGCGCGGGCGGTGACCCTTCGACTTTTACAAGCTCGTGCGTATCCTAACCTTGCGGTTCTTCACGCTATATACCCTGAAAGGTATCCCAGTGCGGACTGTCCTGCCTGTGGACTAACGGCCACATTGAACCATGTGTTGTGGGAGTGTGAAGCCATCGGCTCCGCCTTCAGCGAAGGTAGGTGTGCTGCGCTTTTGGGCAGCCCCGAACTCAACGACCAAACCATGGCCGTCCAGAGTACCCACGATCGGGCCGTCAAGCTCGGCTTGGCGGTCCCTACGTGGGACTAGCCGGGTGGCGCGGGGTCTCCCCTGCGTCTTCTCTGGACCTCAATAAAGTTATTTCACCTCACCCTTGGTTCCCTTTCTTCTGGTTGATATATTGTAGTGAAGAGGAATGCCCGGCACTGCAGCCACGTCGCCAGTCGTCCGGGAGGCACGAGCTCGAGATCGCCTGAGGTGCTCTGGTTGAGACACGTTGCCAACGCTGCCTGCTGCTCTTTTGTCCTGTGTACAGATTAGATTCTGGTGGAGGTGTTGCGGTTTTCCCCCAACCTGTAATTACGCACCCGAACTCTGCCGTCCGTCATGCCTGACGACCCCAGCCGAACATCCCCACCGGTTACATCAGCCATCGTAAGTGCCGGTGCCCAGCGTCACTGGGATCCTGACATCTTCAGCGGCACCGATGAGAAAGACGGTGAAGATTGGTTGGAATCGTAAGAACGAGCCAGTGGGTGAGTGAAATAACTTTTATTGAAGGTCCGGCGAGGACGCGAACTCGTCTCGCACCCGGCTAGTCCCATGTCGGGACCGGCAGGTCTAGCCCACCGGCCCGGTCGCGGGCACGCCGGACAGCCAGGATGTGCTTGTCTAGATCGGGGCTACGCAGAAGCGAGTCCCACTCCTCCTTGCTGAACTTGGGGTATCTCGACCCGCACTCCCCGAGCATGTGTGCTAGAGTGGAGGTCTGCTCGCAGGACGGGCAGGCGTCGTCGCGATATACGTCAGGGTAAACTTCGTGCAGAACAGCCAGACACGGATATGGGCCGGTCTGTAAAAGTCTAAGAGAAAGAGCTTGCGCCCTATTCAATTTGGGGTGAGGGGGTGGAAAGACCCTTCTAGACATGTAGAAGAATTTCGCAGCCTCGTTGTGAGTAGCGGCAGCATCCCTGTGGCCGTAGGGGGGAGGGGTGTCGGCTCTCCTTACAGAGAAAGCGCGGTCGGTGAGGTCGCGCGCAGCCTCGGGAGCAGACTCATTGAGGTTCGAGGGAGCACCTTCGACCGACCCTACGCGAGCGGGAAACCAGTGAATCGAATGATGCGTAAGAGCATCCGGATTGGAGACGCTAGGAAGACGAGCAGCTTGCTCTTTGATGCGACCCTTCTGAAAAGCCCTAACTGCTGTTTTGGAATCGCTATAGATCTCAGACCCACGACCATCCAGCAGGGCGAGGGCGGCTTGCTCGGCGACTTCGCGGTCTGAAGTGCCAATTGAAGTGCTATTGGAAAGCTTGCGACTGGAGTCGACCACGACGATGGCAAAGGTCTTTCCATCGCTGTACTCCGCGGCGTCGACAAAGCGTGCTCTGTTGCCTTGTTGCTTGATCTGTTTGAGAATTGCTTCTGCTCACGCCTTGCGTCTGCCCTCGTTGTGGACCAACAAATGGGACAATCCCCTCAAGCTCAACAACGCGACCTTCTAGTTATCGGGTGTTGCCAATCAGTGGTTCAAAAACCACGAAGCCGATTTCCGCACGTGGGCTAGGTTCAAAACCAGCATCGCAGAAGTTTTCGGCCACCCTGGTGTTCGCGAACTTCGCGCTGAACAACGCCTACGAAGCCGATACCAGCAAACATAGAGGACATCGTCGACCTCTGCCGGTGTGTCAACCCGACAATAGCGGAGGCGGACAAGGCACGTCACATCATGAAGGGCATTTCCGGCGATGCCTTTCACATGCTGCTGTCAAAAAACCCAAACACTGTTTCTCAGGTCATTGAGCTTTGCCAGAGTTTCCACGAGCTCTGCAGACAGCATCTTCTCACGTGGCGCCCACCTGTGTCCGACGAAACCCTCGCGAGCATGGCCGCCGCTCATGACATGGACTCCTGGCTTTGCCATATAAAAGAGTTCGTCCGTGCTGAGGTCGCTCGTCAGCTTTCGCTGTTGTCCTCAGCCACGCCACCACCCTCGCCTTTGCCGGCCAATCTTCGCCAGGGCAAGAGCAAGTTTGCGCAGCTCTCCCTTCTGCCCGCGAGACTCCGCCAGGTGCCAGCTCCCGTTGCTTTTCCCGAGGTGACTGCACCTCTCAGTTATGCCGAGGCTCTCGCATAGCCACCACCTCAGACCTTTGCGCCATTCCCATCAGCCGTACAACTGCGTCCGGCTCCCCACTTCATTCAGCCGCGGTACCCACACAGCAGTGGACAATGGCGCACTGCTGACAACCGGCCAATATGTTTTGCGTGTCGTCTATCTGGCCACGTTGCACGACTTTGCCGTCGCCGCGCAACATCCTACCGCCGTAGCTTTGACACCGAACCATACGTTGCACCATACCCGTTGTCCTCCACGTCTCAGAACCCTGGCCAGATGTCTTCTTACTCGGACCACCGCCCTCTTGTTGACCGCCGTTCGCCATCGCCTCGACGCCGCTCGCTTTCGCCGATGCGTCGTCGTCCATCTACGCCGGAACGGGAAGACTAATCGCCGCTGTTCCAGAGGCAAGAACTGCGTCACTTATGAACAGACCAAGGCCTCTCCCTTCTCCGACTAATGTTTTTGATGTATATGTGGACGGCATCGCTGCCCTAGCCCTCGTTGACACTGGTGCCGCAGTTTCAGTTACGAGTGCCAAAATTTGCCGTTTTCACAGAAAAGTTACGCCACTGTCAAACGTATCACTTCGAACTGCCAGCGCAGACCGCATCACGCCTGCAGCTGCGTGATACTTCCGCGTTGTGATCAACGGCCTTCTCTCCATCGTCAAATTTTTTGGTGATTCGTTCTTGTTCCCACGATCTTATTTTGGGCTGGGACTTCCTTTCCGCTAATAAGGCCGTCATCGACTGTTCTCGTACTGAAGTGGAATTTCAAACGCTGTGACGCTCGTGAACCTTAAGATATAGTATTTGTTGCCGAAGACGTTACAATGCTACCGCACTCCTCTGCCCTTGCCACAGTGTCATGCAACATTGTTGCTGATGCCAGCGTACTTTTTACGCCATCTGCAATTTTCGCTCGTCGCAAATGTTCCCCGCTGCCTCTCGCTCTTTCGGACATTCATGCCGGCGTCAGCCGACTGCTCTTCTCCAAGTGATTGTCCTGTCCTCTCATGTTGCTTCGTGGGGAGTGGGTTGGCCGCGTCCAGTGTGTCGACCCTGCCGCCATCATTGACATGCCAACTGGTTCCATCGCCACTCATGATGTCGCCGGAGTGACCTGTAACCCCACGCAGGAGCCGACATCACCCGATGTTCTACATAGCTCCATCGCGACACGTTGACTGTTTCCCAACGCGCCCAGCTTCTACGCCTACAAGTTCCGTTCGTCTTTCGACTGACAGCATGTTTCCTCGGGCTGCACGTCAACTGTTTGCCATCGCATTGACACGGGTGCCAGTGCGCCGCTGCGACAAAGACCATATCGTGTATCCGTGACAGAGCGCTGTGTTATCGACGACCGAGTAGCAGACATGCTCAAGTGCGGCGTCATTCAGCCTTCGGATAGCCCTTAGGCATCTCCCGTTGTTCTTGTTAGGAAGAAGGATGGATCGATTCGATTCAGGCTTGATTACCGTCGTCTTAACAAAATAGCTCGTTAAGATGCTTACCCTCTTCCGAGAATTGACGACTCCCTTGACTGTCTCCAAGGCGCGGAGTTCTTCTCTTCTGTCACCTTACGCAGCGGCTATTGGCAAGTCCCCATGGCACCCGAAGAATAACCTAAAAGGGCCTTTGTAACACCAGATGGATTATATGAATTTCGAGTCATGCCTTTCATGCTTTGCAACGCCCCCGCAACATTTAACTCTTTCCGTGCCGCGCCCATTGGGCATGATTATCCCTATCGATGGTTTGAAACGCCGCTTTCGAGACCTTTCGCGCCGCTCACGGACATATACTGCGCTATCGGACGTGAAGGAGGAGAAACTATAATTTTTTTTTCTAAGCAGTTCGCTTTTTTCCCGCCAAGCGGTGATTTTTAAACGCGCTCCGAAGTTTCGCGATCGTCATAGCACAAAGCAAAAATGTCCGACTCCGGAAACGGCGCGCGCGCTTCGGGAGATCGCAGATATCGCGATTCCGCTGCCTCTGCAGCTGATCTTATCGACACAACAAAAAAATGTCGCAGTTTTGCCCGAAAGGCGAAGTCTCAATTACGATAGCAAATTAGTGGAGAGCTATTCGGAGTAGGGATAGTAGTTTTATCGGCTGTGTAAACTTGGACACATTCGCTTACTAACTGAATTAACAAGCGTGGTGTCAGCGCGCACAAGCAAACATAAATAGATCCCACTGAATGACCGCAGACAACGACTGTCAAAACGCTGGCATCAAGCGGAGCCGCCGCAGCGAGCGAGGGTTCGTGCGGTCTATCGCTTCAACGGAAACTGAGTGGCGGATACACAGCGCATAGAAAGGTCAGAGCCATGCATGTGGAGATCGCTTTTAAGAGACGGTGCGGGCGACCGCCACAGCCGGGCAAAGTACAAGTGATGTTGCTGGCAGTGTAGAAGCTGCCACCTCCCTCCCACCGCTGCCTTCCCGCTTTCTTGCTTTCGCGTGGGAGATTCAGTGGCCAATTCCCCCTGCGCCCGGTTGCAAGATACGCATTTGGTGCCGCAGCACAGCGTCGCTCCGCCTCCCTCCCTCCCATACGCCTACGGCCTTTCGCGCGACGAAGGCCGTGTTTGCTTTCCACCGTGCGTTTGCTCTCCGTGCTAGCGCGCGTCCCCCGCGCGCTTTCACTCGCGCATACGGGACGCGGCGACGATTTTATCGCGCTTGGACTTTATACGGAACCTCACGGTGACGGCGACGCCGACGGCAAAAATCCCGTTTAAGTGTCCATATAATTGCTATCGCAGTAAAATTACCATCGCAATAATAGCAGCGAGTCAATGGAGGCTGACTTTTCATCGGACTTTGAATCTGAAAGCAACGACGACGCCAACCAGCCCGGAACATCGGCGGCCACAGCCCGGCACGCCCAACTGTAGCGATTGCAGTTAAATTTTTGCAGCGAAATACCTGTTGAATGACAAATTCAGATTTTTTTTAGATAGTGCCTAATAGAGGGCAATACATTTTCTATATCTCATAGTTGTAACATTTTTTTTCTTAGTAGATACAAGCTGGTCTTTACAAACTTTGTTCAATTTTATCGCACAATCCTGATTTTAACAATATATATATGTTTTTTATTATGACATACATTTCGTTAATAAAACTTTTATGCGCAAGAAGTGCATTCATTTTGCTTTCTGTTTATGTATTACATTTAATATTGAGGGCAGTAGTTACTTCAGAAAAAAACATCTGCCGTAACACACACACAAAAAAACACCGCATATCCACGAAGTTAATGATGATGAGTGGGCGAAGCACCGGGGGATCATTCGGGTAACCGTGAATCCCCCGTACATTGCCCACTCGAACATGCAAATGAGGGACGAGTTCGCGTCCTCGCCGGACCTGTAATAAAAGTTATTTCACTCACTCACTCACTCACAACACATGTGTACGATATATACAATGGTTTATTATTGGTCGTATATGGTATTGAAGTGCAGACATCGTTTTCCCTTCATTAAGGCTGCCTTGAGATCAGTGCAGCAGCACGGCGACGCCGGCAAGCGGACCCAGAGGCGGCGAGAGCGCGGGAAGCGGCGGCAAAACGCCGGAAGCGTTCTCTACCTGAGGTTTGTGGCGCCGGTGCTCGGTTCAAGCGCGAGCTTTGCGAGCCCTCAGCTCCGGGTCCGCTTGCCGGCGACGCCGTACTGCTGCAGCTTTGCTAGCCCTCAGCTCCGGTTCCGCACGCCGGCGTTGCCGTGCTGCTGCAGCTTCGCGAGCCCTCAGCTCCGGGTCCGCTTGCCGGCGTTGCCGTTTTGCTGCAGCTTACCGCGCCCTAGACTCCGTGTCCGCTTATTGTCTGCGTCGCCGTGCTGCAGCAGCTTTGCGAGCCCTCGACTCCGCTTGCAGTTGAGCCGCCACTCTCACCTTTTCATCCATAGCGGGCGCGCCGTTATCAGAAGCGACCGTTATCATCCATGGCTGAAGAGAGAAAGAGAGCGTGTGTCGGGAACGAACGCCCTTGTGCACCGCAGCGCCCCTAGCGGACTCCATGCAAACCAGAGCTACGGACGAGAGAGAAAGAGAGAGCGCGTCGGGAACGAGAGAGAAAGAGAGCGCACGTCGGGAACGAACGCCCTTGTGCACCATAGCGCCCCTAGCGGACTCCATGCAAACCAGAGCTACGGACGACGGGCGACGAGGGAGGAACAAGGCTCGGCCCTAAGGTGCTTCGCCCTTAAAACACCTATTTTCACCCTGGTAGGGAAAGAGTTAAGCATATGATGGACAACCTTTTGCGTGGCCTCAAGTGGTTGATGTGGTTATTTTTTCGCCTGATTTTCCCACCCATCTGTGTAGGCTGGAGGAAGTGTTAGAGTGCCTAACTGCCGCAGGCCTTCAGCTCAACCTGAAGAAATGCCACTTTGGCACAAGTCATCTCACCATCCTTCGCCATGAAGTATCAAAACACGGTATTCTTCCTGACACCGCCAAGATCCGTGCAGTTGCTGATTTTCCCAAACCTTCCTCCATAAGAGAACTTCGCAGCTTCCTTGGCCTCAGTTCTTACTTTCGTCGCTTCATTCGGAACTTTGCGTCCATCACCGCACCCTTGAATCAGCGGAGCGACTTGAACAATTACTCCTGGTCGTGCGTTCGTGACGATGCCTTCCAATAGTTGCGTCATCTACTAACATCGCCGCCTATACTGCGTAACTTCGACCCGACAGCTCTGAGCAAAGTACACACCGACGCCAGCAATTTTGGACTCGGCGCTGTGCTCGCGCAGCGCAAATCTGGATTCGACGAGTACGTGGTTGTATACGCAAACCGCACCCTCACCAAAGCCGAGACGAATTATTCCGTTACGTAGAAGGAATGTTTGGCCATAATTTTGGCACCGGTAAATTTCGACCCTACCTCTATGGCCACCCCTTCGACGTAATTACAGACCACCATGCACTTTGTTGGCTGTCCACGTTGAAGGTCCCCTCAGGTCGATTAGCTCGCTGGGCTTTGCGCTTGCAAGATTTCGACGTGCGCGTTGTCTACAGGTCTGGCCGTCGCCACACCGATGCCGACGCCATTTCGCTTTCGCCCGAGTCAACCGAAAGCGATGCCTGCCTCTCTGCCGTTGACAAAGTACTTTCGTTCCCAGCAGGCTGCGGCATTGCTTCGGAGCAACGCAAGGAATCCTGGATTAGTGCTCTTATCCGCTTTCTTTCAAACTCATCGACTGTTCCTCCACCTTCTCGAGCTTTGCGCCGGCAAGCTTCTCACTTCTAAATGCGGGATGGACTTCTCTATCGCCGGAATCGCGTCTCTGACGTCCGCAAGTGGTTGCTGGTCATACCTCGACATCTTCGTGTTGAAATATGTCCATACCTTCCACACTGACCCGCAGTGTGCACATGCGGGTGTCTTCAAGATGTACACCCGGCTTCGCTCCAGGTTTTATTGGCGTGGCATGTTCACCTTTCTGTGCAAGTACATTCGGTTGTGCCCTCAGTGCCAACGCCGTAAGGTTCCTGCTCAGCATGTCTCTGGTCCACTCCAGCCAATCCTTCGTCCTGCCAGGCCCTTTGATTGCATTGGCATTGGCCTGCATGGACACCTTCCGAGCACGGCTTCCGGAAACCGCTGGATAGTTGTCCCCATCGACCATTTGACGCGATACGCAGAAACAACCGCTCTGCCTTATGCCACCGCTCGTGATATAGCATCCGTCCTCCTGAAAAACTTTATTGTCCGTCACGGTGCACCTCGCGAACTTTTGACCGATAGAGGACGTGTGTACTTCTCCGAAGTTGTAAACGCGCTGCTTGCTTAATGTCGCATCGTTAATCGCACCACCACCGCCTACCATCTTCAAAATAATGGTCTGTCGGAAAGATTTAACCACACCCTTGGCGACATGCTCTACAAATACGTCGCCTCTGATCACACTGACTGGGACCTCATTCTGCCATTCATCACGTTCGCCTACAACACTGCACCACAGGCGACCACAAACTTCTCCCCATTCTTCCTCTTGTATGGCCGCGAACCTTCGAATACCCTCGACACCATTCTTCCGTACAGACCCGACTCATCCGAATGTACGCCCATCTCTGAAGCTGCCCACCGGGCCGAGGAATACCATCAGCTCGCCCGTTCCTTAACAGCCGTCGAGCAAAACAAAAATCTCGACGTGACGATGATCATCCGCATCTTCCGGACTCCCTTGTGTGGCTTTGGGTTCCTGCCGTTCCTGCTGGCCTCTCACCCAAGCTTGTCTCCAAATATCGAGGACCCTATCATGTTGTAGCGCTGAGATCGCCTGTGAACTATATTGTCGAGCCTGTCACGCCACCTACGGACCAAGGCTGTCGTGGTCGTGAAACCGTCCACGTACAACACCTGAAGCGGTATTACGACCCAATGATTTGAAGTTCCCCTTGAGTCACCAGGATGGCTCCTTTTTCAACTGGGGGGGGGGGGGGGGGGGGGTAATTGGAGTGAAGAGTAACGCCCGGTGCTGCAGACACATCGCCAGTCGTCCGGAAGGCGCGAGCTCGAGATTGCCTGAGCTGCTGTGGTTGAGACACGCTGCCAACGCTGCCTGCTGCTCTCTTGTCCTGTGTTCCCATTAGAATATATATAAAGTAGTAATAAATATTAACTAAATTCTGGTGTTGTACGTGCCAAAATATGATTAAGAGCTACGCCGTAGCGGGGACTCCGGCATTGTTTTGATCACGTTCGGTACATTACCGTGCACCGAATGCGCGGTGCACGGGCGTTTTTGCATTTCGCCCTCATCGAAATGCGGCAGCGGTGGCCGGCATTTGATCCCGCGTCCTCGACCTTAGCAGCGCAACACCAAAGCTACTTCGCCACCATGGCGGGTAAGTAGTGATAGACATAAGCAGTATATAAGAAGTCTGTAAGTAGTCTGTATGATCTATATACTACTTCTTAAAGAGTGTTTTTTATTTCTGATTGTAAATTCCCAAAAAATAATGGGTCGAAAGTAATTTGGTCCTATTCGGTCGAAAGTAATTTATTAAGCTGAAGCCACACTAATAACAGCACTTTTTATATTGACTACGAGCAAAACAATATGCCTTCATGTTCCTTCTACTAAAGAACATGAAATGGAAAGGGCAATACGTTTCACTGTTTACTGTAAGAAAAACTGGCTGCTGTAACGAACCTTCATGAAATAAAACATGGCACCACATTCTCTGAAGTAGTCAATAGTCCGTTTCCTCCGTCAGTAACAAATTGTGCCTTTGAGGAACAACTTAAGCAATACGACTTCAGGAATCAGTTAACGCAGCGTAATATTCTTGTGAGTTTTCTACGTTTTCGTGTAAAACGGTTTCAGAGAGAGGAAGCTTTTGCTTATGTGAAATTGCGCGATACATTTTTTTCCATTTGGAAGATATGAGTTATCATATAAGATTGTGTTTGGCATGCAAACGTAACGTATTTCGAATGCCAATATTTCACTCAAACAGATACGTATCAGAGCATTTTTATAGGAATATCTAGTCTTCGCGAGAACAATCAGTACTCCGTAAGGGAAGAATGGAGCGCTCAATCAATTGGTATGAAAAAAAAAAACTTCTAAAGGACCATCTACATTACACCATTGCTTTACTTCGCCAAAGCGAGAATTGCTACATTCGCATACTATAACTGAAAGCTACCAGCATCGTCCCCATCTCTTGCATCCGAACGGTATCATTCTTTTTTTCTTTTGTACAACGCTACCCTGCGGAGGAAGGGCGGGGATTAGGTTGTTCTGAAAGTGCAGGCTTAGTGCCATGCCAGCTGCTGCTGAAGTGCTTATTAGCTGTGCTGGGGTACCAGTGAGAAGGAGACAGGCGCCCCCGGCCATGCAGCCTCATTTTAACCGGTACAGATTCAACAGTCACTAGGTGGGAATTTGCAGAATAACCCCCCCCCCCCCCTGATCTCATGATGCTAGTACCCAACCAACGATGCAAATGTCCTCAAAATCAAGTACTTGCTAATTATTATGAACGCGAACAAGAGGAATCCCTTTTTTTCTAATTTATAAGGACTTCGAGTAATCCCATATCAAAGCTAGGTTGCAGGACGCTTCGATATGTGGCTTAGGGAGCCCACACTGGCAGTGGAACACCAAATACTGGTGAGACAATGTTTGCACCATTGCTTTATTTTTATTTTTTGACCACGTATTGGGGGCTCTTTCTGGAAAGCCATAGCTTTGTTTCTCATTTGAACAGTCAGAACCGTGCCATATATTTAACACTTGTTAGTGTTGCAAGAAATGAAAGTTAACATGGCGTCTATACTAGAAACTCAAGTTTTAATGAGATCTATTGCTGAGAGTAACATTTCCGAACGCACAATTGTTCCCGTATTAGAATGGCCGATAGAACATCGTGCGACTCTTGTAGATGTGAGAAACCCGTGGAGTACCTGTTCTGCACATGTTCTCAGTATATGACGTACAGGACGTCTCTCTATAAACCGTGTTAAACCATCTGAGATCTGGACCATCTCCTGAGATGAAAAAAATTTAGACCATGGCCACATAGTGTCGTGGGTGAATGTAACTATTTGCGCAAGAGTGCAGTTTTCGAAATACACCTGCCTCCTCCACCGTTTGGATCCCGCGTGTCATACGTTGCGTGCGCTGAGTGTTCACTCTCTCTGTCTCTTTCTCTCACTTTATATTCCCTTTTGCCTTAGCCCTTATGAAGGGTAGCAAACCGCACGCTAGTTTAGTTAGCGTCACTGCCTTTCCTATCTATACTTTCCTTTCACCCCCCCCCCCCCTTCCTAAAAACTCGCTCTCATCTAACAATGCTATGGCTGTAGCCGCAGCTTATCGCTTATAAAGTTTCTAGGTTTAGGTACGTAGGGTTAAATGAGGTATAATTGCTGTGGTTAGAAGCAGTACGTCTCTGGCTACTTCCTTTAACATGGAAAATACAAATTTGTACAAAGAAATAACTGAAATTAAACCTTTTATTACTAATATTATTATTTAACAACAATAACAACAATTTTGGAGATTTTGGGCAGCCGCCTCTGAGGTAGTCTATACTTCGCAAGTTTCTACATCTAAATACAGCCAACAACTACACTACCAACAAATCTTAGGGAAATGAGGTGGCACAGCAATCAGTAACTGCAGCACACACATTAGGTTCCCGGACAACGGTGACATTTTCTGTATCAGGAACCGAAAAATGTTCTTTGCATCAAGCAAGGCAAGCTTTGAAAAGACACGTTGTCCGACCACCGCGCTATGTCTTCAATCCCGTACAGAATTAACCCCATTCCTGTGATTTTCACCGAACCAAAGGCAAACTACACGTTCAAAATGCTCCTCCATTAACTGCGCTTATACGTAGCCCATATGCACGTCTCACTTCCTTCGTAACATCAAAAGGCGAACGTCCCCACATTGTAGTTACGTTCACAACTCCGACGCTACAATGAAGCATGTTATAATAGAATGTCCTGGACATGAGCGGGTTTGCCTGCGTTCCCGTTTGATCATCCTTGATAGGCGTCCTCTCACAGTGAGCAAAGTGCTTTGGCCGTGGTCATGCCCTGATAAGCAGGGGCGTGCAGTGAGTGCTCTTCGCGAATCTTAGGGTACACTAATAGGTGGCATTTCTATTTTGTTTTCTTTACATAATGCTTATTTTTTAACAAGCTGATCTCGTGGTCGTGTTGTCCATATATGTATGAAGAGACTTGTGGCGATTATTTCACTCCTGTGTTACGGGTAACTTATCCTACAGTTATTGAACAGAGCTTTCGGTGCTGGTGCCGGTAGAGCACATCCTTTGTGCGCTTGTGTTCCCGTGTTCATTTATTTGTGTATCGTGATTTTCAATATATTATCATTTTCTTTTTTTATTGCTGCTTGAGATAACAAATTTATTATTTTGGTACAGCCGGCTCTGACGTAGCCTGGCTTCCTATGTTTTTATATATAAATAAGTACAACAACATGGGCACTTAAACACGCGCAAGCAATGCCACATTAAACAAAACAGGAGACAGAAAATACAGCCGCGAATCACTTCATCATCATAATCATCTTCGTGGTACATACCCACTCTGGGGGAACTAGAGGTGTGTGGCAGCTTTTCAGTGAACCTCTTTGACGCCAATTTTGGTAGCTAGGTATGTGGCACGGGGTATGTGCCGCTCAACAATAACGAAAATGATCCTTTAAGTTTATCTGATGCTTGGCGGCATTGCATCAGCGCCACGCGCGGTTACTGCGGTGACCCGCTAGATGGCGCGGCCTGTGCAGTAGGAAGCGCGAAAGAAGATCCTGGCTGCAGACACGTTTCGGCGTTGGCAATGCAGCGTGTCGCTACATTCCTTCAATGCTAATCGCATTAACGAAGACATTCATCGTAAGATGGGTAAGTTTTCTTTTCTCGTCTATATTGGTTCAGTGTAACCCGGCATAGAACAAACTCGGGCTGAAATGACGCGCTTTGCGTGGCGGTGATAATGCGACCAAAATAATCAACGTGTTTAATAAGAAACTGCTAATAAGGCTTCATAAAATGAGATTTTTTTCCCCTGGAAATGGAGCAGGATCTGTGACTACTCATTGTGGCCCCTCCGTTTATTACCCTGTGAACGACTATATTTACTGCTAGAATGTGTCGTCCTATTGTGGTAATCCTCAAGAAACGAGAGAACAAGACTCAATAAATACCGGCGTTCCTAATCTCTAAATCATAAAGACGTGGTGAAAAGATTTCGAACTTCTAAACAATTATTGTCCACGCTTTACCTAGGCAGAGGAATATGGTATATTTTCAGCACGATAGTCTGTAGCGAGAAAGAGAGCGAGAAGATTATGGCCATGGTTAGGAGTTAATCTAGCCCTTCTTTGATTTATCTTCAGCAATATAATTACACTACATAATAGCAAAGGCCCACAGAAAATATTTTTTCAGACTATTAACAATTTATGGAAATATACAACGATTTTTACAATCATTTCCACAAAATGACTGTATTCTTTTAACAGCTGCAAATGTAAAGGAGATTGCAGAAATTCTCATACAATTTGTTATAAATTCAATCAGAAACTTCGTACTTACTAGTGTCACTATCCGAGTCCAGCTGCACTAGCACATTTAAACTGCCTTTCACGATTGAGGCATTGGCAACAAAGTACTGTGACTTCCAGAACGTATTCTTCTTCTCAACGCTGTAGAGCGCAAAACTTCTTGAAAGATTAAAGTCGCAAGAGAGCGCCACGTATTTGCCCTCCGTACGCTTGGTGCTGCAGTTTCCATCTAGTTTCCCGCCGATGTCATAAAGAAAGAAGGAAGCGCTTGTAAAGTCATAACGATAGGGAATTACTCCGTATTTGAAATATAATGAAAAATCTTCCAATGGTATGGATCGATTTAACTTGTCGCTAAACAATCTCTGTAGTTCATTGTCGTCACTGGCATCTGTGAGTCCTTGCCCTGCGTAGCGTGAAAAAGAAGAGGTGATGCAGTTCTACTACTTCTTTTTATTAAATAATACCAATGATTGCGCACTGATAAGCGAATGATCCCTCTGTATGTTGCTTCAATTTTTTTATTGTTTGTGGGGAGCACATCATAGAGTTTCTCACTATAACACCTAGAGGGTAAACTGGCGCCACCGTCTATGCGAGTTTCTTAAACGGCGCCGTGCCCTCATGGGCATGTCGGGATACGTGTATGCGAGGCTTGTGTTGGCTGGTGTAGAACGAGGCTTCGTCTAAAACGTGGATATGGCTACACAAATGAATGCGTTCTTAAAGTAAAATCTACATAAAAGGCTTTCATTCGCCCATTTACATCTTTCAAAAAAGTTTACTCGCCTACAATACAGATTAAAGCGAAGAAAAGCAAGAACAGACGACAAGTTGTTCCAAAGCGAGCGATAAGCTTGTCGTCTGCCCTCCAACTTTAGCGAACCGCTGATACTTTTTGCGTTTCATATAATTGTGCATCCAATAGCAAGTCCTCAAAATTAAACAAAACATGTTTTTGTGTAATAATAAAGCTAAAGCAGTTTTTTACGTGCTGTTTTAGCAGGAAATGAATCATTGTGACAGACGGAACGGTGCTAGCCAGGCGCGTCTTCAAGGCGTTCTGGCTCTCCAAGAACGATGCCAATCCGAAGTCACAATATACCGGCATTCCCATGGATATCACAGCGCAGCAGCGCCAATTTTCCCTCTAGGTAATATAGTGAGAAACTCTATGGAGCACATAGTTGCTGCGAGCTGTTTTTCTTTTATAGAAACTTGATACAATCTTTTTAAAAGTCCACAGCCAAGTGGCCTTACTTGTGACCAGATATGAATTCTCATGAAGTTGACATGTGAGTTTATTATCGCGAATTGGTTTACATAGCTACGTGCGTCTTAAATGTTGAACGCACTTGTCACAACGAAGGCGGTGATGAACTGATCTTTTCGTAAGCTGTAAGGTAGACGCAGGGACACTGTCATTGTAAGTTAAGCCATCAGCGTTCAACCTATATAGTATATTTTGTGCGTCTTGTTCTGGTAGCTGGCCGGGATTTAATCACATAACCACCTTCTTTTAAAGTGAAATGCTCTGTGCATTTGTCTTGGTTACCCAAAATTCATTGCGAAAACATTCTTATATTAAGAAGCAAGATTGCCTGCTCTTGCCCACAGATTCTACATCATCTTGGTGAACACATTTTTAAAAACATATGAACATATGCTGGACAAATCTTAGTTCAGTTTTAACAATGAAATGACTGCATTTTTTTCAAGAGGCATTGTGCCAGCTTTATATGCCTCCGGTTCACTTTGCACAAGGGCAGCTAGAACCCTTAAATCACTTCTGCGAAGCCTTCAGGGACCATAAAATGGAATTTGATGACAGATTTCTTTAATGCTAAACTATCTGCTAAAATAATTAACTACCTCTCAGAAAGTCAATTAGCACAGTTGGGATTCGATACTGTAATTTTGACTGTTGCATCAGTCAGTAAAGAAATTGTGTGAATGAGCACATTATCTGAGACTATCCTTGTTACATTCATTACGTCTTTCTATATTACGCCCTTATTTCTGGCAGAATTATTAGAGATTATTGCGACTCTTCCTTTGACAATCGTTACAGTGACAGATTAACTGCATGTCTTGCTTAAATCATCTTACCGCTACGGATACTTCCCTTATAAATACATTTGAATTCATAATCCCTCCGAACTGACATATGGTGCGTTTGCTGTGACTAGGTCAAAAGGAAACAAAGGTCACCAGGACACTGTTTCTTTTTGTTTTTCAAGAAAATGGCTGACACACTTTCACGTACAGCCTTTGATGGCTGAATGACCTTTCGGTCGACTTTAGCTTACGGCAACATGGCTCGGACTAGGAAATTCTCACTTTTAGGTGCAAAGCACCTTATGCGCTCGGGCTGTCGGCGTCGTCACGGTAAGCAGGCGGCACGCGCTCGCCACGCGCTCCCGCGTTCGTCGTCGTCGTCGTCGTCTTCGACAGCTGGCTGCGTTGCCGCTCATCATTCCAGCGTAGAATTTCACTTCTCTTCTGTCGTCGTAATGGAGAGGCCGCGTTTACGGGGTTATGAGATGTTGCTTATGGCAGTATGAGCCCATTAGCGGTGCATCGCTGCATGCTTCGCACGTCCCCAGGTTTCACGTTAGTGGAGCTGCGTTTCGCTCTATGGGACATTTGACACTTATGCATAAAATTTAATTCACCGCTCAAACTGAGCCTACGACTTAACTCGTGGTAACTGTAATAACTAATAAAAACTAAAACAGTAAGAAAGGCGTCCATAATGGCCAAATTTTTCTTCCTCAAACCTTCTTTAACTCCTACATGGCCGTTCTACCTGGTGTAATAATATGAAACTGCAAGGCAAAAGGTGTACGTGTCGACGCTGCGCAGCTCGCATGTCCCATCGCGTGTCCCCTCTCGCACTAGCTAGGACCGTTGCATGCTAGCAAGTGCTGGCGCGGCTCAGTGATAGAGTATATATATCTAACTCCCGCGCAGCGGGCCCGGGGTCGATGCTGGCGGGAGCTGGGTATTTGATGTTGCTCAACCTCACATTAGGTTGGTAAATGCAATATATGCATGCAGTTTTTATTTCAAGTTTCGACAAGACTAACACTTACAATATCAGGCTTTAACCACTTGATATTCTCTTGGAACAATAAATAGCGCACCGCACGTATGTAGGCAATCTTTTAGAAAAGTGGGCTTCCATATTATATATATAAATTGTTATTTCCAAAGGTACGGTGTAGTGCTATCTTCTTCATATCATGTGTATCAGGAAGCTGAAACCATTAACCAATTCTTTACAAGCTGCCGTCGATTTACAAATCAGAGAAGAATGTATTTCTATATTGTATTCAAGAAATTAGCAAATAGAACATTCGTTTCTGCGAGGCAGAAATGAATGCCACGGGAGTGTCCCCGTGGCCATTTGCGAATACCTTCGCCACACAAGAAGAATGCCATGTTAATTTCCTTAAATAACAATCTGATCATTCCGAATATTGTCGATTGTTTATAAAACCATTTTAGACATACATTTGCTCTCTTTATGCAAGTAACACATTTTACTAATTATTATTACTTGTTTAAATTTAGTCCGTTTCCATATAACTTGTCAAACTTCCACCATAATTCGCCTTACTTTCCCTTTTAAGTTATAGCGGCCCTCCTCCCTTCAAATGCCGGCATATTGGCCGATTGCTCTTAGTGGGTAAGCTGCACGATTTAAGGAGCAGACAAGAAACAAAGACCGGTTAGGATTACAATTCCTCGCGCAAATATTCTTATGCGTAATTAGCGCTTCAATTGTGCAACCAATATTTTGCTGAGCGCGCTGGTTTAAAGGAGCCCTAAACCACCTTTCTCTGAAGCCTCAAAAATGCCTTCGAACGACTATGGTGACTACTAGAAAAGTATTACCGAAATAATTTATCAAAAAGGCCTAGTACGAGCGTAGAGAATACGAGCGCAATATTACCCTTTCACATTACCCCTCAACGCCTTCCATTCCGAATGAGAGGAGTGGCATCGGTGGTGGTGCCTCGGCTGTGTACGGTGTTACGTCGCCTGGCCTCAATGTTCTGTTTCTTCTTTCAGCCAAAATTGACGGGAGCTTTTGGCAACCCAAGACTTCCGGTTGCTATTACTATGGTAATGTTGATCTCATCCCTTCGCTGTGCTATAACCTGCAGTATACTAGATAGCTGTACGTGGCTGAGTTCTCTCCTGCCGAATACACGAGTAGCACATTTCTTTTCGCGCTTATCGCTACGACAATCCCAGTTTCCGAGTCTCGAACGAAACATGATCTTTATGTTCACTCGCGCGAGTATGTCGGACGCGCGCACGTTGGCTCAGCATGGATGCCGCACTGCGGAATCGCGTTGAAAGTAGTCAAAATAAAACGAGTTTCGACCACGATGGCGACGCACCTGGAAGGTGTGCAACTCGGGAAGTAGACGACCTATTCCAACCAGATGTGGATGCTCGGGCTGGCTCACGTTCCCACGCCCCTGAGCCATGTCAACTACACACACGGATCAGATAATGTGGTAGTCCGAGCGTTTCGACGGCGAGAGGGCTCTTCGTGACACCCCGCGGTGGCCGCCGTATCGACGCTACGCAGTAGACGCAGCTACATGACACCGTAGTGCCTAACGTAGGGTGTATAGGCAACCAGCGCTGATACTTCGCCTGCCAACAGCAGCGCCGTAGCAAATAGCCTAGGGGGCGCGGAAAGCAGTTTTACAGCGAAACTGTTATCCTGTAGTTGGTTGGGAATTTTAGTGTCCGCGTGCGCCACTCTCGCTTACACAAAAATGTTGGCGGATCCCGGAGTCAGTGCAAGGAAACGGGAAGCGCTGTGTGCTGCTTCTCCAATAGGCATCACATGATGCCATCAGATGACACAAAAAATTAAATTATGGGGTTTTACGTGCCAAAAGCACGATCTGATTATGAGGCACGCCGTAGTGGTGGACTCCGGAACTTTGTACCACCTGGGGTTCTTTAACGTGCACGTAAATCTAAGTACACGGGTGTTTTCGCATTTCGCCCCCATCGAAATGCGGCCGCGGTGGCCGGGACTCGATACCGCTACCTCGTGCTCAGCAGCCCAACACCATAGCCACTGAGCAACCACGGCGGGTTGTCATCAGATGACATCATCACATCATCATTGCGTGACGTCAAGTTTGACGGGAGGACGTCGACAGATTACATCATCAGACGATATCGTCACGCGAGGATGCCGTTTCTATTGTACAATTACAAACCGAAGCTATCCTCTCTGCAGCTTGTCTGTAAGTCGTACTTCACGAATTCTCTGACGCAATTCACTCTGAAAGATTTAATTAGTTCAATAACGCACTTGGGCGCTTGCCGGAGGGCCTAGAGGAATAAGCGTGTATGCTGTATTTCAGCACCCGTGCGTGCGCGCATGACGTACGTCGGTTGTGGTGGTGGTGCTTGTCTAACATCGTCTAATGTCGGTCGTGCTTGTCTAACGTCGGCAACAGCTTCGCTGTACATCCACTTTCACAGGGTGGAATGGAGGCGGATTTTTTTTTTAGTAGGATGTGCTTGCAGTTTGCGTCAGCTTATCACCGCTTATCTTGAGGCGCAAGTGTCCAGCGTCTGATGTGTCTTGCCACCGGCGTGCAAGAACGTAGACACGCATGTGATCGCTCCATCAAAAGTGTTCAGTTGCGCCGACGACGTAATCACTCCTCAAGAGATGGCGGAGGGCGGCGCTTTGGACGTTGCGAGGTAATTGTCCTTCTTCAACACTAACTTCTTCACCTGACGGAGCGGTTTAATGAACTGGAGTCAATGTGGCACCGATGATTTGCAACTGCAGGGCATTGAAGGCTTGACGAGCGCTACGATCGCTAATACTCTTCCAGGTGTCCAAGCTGCCGGTCATGTTGCCTATGAAATTAGTCTGATAAAAAAATGCTATTTCAATATCCTGATTGCAACAAAAACACATCATCAAGAGCACAATTCCTTTAGTAAAGCAAAGTTTTCTAAGCTTTCTTTGCCTGCTTTCCTGACCATTAGCTAGGCAGAAAACGGCAAAGTGTCACCATCTCACAGCTTTGCGTGCTGATAATTGCGTGACGTACGCACACCATACATGGGACATATTTTCGGTGGAACCCGGCATAAAACACTTGCGGGTTAAAAAACAAAGTGCATCCAATGGCAGAGGCGCTCAATTTTTTACGTGTGGCATTGCCAAAGCATTAGAGTTCCTTTTATGAAAGGCTTTTTCCGCGCGTTTCTTCCCCGCGCAAGCTCTCGCCTAAGTTCTAACTGCGCCTCGGAAAGGCAAAAAAAAAAAAAAAACAACGCGCCAAGCGTCCCAACGCGCTCATTTGCCCGCGAGGATTTCATAACTGGTGCCCGCGAGATTCATAATTGGCCAATAATGTTTTTTTTTTCTTTTATACACCCATTTTATACACTCATGACGTGGCGCCACCTCCTCCCCGTTGGCTGCGCCGTCACGTGCCCAATGACGCACGCACTAGGATACACATTTAGTCAGCCAGATAGAGTGACGCACGCAGATGGCACACCTTTAGTCAGCCAGAACCGTGGAGCCGCCGTGGTGTCGGGGAAGCGTGCACCACGGAGGCCCAGGTTCGATTCCCACCCAGACCAATATTTACGAAATTTTCATATGAAGGTGATTTACTTTGCTTACAGGAACCTCCTTGAGAAATTTGATGTCCATCCGAGCCTTTTTGCGCCGTCGACCATTTTTGGTACCACCTTTCAGTCACGCCGACTATGCCGACGGATTTTCGCGTAATGGGGCATATAATGCTTTGGCATAAATAATGAATTCGGCGCTAATTTGAAGCCAAGTGTATTTTAGGAAAGAAATAATGGCGTTAAAACCCCATTGCGGTTGATCTTTGAGCTAACTCAACAAGACAGCGAGCGTTAATTTATACCAAATCTACTTCGCTCTTGTCACTTACCTCAAACGTTTTCTTATTTTCTTATTTCTTATTTATCTTCTTGTTTTCTATTTATCTTTATAGTGTGCCTGTTCCTTTGTGACAAGTTTGTAAATGTCAGTTGCTTGTAAATTACTCTCTTCTTTTCTTACGTTTCTTGTGACAATTGGCATGAAATAAAACTTGAGTGCACGTGACGCTCTCCATTTCTACATTTTTAATTTTTTTTCGTAGCTTCCCGTAAATCAATTATAGCCCTCTGCGAGGAGAGCCGTTGTCAGTTGAACAATGTTTTCATTCTTCTGTGATCAGGTAAGGATTGTTACAGGAGCCCACAAATGGAACGATGCTTCCTACTCAGAAGCAGCGTGTCTTTTGTATAACCTGGTTATAAAGCCGGCAAATTAAGTCGTTGCGCGTCAATCTGATTGAGCGCCATTGGAATTCAGTGGAGCTGCAGGTGACAGTTCGCGAATTTCTTTGCACCATACTAAATTGGGCCACTTGCACTCGGGAATTCGGTACGATCGTTCTCGAGACGTTATCGATGACATATAGTATAATCCATACTGATGAAACCACAAAGTAGGATTGCGCACACGATCCATGATACGACGTGTCCAACAGGTTTCATTAGGGCCCAACAGCATCCCTCAGAAGCGTCGCACGTCGTATCGGATGTCGTGTCACCCCATGTATCTTCTGGTTTTGATCAAATTCAGCTGCTTTGCGTGCAAGCGGTAACGCAGCATGGTATTAGTTGGGGTAGACATAATTGTTCCTTCAGAAGCAACAGACAAAAGGACCGCACGTGATAAATACAGACGTTTTCTCAGAACAGCTCAGCTTACAAGGCCACAGGCTGCACAGAAATCTAAATGTCAGGAGACGTAGGTTCTAGCGTTGCGTCCGGTTTTCATAAGCAGGAAGAGCAACGCACCACGATAGCATAGCCTCGTAACACAAATCCTACATACGTCTCGGCATTTATGACCTGCGTTATAAAAACTTTAAATTGTTGAATTATAATGCATCCACGTTAATTATTGAATAGGAATTCTTTAAATTATTTTTATTTGTGTGAGATTGCAAAATAATAATGTTGCACCCAGACCAAGACGACATTTTTTGGTAAAAAAAAATAAAACTTGTTTACCTAATAGGAAGGAAAAAGTGACCATGCAGAGCAGGTTCGCTTTCATCTGCAAAGAATTGAAGTTATCATTTTAGTTAAGTGCTAACTTATAAAAGAAAGAAAAACCCCGAAGTTTAGTGGAACAAATGCTCTATTGAGAAATAATGTACAATTTAAGGACAGCTTGAGCACCACAATATTAAGGTAAATCTGCAGATGACCTAACAATTTACAGGTCAGTTTTGGCTATCTTCAGAAAACGTGATGATGGAAAAAGAAATGTGAGCCTGGCACAACCGTCTGTACAGGTCATAACATTATAGAAGGCTTACAGGCTGCCGTTTCTATATTCTTTAAAGAGAGATAGGTAGACTTATGTTAAGAGAAAAGCGGAGAGGTCGGCTTGAACTACTGTGTTCTAGCCTGCTATCAAGTGGCGGTGTAAGGACAAAACGATAACAAAAGGAGAGGGGGAAAGCAAAGACAATGATACGGAAAAATAAGGAAATGAATATGAATGAAGAATACCGAATATTCATGCGAGTTTGCCGAACCACACCCCAATTTCCAAAGCAACTGTTAGTTGTGTTAGTAATATCACTTCGCTTAATTAAACAGCACATTTTAAAACTATCCAGGCAAATGGCTCAGCTGTTTGAAACATTGCGCGAGTATAACGCTTTCTTGCACTTCATTAAGGAATGATTAGTAATGGCCGCACTTCCCACGCACATATTTACCTTCGCAAGCAAATCAGTCAGAATGTTCCCTCCATGTTCACTAAATGTAATCTTGGTGGCAAGTATTCAGCGCATTGTCCGTGTAAAAACAAAACTTACAACGCTCCGGGGCACTTACGTGTGTAATTTATTGCAAATGCTGTAGTTAACTCATGCAACTTTAACTTTGCCAGTACATTACACATAACTTGACCCTCATTTCTGCAAATCATAACCACGTAACTCGTTTAATTCATCGATAATACCGCTGGAGCCCCACATACCGCAATGAAATGACTGAGTTGGAAATGTTTAGATATAATGTAGAATGTATAGATTGTAGAGTGCATAGATATTTTGGAAAAGTTTGTAATAGGATATAGAACCGAATGAGGAGAGAAGGCAGACGCGCTTTTTGATAAACGATATTGTTCGTGACAAATTTAGGGCGACCAAGAAATAGGCGCAGTGATTCTGGTTTACGAGAACAAGGGGTATTTTGTACGCTGGATATTTGTTCTCTGGTATAGGCCAGAGAACAAAACCCAGCTGAACACTAATATCGGCGCAATATACATGCAATAAATGATTAGGACTTCTTTGTACAACCCGTGGCGATTGTTGCTAAGTCCACGCCGCGTGCCCACTGCGCGTGCTCCCTTAAGTGCAATGTGCTCTACGTGTAGACTCCAGTTAAGGTTTTCGTTGCACATAGCAAGTTGAGACGACTGAAATTGTGGGATAACCTTTTGACAGTAGACCAGCTTAATGTGCGCGTACGAAAAGGGTTTGAGAAAGAACTGAGATCGCACTTTTGCTGACATTGAGAGAGAGGTTAATGCCATCGAGTCACATTTCAAGACTACCCGTATAGGATTTCAGGGTTTGGTATAGTGTATTGTATGTCTACTGATGCAGCAAAAAAAAAAAAAACGCTATGTGGTCGTCGTAAACACACATCTGCATATCCTTTTGCGATGTGACCAAGCTGAGTAAAACAATAACCAGCAATGGCGACAGGAATCAACTTGGTGGAAGGCCTGTAGTTTGTTTATACTTTCAGTAGGGCAATTTGCATTGAGCAGTTCAATTTCCTGCCGTTTAGGAAGGCATACAAGATCCATTTCACAGAACACTTTTGAAGACCTGCGTTCTAAAGTGCTCTTATTAGAATTACATGTTCTTTACTCTCATAAGCTTATGGCAACTAAGGTGACATATTGTTCCCTGCATCGATAAAGCTGTATTCGGCTTTCTAGTTCAACATACGCACACCACATGAAGCACCAGGGTCTGAATCCAACTTGGCGCGGGCTGAAAATCATATTTTTTGCCACAAATTATCTATGCGACCATGTAAGATTCTTTCAATTAGTTTTACAAGATTAGATGTAAGAGTTAATAACGTAACATTGTCTGAAGAGTAACACATGCCTTGCTTTTTTGATAGAACATTTGTTTTGCCAACCTCCATTCAGGCGGAATCCATGAATTTCGAGTTGAATGGTTTACATTGGTAAGAAGAACTTGAGGTGATGCTTTTTTAATGCTTTTATTACTGACGTAGTGATGTCATCAGGACCTGGCGCTGAAGGAGGCAGCCGGCTTGCTACTTTTGCTAGTTCCAAAACTGTGACTTCTTTTAAGTCGTCACCATGAGGAGGTGGCGGTTAGTGATAGCTCGATGAAGATTGAAAACGAATTTAGCCAATTCGCGTTCTGTTAAAGCCAAAGATTTCAGCCTTAATTGGTGCTGCAATAATCTTTCGTTTTCAGGAAGCAAAAGAAAATTATGCAGAAACTCCTCTAGGGACTTGTGTAAGTATGCGTAAGCATTGTGCCACTCCCTCATCATCACACAGCCTGGTGTCATCAATGTTATGAAGCTCGATACGACCAGTATAAACCCTTATCGGACTAGATCCGACCCTTATCAACCCTTATAGGTTGTTATCAAACTCATCAGGACTCCAACCAAGCTTTTCAGCCCTTATCCGTCAGTATCAACCTTATCGCAACCGATACGCAACCGGTATATGATGAGACCTATATATGATTCTTATCAATCCTTATCTGTCCTTATCAACCTTATCAGGACTTGAACCGAACCCTTATCACTGCTTAGCGCTGCTTAATAAACTTATCAGAACTGCTCCGACCTATTATAAGCTCTCATCGCTTTTCAGCACGTTATCCCTCCGCGTCGAACTATTATCAACCATGATGAGACCTATATAATCCATCACTCCTTATCATCTAATTGACTGCTTGTCTGCGTTGCGCGACGAGAAGCGCATCAGCCCTCACAGATCTGTGGAATTTTCAGTGGTGAAGGAACGCCCCAACGGAAGGTGCATCCCGCGACCATCGAAACGCATCGGCGATGTGGCCATGTTTGTCACTAAATTTTCGCAAAATTGGAATTTTCCTGATATCTACACTGCTGCAAGTTCGGCTCTACTTGTGATCCTATAGATGCCTTTTATTCCGCCGTCACCAAATCTTTCAACAAAGCCTTCATAAAAACAGTTCTGCTTTGACAATTGTTTTGCTACAACACATTCTCATGGTTCAGATATATTCACCTACGACAAGAGTTGGTATGTAGCCCAGTGGGTAAGACATTGGGCTTCTGAGCGTGAGGTAGTTCAGTTCGAAACTCATCACCGCCAACGGTTTTAAATGCGTAAGCATTTAAGAGCAGGCTGCTGCTTACGGCGCGGCCGTACGGGCGCCGTATCCTGAAAGCGATCTGCGACGTGGTCAAAGTGCGCGTCCACGCGGGCCTCATCAGCCTCATCTTCAAAGCGATATGCGATGGGCATAAAGTACGCCACGCCAATTGCCAGTATCTTCGTATGCGCTGTGCTTTCGACGTTTAGTTCGCGTTGAAGCGAGAGACAGCACGAAGGTCAATTCGCTTGCAGCTGCTGCCGCCTGCGCTTCCTCACTCCAGCGTTTTGACAGCGAGCTTCCGCGGTCATCGAGCGAGATGTGTTCAAGCTGTGCGCGCATGTCATGTTAATTTAGTTAACATGTCACGCGCGCTTGTTAGTTAATTAAAGCTTGTTAATTTAGTTAGTAATCAATTGTTTGCAAGTTTCATGAGCATCATCAGCCTATTTTTATATCCACTGCAGGACAAAGGCCTCACCTGCGACCTCCAATTACCCCTGTCTTGCACTAGCTGATTCCAACTTGCGCCTGCAAATTTCCTAACTTCATCACCCCGCCTAGTTTTCTGCTGTCTTCGTGCGCTTCCCTTCTCTTGGTACCGATTCTCTAACTTATGGTCCATTGGTTATCCATCCTGCGCATTACAAGGCGTTTCCAGCTCCACTTTTTCTCTTTGTGTCGACTAGAATATTGGCTATCAGAGTTTGCTATCTGATCGGCCACACCACTCTCTTACTGTCCCCTAACGTTAGGCATAAAATTTTTCGTTCTATTGCTCTTTGTGCGGTCTTTAACTTGTTATCGAGCGTCTTTGTTAACCTCCGAGTTTCTGCCCCATACGTTATCACCGGTAGAATGCAATGATTGTACACTTTTCTTTTCAACGACAGTGGTAAGCTCCGAGTCAAGATTTGGCGATGCCTGCCGTATGCACTCCAACCACGTTTTATTCTTCTGTAAATTTCCTTCTCATGGTCAGGGTACCCTGTGAATAATTGACCTACATAAACGTACTCCTTTACAGACTCTAGAGGCTGACTGGCGATCCTGAAATGCTGTTCCCTTGCCAGGAAATTGGACATTATCTTTGTCTTCTGCATGTCTATCTTCGACCCCACTTTCTCGGTTAAGGTCCACAATCGTTTGTTGTAGTTCATCCCCATTGTGGCAAATTTATACGGCTAATAAAACCAATATCCTTACTTCGCTATACAGATGTCTACTAATTTTCTATCGCAGGCGATACTTCGCCTTTCGGATGAAACTGCGACTTTTTTTTCAAGGAACAAGCGCTGCTTTGGCTTTCTGCATTGCCTGATAAAGTCATTGTCCTTTCAGGCTTGTCATGTTGACATTTTTCAAATCAGGCCAGTAAGTCGCGCTTGACGTCACTGGCGACGACTGAGAAGGTCGATTCTGGCCATTGACAGCAAAATTCAAGTTTTATTTAAGCTATGTTCTACGTTATCTGGAGAATATTTTAATTTTACAGCACTTAAAACCTCGAAGCAGAGTTTTCTGCGCTAACAATTGCGTAAGCATTATAAGGTTTATGCTGGACGAAGTTTGTTTTTATTCTTCGTCCTACTGCGATGGTAAATCTAGGAACGAGGAAGTGGCCTGACGACTGCAAAATAACGTCGTTGACGACAATGGTCGCCGTCGGCGTAAAAAAACGCACGAACTAAGCAACCCAGTTTATAGCACTTCACTGCTGGCACTGTAAAAATCCGTAGTACCTAATATGCGACGATTTGAAACATATTTGCCCTATAATGGCGGTTGGCGCGTTCTTGAACATTGTTAACGCTTCCTTGTAACACCAAAATAAAGCTAAAATTGCAGTACTGAGACAGACTGTCCCTATATGAAACTTTAGCGGAATTTTCGTGACCCGAAAGAAAGTGTAGACGGACTCTGGTATAGCGTTGAGCTCGAGCTCCTCAGACAGTGTTCTAGAACAACATGCGGGGCCGACATGTTGATGCCACGCGGCACGCGAGGCAACTGATCGTCCACAGCATTTGAAACAGCTCCCGAACCGGCACAACGCTGGCGTGGGGAAGAGTGCCGCAAGGGCGTTGCAGGCGTCTCACTTTCTCACCTCTATGGTGCACGACATGGCATCGAAGGAAAGCTGTCGACATTGGTAGCTTTAAGTTTGCTGTCAATTCCTCGAAAGTCTGGTTCAGCTCAGATCACTACATGTACCACGGTGACGTATATGCACATAGCTGTCAAGAAGAAACTCTAATGCATGTGCGCGCAGCAGCAGCAGCGCCCTGACTACTACCATTCAGGCGTCTCGAAGCACTAGGGTTACGAGGAGAGCCACGAGTGGAGTTAGTGCAGTCGCATCTAGATGGCGCTTGGAACAAGATCGATGGAAAATTACAGGTCTTATTCAGCCCCCAATAGAAGGATTGGGTAGATTTAGCTTCGCTTTTGCATTATGTTCCACGTCATGGTATCGTGTACACACAGCTGATCAGGAGGAACGCTGGTGTGTGCGAGCACAGCGATTATACTATAGCAGCAAAAGGCCGAGCGTTGCCATGTCTCCCTTGCAGAGCCGATTGAGTCGGAGCGTGTGTACCAAGCCAGAGCGCGCACTTGCCTAAGTCGTTTTTGCACGGAAACACATTGCGCGTCGTTCGTGCATCTAGGGTCCTTCTAACCCTCTGCATGCGGGTCACAATTGTTCCGTCGATAACGCCAAAACACGGTGACGCCGATGGCTAAAACGCACCTCGAGTGTCCGCATAATTTCAATAGCAATAAAATGAAGAAAGCGCCGTCGACATCCGTAATATCGAAACATGGAAAGCAGTGCAAGAACAACAATTGACGATGTGGCAAGGGTTAATGGCGTTCATAATTGCAGCAAGATAATGTGGGACAAGCAACCGCAGTAAAAGCTCTTGGTCGTAGTTGTCTTCTACCAACTTCGTAAGCATGCACGATACATGTGCACTACACGTATATTTAAACCTGCCTACTTTAGTACATGTATAGACAGTTTTCTCTAGGGCGCCGCCAATTTGCCATCACAGCGCCGTCTATCGTCAAGCGCCATGCAGGTATGTGCGATTACGCTGGAGGGTTCACGGTGAACGCGCTGTTGACGACGGGGGGCAAGTTTTTCGCGTTTCTCTGAGAGGTCTCACCAAGTTCTTTTTTGCGATTGGGAAACTTCTTAGCTTGTCGCTGATAAGCTGTGCGCTTCGATATCGCCGCAATATCGAACTGCGACGAGCCTAGAGGCGCTGCCACAACTCTGGCCACGATCGAAATACGAGGCAAGTCAAGGCTGAACATAGTCGATACCTCACCCTACGTGCAACGTGTTATTATTGTCTGTCTGGCCTTGCTAGAATTCTATTAAGGTATAAATCAGGTGACAACAGTCAGAGGTGCCATGCGGTCTGACGCACCAGCCTACATTCCAATTCAGATAACTAGCGAAGTTTAGAGGAAACACGCTTTGCATTTGCTAGCTTTCGTGCTCCTGAAATTTTCTCGGTACGATTTCCATAGCATTCTTTACCTAGCGCCCGGGCATTAAGCTTTGCAAAATAAACAACTGCGAGATAACTATACCGGAACGCCCTTTTAGCAGGGATAAAACGACATTAAGACAGTGGCCGCCAATACGCCACGATCAACCAGACGCAGGCGACGCGTTGGAAGAGTATGCGCACTCTTAGGTCTCTAGTGATGCTTATGCTAAAGCATCTCGTCGACTCTAGAGCGCGGGAAAACGAACTAATCTCTGCAGCAGTAACTTGGTTTTCTGAAGTAACACAGCGTGCGATGTGCGGAGTCCGTCAGACAGCTTACCAGCGAGATTTGGAAGCAGGGGAGGACCACGTGAACTAGGGGCGGCTGGCACATGGTATACGTATGCCTTTGTTTGCAGAAAGAAAAAGAACACACCGTCATTTTGTTTTCTTCGTCGACGCGTACTGCTTTGATCATACGTCCCCGGTTTTCGTCATCATCCCCGGTATCAGTGACTTCCACCAGCACGTTGGTTGCCAAGCATGATAATCTTAGAACACATTTGAACAAAATAACTTTAATGCGCGGGCACGAAGAAATGGTTGACTTCGTCCATTCGCAACAGTTGACCGACTCGAATACTGACCTTTCGTTCATACCCCCTTTTCATCCTGGGTGCCGAGATTGTCGCCGTGCGCTCATTGCAAACAAAATCTTCTGAGCACACAGGTGACGAAGCTGATGGCAGCAAATCCTTTCTGTTCATGCTGGCAATGAAAAGCAGACGCTTGTCTGCAACTGCAGCTGCGAAGTCCATGGAGTCAGCCGTGGCTGCAGATGCACTTCAAGTTCACTTTCTAAAGTTATTTTTGCAGCCGACTACAGCACAATGGTAGCCCGTTGACCGTGAGTCATCTGCCATCGCAGTAATGACCGACGGAACACGTTATAATCCAATAATTCACAATGACTCCGAGACCGTTCCGAGCTGCCGCTGGGAGAAACGGCAATCCGCACATACCTGTGCGAGAAGGAGAGCGATACGGCGCGCTAGTTTGTGGCTACAGGTCCTCCTCGCCGATAAAACGGTCTATATATACACAACGTCAGTAGCCGCCAACATTCTATTGCTTATTGTCATGTATACCTTTCACAGCTTGAAAAAGTTCCCATGGCTCCGGCCAGTAAGTGAACAGCTGTAGCCTTAGCTCCAATAAGGTAAATGCTTAGTACTTACCTCCATTGCTATTAGGCTTGAAATATACGGACAAAATTCCTTTAGTGATGCTGGGTAGGACGCTGAAGAACTTTTGCTTTACTCTCCAGTTCTTCTTTATATATCGTACGCAGTAATAGCTTACGAAAGGTCGAAGGTTAAAAACAGATGCAGATGTGTGTCTTGCTCTTTTAAAGTGCGGTCTAATGTCATTAGAGTTGATTTAAGTCGGCGTCTTGGTGTGTCGTGATGTGTGCAATCTAAAAGGAGGTGGAATATATCTTCATCTACAAATTCACAACCACATTCGGGGGTTTCGGCACGGCCAATTCTATGTAAGAAATGTTTTGTGTAGGCAGTGCCTAGCCTCAATCGATCAATAAGGGTTTTCATATTTCTGTCTAATGACAACTGGAACTTTGAATTCAATGAGCGAATCGATATGGTATAAATCAGAGCTCTTAGAATTCTGGTCAAACCCCGTATTTCTACACCTTTTGAAAGATGTTGCCCTTATAATGCAGCGTAATTCATTTTTTTTTTTTTTTGATATTGGGAGCGAAACCGCATCATCTTTGAGGTGTGCTTGTCGTGCTGATTCATCGGCTGCTGTGTTGCCAGGAATGTTACAATGTCCAGGTATCCACTGGAATCGTATTTCATGCTTCTCTTGGCTTGCCTTTGTGAGGTCTCTAAGTGTTTCATATATTATACTATCGCTGATTGTTTTTGCTTTTGTGCTGCAGAGTGATATTAGTGCTGCCTGTGAATCACTGAAAATTACCCTTTTTTGCGCATCTCGTACTGAAGTTATAAATTTTACCGCACATAGGATTTGCTAATAGTTCAGCCGTTGTGGACGAAGTCGCACGAGATAACTTAATTGATTCTTGTTTATTGAGGTTCGGTATATATAATGCTGAAGTTGACGAGGTTGCTGCGCTGGAGCCATCTGTATAGAAGTGCATGTATCCTGAATACCGCATACATATTTCTGGTAAAGTGCTAGTTGTTGATCAGCTTGAATGCACATGTCTCTTTTTTCTGAATATGCCATCTACTGACACTTCGATTATTGGAAGAGTAAGCAGCCATGGAAGATATTCGACATCTGAGTTCCAAAATTCATTTCTTGGCAATATATGAAGATTTTCTTGAATGTCTTTATGAAAATAACTTCTATCTCGTTTCATTATGTCTAAAGCCAATGGGTGGTTTTTATGCGGTGTTTGAAGACGAAAATAATGCCGGCATGTTTCTGTAGTTCCCATAACTGGAAACGGTGATTGGCGAGCCTCAGCTATTACAAGACGGCTAGAAGTCACTCGTGGAACTCCTAGATATATGTGTAGTCCTCTAGCTAAAATTCTTTGAAGTCGCTCTTCTGACGTGTGTGAAAGTCCGTGTAAGATGGGCGCGGAATACGCAATTTTTTGTCGTATTAATGCACTGTAAACAGTCAGCATGGTCGAAATGAACCACCCCATGACGTGCCAGCAAGTCTGCGAAGTACAGTCACTATCGCATTGACCTCGTTTTCGAGTTTTATTTATGTGGGGTGCCCAGGATAGTTGCCGATCAAGTATTATTCCAAGAAATCGATGCTGTTTCACTATCATTAGAGGTTATATCCTTCCAGATTAAGAGTGAAATTTTTTAACTGCCTCCGAGTGACGGGCAATACAGCGGTCTTCGCGTGCGATAGAACCATTTCTCTCTCTCTCAAAAATCCATTAATAATACTTATACGTGTTTTCATTTCGCCATATATTCGCTTGTGTGAACAATCTATCTCGTGCGGCACGTTGCAAACGGAGCGAAGTGTGGTGCGGCTGCCTCGCTAATGTGGAGATCGCGAGAGCGAGCGCGTGGGTGACGCGTGAGTGCGATTTACAGCAGCCGCCGCCGACAAATCTAGCAGACGACGCGCACTACTCTGGCGCCATCTCGTAGCCATCGTCGCCGCACTACGCTTTTTTAAAGCGAAGCTTTCGTTGCCTGCATAGGGTTTCACACTATAAAACCTAGAGGGAAATGTGGCGCTGCTGCGCTGTGGTATGCATGGGAATGCCGGTATATTGTGGATTGGGATTGGCATCGTTCTTGGAGAGCCAGAACGCCTTGAAGACGCGCCTCTAGCTGAATTGTTTAATTTTGAGGACTTACTATTGGATGCACAATTATATGAAACGCAAAAAGTATCAGCTGTTCGCTAAAGTTGGAGGGCAGACGACAAGCTTATCGCTCGCTTTGGCACAACTTGTCGTCTGTTCTTGCTTTTCTTCGCTTTATTCTGCATTTTAGGCGAGTAAACTTTACTGAGAGATGTAATATGGGTGAATGAAAGTCTTTTATGTCGATTTTACTTTAAGAACGCATTATTTGTGTAGCCATATTCACGTTCTAGACGAAGCCTCGTTCAACACCAGCCAACACAAGCCTCGCATACACGTATCCCGACATGCCCATGAAGGCACGGCGCCGTTTAATAAACTCGCATAGACGGTGGCGCCAGTTTACCCTCTAGGTGTTATAGTGAGAAACTCTATGGTTGCCTGTTCTACCGACTTTCCGAGCGCTGCTGTTACTGTTGTGGTCTTGCTCACGCGCGCTGCTGGGTTTCTTGCAACGCCACCAGATGGCGCTTGCCACCGCGTCTCAGGACCGCCGCAACCGCGGCAGCGTTTCCCAGTTTGGGCGTATGGCACGTGCTGTGCTAGCTTTCCTATGCGACAAAAACGCAGGTGCTGGGCGGTGGAAGTCGCCTGCTGGGCTGTGATAGCGTAAACATTACAATCGTCCATAGAGCGCTTAGAGCGCTTGGAGCTGGCGTCTCAACAGCGTGCTGGCCACGTATGCAAAATGAGCGCGTAAACACGCACCATCAAAGTTTCTTCAAAGCGTGCCCTCAGCGTCGAGGACACCCAGGCCTGCGCCTCTTTCCGTCGATGCCTCGTTCACAAGTGTCGTGATACTCAGCGGCGCCACGTCCCACCAATCGTTGTTTGTCTCGTGACGTAGAGATCGCGCTTGCGCTGTTATCAGCAATTGCCCTTTGGACTCTCTAGGGAAGGACGTTCATTTAACCACATCTTCCAGAATCAGGACGTCACGATCCTGACGATGTCATGCAGTGTGCACCGGCTATGAATGCTCTGGCTCACACGCTATAGTCTATGACGACGGGGCAGACTTGGCGCAGCAAGCGCACTACTTGGCCATCGCGAAGGGCGAAAACAAGACGCCGGTGTCCTTGCTCTTTGACGAACATGCCAGACGCTCAATGTATTCAATAATGACAATATATAAATGCACTATAGCAATATTCACTATAGCAGACCCACCATAGTCACGGCTTCACTGGGTTCTATCTTCACAGTAGGGGAAAGGCAACGATTTTTAACAGCGAAGCTGTTTACGCTAGCCATAAAACGTGCGCGTTTCACGAAAAGCCAGCCGCGTCTTAGCCATGGCAACCAGCTTCGCCACAACTGCCTGCCACTGCGTTGCCTAGCAACCACCTCGCGGACCATGACGCGCTATGCTAGGCAGAGAGAAAGAGAAATGAGAGCGAGTCAAAAGTGCGCGCGTCGCGCGCTATGCTAGGGAGAGAGAAAGAGAAAATGAGAGCGAGAGAGACAGTGCGGGCGGCGCGCGCTATGTTCTGGGGAGAGAAAGAGAAAATGAGAGCGAGAGAGAAAGAGAAACAAATTGTAGCAGCACCAACGAGGCAACGCGCAGAGGTGCTGCCGACGGCAACCGCGCTTCTCCGTTTCCCCGCATTAGCGCCGAACGCTCGCGGTGTCCGTGACTGCAGCAGGCGACTCTGGCGGCGGCTCGGCCGAGCTCCCACCAGCTGCGCGCTACTGAGGGGTGCGACTGTTTTCACAACAAACCCGTCTAGGGGTGGGGCCTCGCCTCGATGACGTTTCATCACTTTTTTTCCCTCTCTGTTTGGCGGCGCGGTTGGTGTGCGGCGCCTCAGTTCGGATGAGCTCATTCCACGTGAGCGAGAAGTTACCGCGCGTATTATGCATATTCGCGGCATGCGTTGTTTTGTTTCGCTTGTGAAAGCGCAGAATGCAACCATGAGCAAGCCTCCTGAGCGACAAAAGATGATCGAAAAGTACCTCCAAGGGTTACATCATCATGAAGACGGCTACTCTCCATGGCCACCTGAAGCCAGACGATGAGGTTAAGCTTTTTGAGAGGTCCTTGGCTGCCGTCAACGAGAGGTATGCTGTGCGGACATCAATTAAATTATACTACCCGACCCACCGTACTCGAATTTTGCATATATCCGTATCATGCAGAAGAAGGGAGAGCGTCGCTAAAGATGTGCCAATAGGATTTTGCTGCAATTATAGGTTATGAGTCTGCCTGGCTCCTGCTCTCACCTAGAGCTCATTTTGCTCATTGTCTTGATTTTCCTTCTCCAGCCTTCCGCGTGTTTGCCATGGATTCGTAAAGGTATGTAACATATGGTCGCTATTTTATCTATTAAACTCAATACAAATTAATAACAGACGAAATACTTATTTAAGCCATGAACTCATAATTAGGCATTGAAAAAAACGTCTGAACTGTAGTGTTCAAGAAAGCGCGAATGTATTGCACTCTAATCTACGTACTCTGTGTTTCGGCGACTACTTCTAATAATCCTTTGCAACAGTGCTTGAAAAACAGACAGCGTATTCTTCCGCTGAATCATTACGTGCGCCTGCGGATGTCAGAAGATGTGTCATGATCACTGTTTGACACATTAAATAACTAAATGCTACAAATCAGGACATAGGGTTCGCAGGAAAACGGGGGCTTTTAACAGTAGCCAAAAAAGGGAAGCCTCATGCAGGTTGGAACCGGCGTTTCAGCAAGCAGACTTGTTGTCTTCGTCAGGGCAAATACTAGACCTGAAGAAGATAAATCCTTTTGTCGAAACACTGCCTGCTGCCTAATGCTTTTGTTGCTCGCCACAATATTAAAGATAACTATTTATCGTCTTACATAATTGCATTTGACACATGTTGCTCTCATGCGACTACGGGTGGCTCGTGCTCATGTCAATTTGACTTCATACAAATACTACAAATCATACGAGTTCCAGTGGCAGGGATATTGAAACATTCGACTCTGAAATCTACAAGAAAACGCAATGGTATTTCTCAGTGTCTTATTACAATGCCTAAATAAGGCCTTTTAATAACCAACACGAGAACCGCTCAGGTCCCATTATCCTTGCTAATTCCCGGAAGCTAGTATACCCTGCCAAGATGCTGATGAAAGCCCGAAAGACCATTTGGTGAAATCTAAGGGCCAGCAAGTATTGAATGACTGAACTCGCGATGATAATTTGTAAAGCGAGGGGGGAGTGCGGGATGCTTCTTACGCGGGAAGCCTTCTTTAAATATCTAACGGTCTTCAGGTAGACTTCTGCTGACTGGCAATGACATCTGTGAAGACTCCAGCATAAAATATATTTGGCATTTAGGAATTCTTGCCGATGTTTAGAGCTCGTTGTCTGCTGACACTATTCTTTTGGTCTGCTTACTGAGAGCTCACGTTCATCTATTTTTTTTTTCGGCAAATACCGGGGATGGGGGGGGGGGGGGGGGGGGGTAAACAGCTTGCGTCACCTGCTGACACAGTCATGGCAGGCAGCAGGTTAACCATAACACGTTATATAACAGATTCACGTCAACGCAGACTACAGAGACATCGTTTATGCTGAAAGGGGGATTATTCATTAGAGCCGTCCCCTTCCTTAAAACAAAAGCTTCATTCATTCATTCATTCATTCATTCATTCATTCATTCATTCATTCATTGGAGCGGCGTGTTTCCATAAGGCACTATTATGTGTTGTTAAAACTCGCCTTTGAAATGAATGCCCGTTTGGAGAAAGGTCACGGAGCATGTTGTTAAACATGGCTTACATAAGTTGTCAGTCATGTTGTGTGTGTTGTGTAAGTCAACTCAAACATATGTTGCGCGTAATTTTCTGATGCCTCTGACGTCAGTCGACAGCCTCCAATGAACGCCGTATCTGTTACAGATTCGGCTCCTTAAATAAAGGTTCTGTGCATTTGGGAGATTTATAAGCAAACGTATGTTCGTTTGACGTTACAATTCTGCCTGACCGAAAGGTGGTATATCCAGTAATATAAAACACTTCTTGTTCATTCGAACCTACGAGCTGACGCTGGAAGCCGGCGTTGGATCCTTGCTTATTTTACAATAGGTACAACGATGAGAGAATCTACGGTGACATCCGAACCCCGGCGGTAGGTGGTGTGTCCCTGGATATAAGGTTTAATTGTGTGACAATTCTTCAATCCTTATCTTGTTTGTTTATCTTATATTGCTCTGTATGGCAAAATATAGATGCAAACTAAAGATCAGCACCTGAGAACGCCTGTGCAAAATTCATAAGCGAGCATCTCAAAATTTTATATACAACACCTTTTTGAAGTCATATTGAATACAATCAGCCTATCAGCTGATTATATTTGCATAATCGTATTTACAATTACTGTTCATTTTGCCTACTTTTTGTTTTACCGTTTGCGTAAACATCATTGAAACTTTGGCTTTACGTTGATTTCCATCTATCCGTGGGATCCGCCATTTTTTAAAGTTAAATAAATGTGCTTCGTGCATACAGACAGCGTAACTCAGCGTGCTCCTTCAAATGCAAAAAAAAAATTGAATTCAAATCGGTTCAGCGGTCGACTAACGAGCGCACGTGTGCGCTTTACATGTATCTGAATAGCAAGATGAGAATTGGCGTTTAGGTAAACCTTCCTTTTAAAGCCGCTAGGAAGAAAGCCGTTTGTCCGAACATTGCCTCAATAAAGGGCACGCGAACAACATGACAGGGGAGGGGTGGATGCTAGGACACAATACACAGAATCTCACGCAAAAACTCTATCATTAAGATTGCTGGCCCTCCTGTAATCGAAAGGTAGACGTAAGCATGAAATGGCTACCGGCAAAGCAGATTGGTTGGAGATGATACTAGCGACAATCTTAAAGTGGGTGTGGTGCATGTTCGCAACGACACACCGCACCACACCGCAGCACGCCATTCTGTGTATTGGTCTGTGCACTGGTAAGCACGCTGCCCAGCTAGAAGAAGAAAACCGACTGAAGGCGGCACGACAGCCAGCGAAAGACGCCAGGGAGACACAGCACACTGCCCAGCTATAACAAGAAAAGCGCCTGAAGGAGGCGCCACAGAGCGTAGCGCTATCTCTCGAAGCGATGCAAAACCCGCGCCGCGGAACTCTCGGACCACTGCTGTTCAGAAATAAGGACAGGCAACCCTGTCTCAGCGTCAAAAGGTGACAATCAAGTGTATTGTGCCCTGTACCTGCCTTTTGAACGTTGCTATTGAAAATGACAAATAAAACTTCATCATACTAGATGTTACAGTTTGAGTGATATTGTAAACAAACATTAGGATGAACTCGGACTCAATATTTTTTGTAACTTTTTTGGGCAGTAACTAGCGTACGTAATGCGGTCCTGTACAAAGGATTGGGGGCCAGAGACCGCATTTCTTAACTTTTGACTAGTTGCCCGGGTAATTTTTTTTTTCTCGCAACGATGCCTGGATGTCCTTGTTTCAGTGGCCGGATAATGGTTCTGGCTTTTGCCTCAAGGGCAGCTGACGGTCGCCAACAACGGAAGCAAAAAGCATTTCATGCTTAACATATCGTCAGAGGCATGACCTCAAGGCTGTCGACGGAAACGTTGTATATAGAGAGCTGCACTGAGCAGGCGTTTATGCTGAAAAAAAAAACGGCAGTGTGCACTGGAGCGAAATGTTCCTAGAGGGCATGCTTATGTGGCCTTTGTGATGTGTGGAGTGCGCGACAGGGTGCGGTGTAAGGAGACAAACAAGAAGTGGACGACAAGCAATGCGCGCGCGGAGGCGAATTCCGTGTCAGGTGGAAGACTACAACGTCGAAGAGCGTCCGGCACATGAACATGCGGCGCAAGGAGAGAAAATAAAAGGAAAAGGCATCCACTCAGAAGAATACACGGAGATTTGAGCGGCCAATCAGCAAAAAATGAATCGGCCAGAGCCCCATGGAAAGCGAGGCGCGCTGGCAGAAGGAGGGGAGTTCCAGGAAGCGACGCCAGGAAAAGGCCGGCCACCGGACCGGGGGTTGGGGGCCGCTTCTTGCATCGTCTCATCTCCGCTTCTCTGCGTCGAGACTGTTGTGCATACGCACACGGGTGAAATGCCCCAACTCACGGGCTATTGATACCATTCTAGCGCTGAGTGTGTTTCTTGCCATGATATTTCTTTGAATGTTTATTTTATGGGTTGCTTTTCGTTTTAGTTTTATTAAACGTTTGTGTGCGTTTTACAACAAACATCTGTGTCCTCGATTGGTTTCTGGGAAGCTCCGCCTCAGAGAACCATCTAAACCATTAAACAAAAGAACCTGCATCACGGCCATGTCCAATTCATGCAAGATCGCGGAGTGTGATGTCAAAATTGATTTGCGCAAACAAAAGTTCGTTGTCTATTTAGCGGTAAATGCGAGAGAACGGCGTCGCACTTCCTTCAGGCCCTCGATCCATGATTCAAAACGCATTCACCACATTCACAAGGGTTGTTCAGAAGCACACTCGACACAGGTCCTGCCTCTAGGAGGGAAGAATATATATATATATATATATATATATATATATATATATATATATATATATATATATATATACCATGTGGCCGCTTCTCAAACATCACACACACATCATACAATTTTTCCCACTTTGGCACGCCAAATGCTCACGCATTAAAAATTGAGCATTATTTTTGTTTTTTAAGCTGGCAGCAATCCGAAAAGCTGTATAACAATTCCAGATTCGTGTCACAGATATATGTGTAGGACTAGGAGGATTTACAACCGAAGGAACGTTTTCTTTACCTTACAAGTTCACCTGCTTCGAAGGTTTCATATCCAGTAATGAAGATAATTCTTGTCCATTTCTACCAGAGAGGTAACATAAGAGGTCAGAACGCTACGTTGGACTCTGTGTGCCTGGAAAGCGTGCGCAACGCTGAGAAAATAGTTCATGCCATATCTGGTTTCGTTTATGTTCTATAATGGTGTATGGCAAGTTATAATTTGGTACGTAAAACGCCTGTACGAGACGCGCTGCGGAATAACCCTATATATTTCTTTAAAAGATGTTTTCTTCCACAGCCTTGAAATTATTCGACCTTCAAGCTTCCTCAAGCTGCGAGGTGTTCGAACTCCTGTACCGACATCGCAGTTGGCAGCCCTCAAGCTGTTCACACATGCATGACCTTCCGTGGTAGCTGCAAAACCGCCTTTGTTTCTGACCACAATGGCCGCGTGCGTCATCCATACTAGTAACTGACGCACGACACACTTGGATAGGATTACTGATGTTTTCAATAAAAAAAATCGTTGGTTTCCCAAGAAACTTCAACGTGTGGCATGTCTCTTTAGTGCACGTGTGCACACAGACGTGTGTTAATGCTGGCATGAGTTTGAATGAATAAGGGGAAGTCATTTCTTTGATTCGGGGACTTGCCAGAAGGCACATGTTTTGAACATGAACAAAAAGAAGCATCAAATAACATCAAGCACCCTGTGTAATGCAGGTACTGCAGCAGTGAGAGCATTTGTTGTTCGTTATCCATTGTGTATAGTCCTCTGAAACATTAGGTTTGAGTTTGGGCTCTGTCAGTCTTGTGCCTAATATCCTGGGTACGAGGGCACGGTCACGGAAGGTGATGAACGTCCGCCTTATACGCAAGAACGCGGCATATGGCCACGTTTCAGGGTTGGCAGCTGCAGACATTCAGGGCCAGGTGACGGCAGGTGTCAGGATCACCCCAGTCCAAAGCATAAAAGGACAAATTTCCTGACTGTGGGTACAGCACGAAGTAGTCAGGACAGACAGTAGTAGGCACACATATTTGCCGTCCTGTCCGCCCTGTTTGCTTCGGACTGTATACCCACAATCCTGAATAACCAACCAAGCCCAACTTCTACACAAACTTTCTTTATCCGGGAAAAGTTCCGGGAAGAAGAGGACACATGGGGGTATTAGTGCGCATGCGTTCCATCCTAGAAGGGACATGTCCCCTTGGAGAAGACCTCAGGGGAAAGGCTCGCAGAAGGAAGCGACGCTGGTGAGTCGTCAGATAGATGGTGAGTGAGTCATTTGGTCGGCTAAGTTGTTGAACGGACTGCGACTATGTCCCTGAATCCAATGCTCTGTAACGCTGAAAGGTGAGGACATGTTTAGCCTATGTATTGACAGATTGGGCATGTCTCGGTAACTTTCTTCAGTTGCTTCAGTGCTCCGAGTAAGTCGGTGTACCGCGTTTGGTAACGCGCTCACAAACTCGATGGCGCAATGTATGGCTTGCAGCACTGGTAAAGTTGAATCAAACATGGTAATCATCAGGATCAAATTAATTCCTTTTCGTGCGTAGCATTTAAAAAATTCACTCTTTATCAGTACCACCATCAAACTTCTGTTCATTTCAATTTCGCCATGATTATTTGGCAAGTATTTATCGCCACCATGCCAATTTCACTATTCGAGACCGGTTAAAACATGCGAAAAATGCGCGTGCAAGAACGCAGTCCGCATAGATGTGAAGGCAGCTAAATGTGTTAATACACGAAAATTTTATGTAATCCGGGGAACATTGCTTATCTTCTTGAGGAGGCGCTGGTAAAATATTGCGTTGTTTATTATTTATTGAAGACAAGTTGGAGAGCCACCTCGTTGGACCTCGATAAAACCACAAGGTCGCATGACAAGGCCATGCCACCTTCGAAGGCTTAGTGACAATACAAAACATTAGCCTACATAAGATCACACAGAACGATACTAAAACTTTAATTTCAAAAGTGTCTTCCAGCATTAGAAATATGCGTGTTTCAGAATACACGCTCTTGCAGAATGTTAGCGAACCACACCAAGATCGCCTAAGCACAATAAAGATATTTATACTGGGAACTTACTGCTAGCACTTGGTAATACTTAATTTCAGAAATATACACTTTTTGAGGCAAAACCTGTTCATATTATACTTTCCTGAACATTGAAAATTATATAGGTCATTTCTAAACACAAACAAAAAGCCAAAGCGAACGCTACGGTATGCTAGTGACACTAATCTCGCGATGCAAACAAAATCTGCTGGATCGCACATATTCAACTGCTGCAAAAATTAAACTTCCTTAAGCAAGTTATTTTAGTTTTCGTGAAGAAGATGATTGATGCGAGAACAGCAAGGTTATTGGCCATTCTTTATTAAATCCGGTATTTGCGAATTTAATATTTGCTGACAATAAAAGTTTGTGTTAAATTATAGTGTCCCAGCTAACTTCAGCCACGGTTTTAAAATATGCCGTAGTATTCTAGAAGAACGCGACTAGATGTACGTTGTTGGCTATTGTACGCAGCACGTGAACCTATGTTTGGTGCTCTGCCTTATTGAATTGTTAGTCAAGAATAATTAACCCACATCGCTAGTAGTTACTTTAGTGCTAAACTTTCAAAAAGAAAGTTGTAGAGCCATTATCGGAACGTCTAATTCAACAGCTTTTAACTTAATACTTGTTACATAATCAATTTTTTGGCGTGCTAAAGAAAGCCCACGAAGTATAAAAAAAAGAAGACACACGTGCCGTGCTCGTACGCACACCCTGATTGCAGTGCTGTCAAACGATGAACGTGTGAACGAATAGCGCATTTAAGCTGGTGTGCTGCAGCTTAATATGTTACAGGGAAGCGACGCAGGCATTGGCTGCGCGATTTACGTCAGCTAGGTTTACGATAGGGATAAGCACACCAGAAGGCACACGAGGCTGAATGTGCTGCTCGTTGGTACGTGGCACGTCGAGACCTCTGCAATAGCGGCGCTCAAGTGGGTATGCCACCTGATTTTCTATTGCGATAGCAATTATATGGACACTTCAACCGGATTTCTGCCGTCGGCGTCGCCGTGAGGTTCCGTATAGATTCCGCATAGATTATAGATTCCAAGGGCGATAAAATCGCCGCGTGCCGTATGCGCGAGCGAAAGTGCGCGGGGAACGTGCGCTATCACGGAGGGTGAACTCCTCCGGGCGCTATCACGGAGAGCGAACGCAAGGCGGAAAGCAAACGCGACCGTCGCGCGAAAGGCCGTGAGGGTATAAGAGGGGGGGAGGCGGGGCCGCTCTGTGCTCCGGCACCAAAGGCGTATCTTACCACTCAATCTCCCACGCGAAAGTAAGAAAGCGGGAAGGCAGCCCGGGTAGGAGGAGGGGCAGCTTCTCCTCTGTCAACAACTTCTCCTCTGCACAACTCCTTTGCACTTTCCCCGACGTTAGCGGTCGCCCGCACCGTCTCGTATGTCCACAGGGCTCTGACCTTTGTATGCGCTGTGCATTCGCCACTCAGTTTCCGTTGAAGCGATAGACCGCACGAGCCTTCGCCCGCTGCGGCGTTTTCACAGTCGTTGTCTGCGGTCATTCAGTGTGATCTATTCATGTTTGCTTGTGCACGCTGACACCACGATTGTTAATTCAATTAGTAAGCAAATGTGTCCAAGTTTATGCAGCCGATAAAACCACTATCCCTACTCCGAATAGATGTCTACTAATTTGCTATCGCAATCGATGCTTCGCCTTTCGGGTGAAACTGCGACATTTTTTTATATTAGGCACGAAGCACCTTATGCGCTCGGGCTGTCGGCCTCTCCTGTTGTAATCGTCGTCGTCGTCGTAACTACGGTAAGCAAGCGATTCGTGCTCGCGCTCGCTCCTGCCACTGCTCTCGCGTTCGTTATCGTCTTCCACAGCTGGCTGCGTTGCCGCCCATCATTCCAGCGTAGAATTTCACTTCTCTTCTGTCGTCGTAATGGCGAGGCCGCGTTTACGGGGTTATGAGCCATTGCTTAAGGCAGTTGGCCCCCTTAGCGGTGCATCACTGCATGATTCGCACATCTCCAGATTTCACGTTAGTGGAGCTGCGTTTCGCTCAATGGGTCAATTCACAATTACGCATTGCTTTTTTTATATTTAGCGGGCTTTCTTTAGGACGCACAAAAAATGAGCATGTGTCAGGCAGAAAGTTGAAAGCTGCTAAAGTAGATGGTTCCTAAAACACTCCCGAACAAACTCTGCAAAGGACCGTCACCCCCGGAAACACTGCGACGGCTGTGGCCGACCTTTAGCACGCGGGTAGGTTAGAGCACTGCACGGGCCGATTTTTTCTGCCCAGGCCCGGTCCGGGCCCGTTTTTACGTTGGGCTGCCCGCCCGAGCCCCACCAAAAGTTTTGTGGCTAGACCCGGGCCCGGCGCGGGCCCGGAAGTAATCTACGTTACCGGCCCTGCCCATCCCGCCACCCCTTTACCTTAGGCCCGAGCCCGGCCCGAGCCCGGCTCGAAACCGGCCCGAACCCGGCCCGAGCCCGGCTCGAAACCGGCCGGAACCCGGCCCGAGACCGAAAAAGATCACCGAGTGGCATTAAAAAAATTAAATAAAGAAGAAAATGAAAGGAATTTATTCTTAAGGCATAAGTACATGTCATATGCAATTATGAACACCATTTGAATGGTCTGAACGCAAACACCAGCGCGCGAAGTAGTGCTGGCTGTACTGCTCGGCAAGGTCTGCCAAGCAGTATAGCCAGCAGTTCCCAACGGCGCGACCTTGATGCGGCCCAATCCACTTCTATCGCAGCGCCGCCACAGTATATTTACACATCGGGCGCCTAACTGCAAAGCATGCGCCGCCCCAGCCGCTCGTCCCACTCAACCGTATTCTAGTAAACTATAGCCGAAGCGCAGCCACGACTGGTCATGAGCGCAGCGCGTGAATGGAGTAAATGGAGAAAGAAAGCTTGTCGTTCCTCGATGGTGCAGCGTAATGCGCTGCTGCTAGGCGCCCGGTTAAGAACATGCATGCAATCATGGATGGACGTAGTGCCATATTTCAGCCGCGAGACGAATTATCTTATCTTATCAGTCATCGTTTTACCAATTCGCCTTTGAAGAATCAGCAAGTTGCGAACTCGCTTGCACCGCGCTGAAAGCATTAATTATATTGATTTAGGTATGTAATACAATGGCATCCTTTGGGTTGAGGCCACTTCGGTCTTTCTGGACTTTTGCATTCTGTTCAAACAGCGCAAAATACGACGGAAGAAGAAAAGCGAAGTACACAGGAGTAGCACTGCTAGCTTCGAGATGCGCCGGGGCAACAGGTTTTTCAGAGTCGAGACGCGCGAGGATAACCCGCTGCACGTTACATGCACACCTCCAGAAAGCCCGAGCCCGGCCCGGGCCCGCGTCAAAATACCCGAGCCCGGCCCGGGCCCGGGTCAAAAAGCACATGCCGTGTCCAAGCCCGGTCCGAGCCCGGTCCGAGCCCGTGAGTAAACTGCACTACCCGGGCCGGGCCCGGGCTTTCGGGTAAGCCCGAGCCCATGCAGTGTTCTAGGGTGGGTGTTATGACGCCAAGTTTCAGTATCCGCCGGCGGCCGCTCGGAGGCACGGTGCAACAGAAAATCGCAAAAGAAAAGGATGTTTCTCGTTCTTTTTTTAAAGCAGCTTGTTGTATTCGTTATTTGCAGCAGTTCAATTTTTGTTCTGACGCAAAAAACCACCCACCAACTTTTCTGTACGTATCCCTTTAAGGAAGTTTGATTTTTGCAGCAGTGGAGTATGTGTGACCCAGCAGATTTTGTTTGCATCGCGTGATTAATGTCACTAGCATACATGAACCGTAGCGTGCGCTTCGGCTTTTCCATTGTGTTTAGAAATGGCCTATATAATTTTCAATGTTCAGGAAAGTGTAATATGAACAGGTTATGCCTCAAAAAGTGTATATTTCAGAAATTTAAGTATTACCAAGTGCTATCAATAAGTTCCCAGTATAAATATCTTTATTGTGCTTAGGCGATCTTGGTGTGGTTCGCTAGCATTCTGCAAGAGCTGACGAACCACACCAAGCGAAAATGCGATTTATTTAACAAAAAGCTCATCTATGCACTGAAGCACAAAAGTAACCGCGCACCTATTTCGTCCCACACTTTAGGAAATAATATCTCAAAATTGTTGTCATCCTGGAAATTAATTTGAAGTGGACGCCTTTTTCAAACTCGGCGGCTACAATTCGTAAATTGCAATATGCGCCATAAAGTAATTAATTAGGAAGTTAATTAGCAGTTGTTTGTTAATTAGTTCAATATGTGTTTCGATTTCTCGTGCAAGTACTGTCCGCCTCTGAACAATGCACCTCAATGACTAGAATTATATCTGCTACAGGCGATTTTAAAAAATTCCGTAAATCTTAAAAATGATCCCTCATATGCTAGCGCGTCGCCGTCTGCCGCCCAGCAGACAACGAGCAGACGACGAGGGGAGCGGCGGCACGTACGCAATGACTACTGGTGATATTGGTTGTTGATTTCCAAAACTTTTTTCTCGCTTCAAACAAAATTTACTCGAATAAAAATTTCTAAATCACAAGCTAAGACGCCGGTGCGCACATTGAGCTATCTGAAATATTTTTATCTGGAGGGCCTTAAGGCATAAATGTGGCATGAATCTCGCAAAAAAATCCACTTTTTGCCAACTTTGGAGGTGTTTTTCTGAAAAAATATATGCCTTAACAGTTTCCAATTATTTTTAGCATACACTATAATAACATGCAAAAAGGAAGAAAGAATATTGTAGTTGAAAATTTTGCGAAGCTTATGCGAAAAAAAATTCTGAAAACGCAACATTTATTGCTTTTTTACTGAGCCAAATAAACGCGGTAAATTATAAAATGCATTCAGTTATCACATTATATGAAAGAAGAATGCCCCTAGAATGCTCTAAAATAAACTTTGTTATTACACCTAATTTCAGACTTGAATAAAAAAATTACCTCCAACCAACTATTGCTTCTTTGCGGAAACTTCAAATAGCGCTCACGTGATCAAAAAATTTTTGTCGACCAAAATACTTTGGTGAAACCTTATTCACACAATAGCTATCTAGCCCAATTCTTTTCAAGAAAATCAACGATGGTCGGTTTTTGGGCTGGGACGTTTCGCGTGGAATGACCCTGCACAGAATGGCGTGCTGCGGTGTGGTGCGGTGTTCCGTTGCGAACGCGCACCACACCCACTTTAAGATTGTCGCTAGTATCATCTCCAACCAATCTGCTTTGCCGGCAGCCATTTCATGCTCACCTCTACCCTCGATTACGGGAGGGCCAGCAATTTTAATGTTAGAGTTTCTGCGTGAGATTACTGTGTATTGTATCCTAGCATCCACCCCTCCCCGGTCATGTTGTTCGCGTGCCCTTTAATGAGGCAATGTTCGGACAAACGGCTTTCTTCTTAGCGGCTTTAAAAGGAAGGTTTACCTAAACGCCAATTCTCATCTTGCTATTCAGATACATGTAAAGTGCACAGGTGCGCTCGTTAGTCGACCGCTGAACCGATTTGAATTCATTTTTTTTTTTTTTTTTGCATTTGAAGGAGCACGCTGAGTTATGCTGTCTGTATGCACGAAGCACATTTATTTAATTTTAAAAAATGGCGGATCCCAGGGATAGATGGAAATCAACGTAAAGCGAAAGTTTCAATGATGTTTACGCAAACGGTAAAACAAAAAGTAAGCAAAATGAACAGTAATTGTAAATACGCTTATGCAAATATAATCAGCTGACAGGCTGATTGTATTCAATATGGCTTCAAAAAGGTGTTGTATATAAAATTTTGAGATGCTCGCTTACGAATTTTGCACAGGCGTTATCAGGTGCTGATCTTTAGCTTGCATCTATTTTTTTTGCCATACAGAGCAATATAAGATAAACAAACCAGATAAGGATTGAAGAATTGTCGCAAAATTAAACCTTATATCCAGGGACACAGCACCTACGGCAGGGGTTCGGATGTCACCATAGATTCTCTGACCGTTCTACCTATTGTAATATAAGCCAGGATCCCACGCCGGCTTCTAGCGTCAGCTCGTAAATGTTCGAGTGAACAAGAAGTGTTTTATATTTCTGGATATACAACCTTTCAGTCAGGCAGAATTGCAACATCAACCGAACGTACGTTTGCTTATAAATCTCCCAAATGCACGGAACCTTTATTTAAGGTCCCGAAAATACGGCGTTCATTGGAGGCTGTCGACTGACGTCAGAGCCATCAGAAAATTACGCGCAACGTGCGCTGTCCTGATTTGTAGCATTTAGTTATTTAATGTGTCAAACAGTGTACATGACGCAGCTTCTGACATCCGCAGGCGCACGTAATGATTCAGCGGAAGAATAGGCTGTCTGTTTTTCAAGCAGTGTTGCAAAGGATTATTAGAAGTAGTCGCCGAAACACAGAGTACGTATATAAGAGTGCAATGCATTCGCGCTTTCTTGAACACTACAGTTCAGGCGTTTTTTCAGTGCCTAATTATGAGTTCACGCCTGGAATAAGTATTTCTTCTGTTATGAATTTGTCTTGAGTTTAATACATAAAATAGCGACCATATGTTACATACCTTTTCGAATCCATGGCAAACACGCAGGGAAGGCGAGGGAGGGAAAATCAAGACAATGAGCAAAATGCGCCTTTATCGCTTTTGTACGATGTTGGGTGTATGTTTTTTTTTATCCAGTGTGGCCAATCGCCCTCGTGGGTACGAGCCATGTTTTGAGGCAACAACAACAACAAAAAAAAACATGAGCACAAGACGAGAGCAGGAGCCAGCGTTTCGACAAGTGGACTTGTCTTTTTCAAGGCGATATATGCTCTCCTCGGCACCATTTATATATATTTGGTTTTTCTAAAGGGGAAAGAGGGCAAGGCAGGTGGGCGAGGTAACGACCGAGGTTGTGTTAGCGGCGAGGGTGTAGAATTCAAAAGAAAGCTGTGCTACTCAACGTCGATGGAGGATTGTGAGATAGCGCGATGTGTCAGCTGGTCGACGTGTCCCTGTAGGTTCCTCTTTTTGTGGAAGGGGCCTGGACAACGCGGGGGGAGGGGAAGGGGGGAGTTGTCTGCTCTCCGCTGGAGGTCCATGAACTAATGTCTCTTTGAACGAGACAATAAAAGTAGCGGCAGAAAATGGTGCTCGTGTACAAAATATATACATGTGTACATAAATAAACGAACGAAAGGAATGAAAGAAAGAAAAGGGAGGTGGGGAGGTGCCACTATTATTGACAGCCCAAAATAAGAAAAAAAAACAATACTAAGAAAGGAAGCAACGCCACCCAATGAAAAATAACTAAGTGCTGTTGTCTATACCTTGCTTGAAATTTAGCATATAGCGAATAGATTGCTAGGTATCGCGGCTGCTACACCTCGCTATACCTGACATTCCTCCACCGACATTAAGTAGCACAACGTTCTTTTCAATTGTACCCCCTGGCCGTTAACACAGCCTCAGTCGCTACCTCGCCTACCTGCCTTACCCTGTCTCCCCTTTAGAAGAATCGTACCTATATACATACTGTGCCGAGAAGAGCATATGTCGCCCTCAAAAAGACAAGTCCACTTGTCGAAACGTTGGCTCCTGCTTTCACCTTGTTCTCAATTGGCTCATACCTTTACGAATGTGATTTTATTGAATGATTCCAATATAAATCGCAGGGACCTTGCGGTACCTTAATGCGCACATCGTTGCACCTGAAGGGCTGATAAGGTATGCTCAGACCTTGAAAGTATGTCGCATCTGGGACTTGTGATAGGGTCGTATTGCTTTAGTGAATTACATTATATTTTTATACTCTCTCTACCGAGCCTGTTTATACATCCCCACGCCACCAACAGCGCTGAGAACTGTCTGTTAATTTCAGCACAATTTACCCGGCGTGACTGCCACAACACCGAAGAAATAGTCAATTGCTAAAGAGCGTTCTCGCTTTGCAGTCGTCTTCACGAAAGTGCGGTGTGTCTGCACACGGCCCAGTATAGGTTTGTATTAAAGCAACGTTATGAACGAGAATAATCACGAACCAAGGGTTCGATAGACTTATTATTACAGCGTAAGCTCTTATATTCAAATAGCCGTTTCGTTTGGCGAGGTTTTCGGCCGCCGCCGTCGGTGTCCGTCGCACTATCGCCAGGCTCATACCCATGGACTATGGGGGATTGGCCAAGAAATGGATGGATTGTGTTGAGTAAGAAAATATTCACCGATGATTATCATACTCCCTAATACGAACCTTGAGCGCAGCTCTATACGTGCATTCATTTCGCGATAAATTGACTGACGCGAACAATCTGTCTCGTCCTGCACGTTGCAAACAGTGTGGCGCGAGCGCCTAGCTAATCGGGAGATTGCGAGAAGGAGCGCGTGCCTGACGCGTGGGCGTGATTCACAGCAGTCGCCGCAGAAAGACCTCCGCAAACAGACGGTGGTCCCGTCGTCCACGCGAATGTATATAAAAACAATTCGTCGTCCCTTCCACTCCGTGAAGATGGTAACCAGCGAAGCTGAAACGTGCGGCCCCGATGTTTATCACTGGGTTAATCCCGAGAGTTCATTAAAGTATTTCTCAATTATGAAGTTACACACACGTTCGGCTGTGACGGAGAGAAAGACGTCACTGACGGTATGCCCGCAGTTCGCCGTTGTCGTTTGCGTTCGATGTCTCGAGTTTGTTCGGGGGCGTGGTAAGCAGCATTCGACCGCCCATTGCAGTTTGCCATTTTTCGAAATTAAATTGCTTCAAAATTAAATCTGTCCGTTGCGCAAGACAATGAATGGCTCCTACCCCCTCAAGCAATGGCTCATACCCCCGTAAACGCGGCCTCCCCATTACGACGAAATAAGAGAAGTGAAATTCTACGCTGGAATGATGAGCCGCAACGCAGCCAGCTGTGGAAAAAGATGAACGCGGGAGCAGTGGCACGAGCCCGTCCCGAGCACGAGCACGAGCGCCACACGAGGGGCGCCAACCAGCCAGCTGCAGAAGAAGACGACGACGCTCGAGCCAATGCTGATGATGATAGTTTACTCTACACACAGGATTTCGCCTAGTCATATACGATTTCGCCTAGACATACAAAGTTTCGCTTTACAAACAATAAAGACAAGTTGCCGTTCTCCATTTTGAATTTCACATCTCTTCTGTCTTCGAAATTTAGAGGCCGCGTATAGTCCAAAATTCCGAGGAGCAACGCCCGTAAGAAGAGCAACGCCCGTAAGAAGAGCAACATCCCGTATGCACTAGGCGTTAAGTGCACGATCTCCATCGAAGGTGATTGCCGCCCACCGGCGACGATTACATTCTCGTTCTTGATCCTGCCGGCGCTCTTTGTAGGCGCGTTGCTCCTCGGGAATCGAATCGTGTAGCTACGCGCGCGGCTACAACCAGGCAACGTCGGACTAAGAACACCGCTGTGCCGAGAGCAGCACAAATCGTAGCTCGCCCGTCGCCTCCGGGCGGACAGTTCAGATGGTTCTCGTGAAAACGAAGCAAAGAGACTTCGCCGCGAAGACCCCCTAGTGCCTGCTGCCGAAAATGGAGCTCCTGTGGAGCCGCTCCTCCAGCTTACACTCTGGCTGTGCCGGGTGTGCCGTTCAGGTACGTGACTTTTTCTCGTGACGCGCTTTTTATGGACTCATAAGGAGTTATAATTATAGGAAAATCATAATTGCACATGTTTAGCGAGGCTCTCCCCTCCTTAATTGCGGTTCATGATTCGGATATATCCACAATTCGAGTACGGTGGGCCGGGTAGTATGGTTTAATTCTGACCTACAATACTGAGAACCAGGGAACTCACTTTTCTTCTGCGTAATAATATAATAAATCATGGCATGTCATTATTGTACCTTTAATTGTGTGCCACAGGAATATGCCCAGTCTCCATAGCTAGGCTTATTTGTGCCCCAGCGGTGCACACGGACATGGTCCATGGATCTTGGCTTCTGAAAACGGTATTCGACTCCAGTCGGTTTAATGCTCTACGAAGAGGGCGGTGCTGGGCGCCATAGCGGGAACAAAAGCACAGGACGTGTTCAGCAGTTTATTCAGTTCCGCAGAGGTCACACGTAAGCTTTCGTGAATGCCACCCCGATCCAGAGTCTGCATCCGATCCAGAGTCTGCGTTGCGTTGGAGCGGGAAATTAATGACGGCATTTGCGACTTTAAAAAAGGATCAAGTTTACGTATGCGGCTCTTCAAGGAACTAGTCTGTGGTATAATCCAAGCCAGGAAAAGACTGTTTCCTTGCAGCGATAGTGGAATCGGAACCGCTTATGTTCCTTCATGGGCGTATCGAGCAGCCTTAGCCTTGTCGGCAACATCATTACCAGTAACGCCGGGACGCTTCTAAAAATTAAAAAAAAAAAACTATCGTAGCTTGCACTGGAGGCGCAATGATAGACACAGCGAAGCTGATGGGCACCTAACTAGTCCTGGCTTTTGGGATAGGCGAAGCACTACCAAGTCATCATCAGCATTTTCCGGAATTTATTGATTATTGATCGATTATCGAGTAGCTGTTGAGTGGCTTTCGATTGGCTATCGCACGGTATTGGCACCGTATTTGGGCTAGGCTAAGCACTACCAAGTTATCCCCAGCATTTTCCGGAACTTATTGATTATTGGTTGATTATTGATTAGCTGTTGATTGGCTATTGATTGGCTATTGCAAGGTATTGGCCACGTATTGGGCTAGGCAAAGCACTACCAAGCTATCCCCAGAATTTTCCGGAAATTATTGATTGATTTTCTATTAGCTATTGATTGGCTATGGCAAGGTATTGGCTACGCATTTTGGCTAGGCTAAGTACTACCAAGTCATCCCCAGCATTTTCCGGAATTTATTGATTGATTGTCGATTAGCTATTGATTGGCATTGATGACTGGCTAGCTGAAGTATAGTCCCAACCATGCTTAGCTAGACTTAGCCAGGCTCAGCTTCGCTAGATTACAGGGGTATGTGCCATTGCGCTTCGACCCTTTCTGCACTACCGCCAGGATTGGCCCACATTTCTTGCGGACGACTAACGGAATAACGGCCGGCTTAAACAGCTCCGCTGTTTAAAAAACGCGGGCAGCTTGCACTAGTGGGGCAAGGCTGGAGTAAACAGCTTAGGTGGGGATTGACCTAGCTTCTTCCAGGTTTTACTAGGCTTGGCTAAGTTTTGCTAGGAAATGCTAAGCGCTGCTAGGCACGGTATTCCGAATCGGCTCGCCGCCGAATAGCAGATTCTCGCACTTCAAGATGAGCGGCTTCTTGATCGGGTGTCCGGGTCTTCTTTGGTCGTCCCATGTCAAGGCTACATGTACTCACCAAAGAATCCACGAAAGTTCTGCCGCCGTCGCGGCGGCTCCGAGCTTTATCACCCCGGTGACGTCAGGGCCAAGCTGCGCCTCCACACTTGCCGGGGCGTGGCTGGTAGAAACCTGCCGAGCCACCGGCAGAGGCGGCTGCTGCAGTCACGGACACCGCGCGTGTTCGGTGCGAACGCCGGGAAACACGGAAACGGGAACAGCGTCGGCAGCAGCTCTGCGCGTTGCCTCGTTGGTGCTGCTACAATTTGTTTCTCTCTCTCTCGCTCTCATTTTCTCTTTCTCTCTCCCTAGCATAGCACGCTCCGCGCGCATGCTCTCCTCTCCTTAACCTCCCATGTCAAGGCAACATGTGCACGGCACGGAGAGGAGGCGAAGCACACGCCGCTCCGCGAGGTGGTTGCTTGGCAACGCGCGGTGACGTCATCGTTCAGCGAGGTGTTTCTGCACGCTCCACGGACTGACGGTCGGCTTAAACAGCTCCGCTGTTAATACTATTTCGTGTCCTTTCTCAAACGCACTATGGCGATGCCCGACAATATTTTGATCTCCTGTACCAATTGATCGCGAGTCCTGTCGCACAGGGCAAACTGTAAAGTCTGAAGTGCTGCTTCAAAGAGGCAAAATATGACCAGTTTGTGAGGGCGCTCTTGTAGGATGTGTTGTATAGCTACAGTACTCGAAATCAAGGGGTCTCTGTGACACTTATAGACTTGATGTGCACATTTAAATGAGTGCGCAACTAATCCTATTTTCTTTCCCTTCTTTTATCCCTGTTCATCTTTTTATCCCCTTGCCACCAAGCAAACCGGACGTGCGTCTGGTTAACGTTCCTGCCTCTCCTCGCTTCTATCTCTCTCTCTCTCCATAGGTTATGTGTTCATTTCTCCAGATATAGCTATGTACCGCTGTGACACAAGGGGTATAGCTTGGTTAAACGTATTTAGACGTATCCTACTTCTCATTGCTTATTTCTCTGTACTTGTTATGGCATTACGTGTTTTACTACACAGATCAGATGGTAACGAATTGTTCTTTTAACGACCCCGTAGCGAAATTGACGCGAAAATTATGGCATGTAAAATCATTTTAATGGACCTAAACGAAGTCTGACAGCGATGACACTGAGTGGCATCAACATCGTCGTCGTCCGCTGCGAGCAATGGAAGAGGGGCGTCAACAGAACTTAGGTGTAAGTCGAGAGCGCCACACATTCGAACACGTTCCAAAGAGAATGCCCAGCG